>NW_012154285.1:1910264-1937106 GCF_000956105.1 Propithecus coquereli
GGTCAACAAACATATGAAAAAATGCTCAACATCTCTAATCATCAGGGATATGCAAATCAAAACCACAATGAGATATCACTTAACTCCAATAAGGGTGGCTTTTATCAAAAAGTCCCAAAACAACAAATGTTGGCATGGATATAGAGAGATAGGAACACTCATACATTGCTGATGGGACTGCAAACTAATACAACCTCTATGGAAAGTAATATGGAGATACCTCAAAGAGCCACAAGTAGAGCTACCATCTGATCCAGAAATCCCATTACTAGGCATCTACACAAAAGAACAAAAGACATTCTATAAAAAAGACATCTGCACTTGAACTTTTATAGCAGCACAATTCATAATTGTAAAGATGTGGAAACAACCCAAATGCTCATCAATACACGAGTGGATTAATAAAATGTGGTATATGTATATCATGGAGTACTATTCATCCACACAAAAATTGGTGATCTAACACCTCATGTATTATCCTGGATGGAGCTGGAGCCCATTCTTCTAAGTGAAGTATCACAAGAATGGAAAAACAAGCACCACATGGACTCACCATCAAATTGGTACTAATCGATCAACACTATGTGCACGTATGGAAGTAACATTCACCAGCTGTCAGGCAGGTGGGAGGGGGGTGGAAGGGATGGGCAAACTCACACCTAATGGGTGCAGTGCACGCTGTCTGGGGGATGGGCACGCTTGTAACTTTGACTCAGGCAGTGCGAAGGCAATTCATGTAACCACGACCAAAGCGTTTGTACCCCCATAATATTCTGAAATTTTAAAAAATTACATTTAGAACTTTACAGAATTCAGGACACTTATGCCCAGGTGCCCACCTCCTAGATGACCATAAACTCTTTGTAGTAAGAGAAACACCTTACCACCCCAGCCAAATCCAGAGCCCCGCATGTGGTTGGCATGCTTTCGGTTTGTTTTTGTTTCTTCAATATAATTCAGGTCTCATCTCTTTCCTGCCAGGCGTCTGCTGACTCCTGCCCACAGGAATCACGGTCTAGACTCTGAGGTCTGAGCTCCACAGTGAGGTTCCCCCACCCAGCAAGGCGCTAACACAGACTTCCGTCCCTTACCTTTCAAGCATGTGGAATTTCATACCTCTGTGTGTCCTGATTCCTCAGCATGGAATACTATGTGGGCTTTTATCTGCCAATAAAGACTCCACACCCAATCACTATTGCCAGAATTCTCTCTTCCTCAAACTATTGGGGAAACTGCAGTCATGGGGTTTCATGGCCTTTTGGCCACATCCATGAACCTGGTAACAAGATCAATGGTTTTTGTCCTTTATTATCATATTAATCAAATTAGTCATTATTTTGGCTCATTATTTGGCATTTCGTATGAATAGAAATATTCCTCTTGACTTGATAAACAACCTGGTGTTTTCCTTGCTTTACTCTATAATTTTATGTGAATAGAAAGCATACTGGTGGTTGTAATATCTAGAATATTGGAGAGTACGGTAACATGAGGTTTCAAAAAAGTATTTAATTCTCTTTCAACCACAGTTACATTATTATAAATAGTCAGCTAAAATAAATTGACCAGTATCTTGGATTCCATAATTTACTAATAGGTCTCCTATTGCTTGTGCTTTCTCTGCACACACATCTTATCAGCAAAATGAAGAATATCTCAGGTGGTCCCTGGAAACTGGGTTCTCTCAAAGCCCCTGGAGACCCCACAAATGCCCTTCCATCTGGAAGTTCTATTCCAAAGCATAGGAAACATTTATAATACAACCACACGTGTAAACTGTATTTCTTTGGCAAAAATTATTATTTTGCCCATGAAACTATCTACCTTTAAGTGATTTTATTATTTACAATTTCTTGGTGTTCACTGTACGCATTTGGAAACTCTGAGAAAGTTAGAAAGTCCCACCTCGAAATGTTTTCAACTCTCATGAAAACTTTATGGGATCTAAACTTAACAGTGAATGAAGTTGGCATAATATTAAGTCTTCTAGGCATTTAAATACACCCATAGTCACTTTGCGTTTGGTAGTTTCCTCTTTGCATCTGAGACTCTGGATACGGAGTTAGGAAGGGCTGGTGGAGGTCTCCAAACATCAGACCTCAATTTCAGGTCACCAGAAGAAAGATAGGAAGTTCAGAGCCCTCCCTGAGAAGAAGGGAAGGTTAGGACCAAAGATCTCTTTGTTTAAAGATTCTCCAGGCATAACACCATCAGGCTTACAGCAGTTATTTACTCATGCTCCTCAAAGGAGCTTTCAGGATTAGCATTTCCTGATTAAGTAGGAAGAAATCCTTCCCCAGGGCAGACCTGACCCATATAGAGACAGCGGTGAGCCCCCTGCACTGGCTCTCGGTTCACATCTCTTCCCCGCTTTCTCCTCTGCTCACCTTTCATCTCTGATCACCTTCTCAATGTGCACAGAAAGGAACACCAGTCGTCCCGTTAACAGACATCGTGACCTGTAAAAATCCAAATGTATAACACATTCTGATCCCTGATCAAAGGGGTGCTGGAAGGCTTCTAGGTCATAGGATGGTCTTGCCATTTTGGGAAATAAACTTAGAAACATTAGAAATACAAGCTCCTCACTGCATTGTATGGAAAAAAAATACCATCAGGAAATGTCAATGTCAATACTGCCTTGCAGGTTTAAAACAAGAATATCCATATACACAGTGCACATGTTCATGTTCACCATTTTTAGGGCAATTATCATTTAAAAATTTAGCATACTGAAATACCAATTTTCAACAGCATTGACCCATGATGAAGGGTGGCGCCAAGTGGGATTCTCCACTATGCGCAGTTCAGGCCAAGCTGGAGTCCAGTCCACCCTGGAAACTCACCTGTGGATTAACCTTGCTCCAAAGTGGTGTCAAATGTCTTGAAGATTCTGCCTTCTTGAGCTCTGTTTCACATCTTTGTTTAAAGGAGAGTCAAGGCATGTTTGTAGATCAGCCATTCTCTGTCCATAAAGTTACTGCCCTTTGCACGAAGGGAAGGGGTTTCTGTAAACACCTCTTGGTGTCTAAAGTAGTGCTGATGACGCTGTTGGTTGAGAAGCACAGACGCCTGTAACTGTCACCATGAATGAGGGAGCACAGATGTGGGCTCACAGGTGCCTGAGACAGCCAACCTGATGCTGTCTTGGGACACTGAATTTTAACAGAGGGTTAGTCAGCCATTCAGACCCCAGTGCAGGCAACACAGTCATTGAAACCAGTTGTCTGGAGAAGGCAGGAATGTGGGGTGGCGGGAGTCCTTTACCTAGTTAAAATTTTCACAGCAGCAGAGACCCAATTCATTCAACTGTTCTAGTTGTTACAGAGTTAAAAATAACACTTCCTAAGACTATGAATATGAACTGGAATTTTTGGTGCCTAAATAAGCTTTCCCGCGTCTCAAAATTTATAAATAGAATTCACTTCCCTCCCCCTGGCTGGCAGGGACGCATCTGAACTAAGCTTTTTCTCTCATTAAAATTCAAGTTTGTAAGCTTTAATGAAAAATGGACTTTTCTTGGCCTCCTCCAAGAATTGAGTTTGCATGTCCTTGCCACCACTGTCTTTTTTCTGGAAGGTCCCTTCTTAACATAGGAAGGGTTAGTGGTGAGTAAGACTTAGGCTCAACACGATGTTTTGCCAGAATATTTTCCTCAGGGCTCAATAGACAGCCTCTGTCTCTTGGAATCTTGCCCTCACACTTAAATAGGCCATTCTTTTCTCTAATTTTTAAGGTCTCAGCCCGTAACTGTCATCAAGACCCTGAAGACATAGCCGCCTCTATGTTGGACCTGAATATCCTCCTTTGAAGAAAAGATCATTTCCTGGAACCTACCAATTAATTGTTTTACTATAACAAGTAATCATCCAACATGTTTTATTTCTTCGTTTTCAAAATGTTTGGAAGTGCCTTTACAGAGACGTTAATATATTGTGGAACACACACAACAGACCATACTGAAACCATGAGTAATATAATGAGATAGATACTTTATACAAAAGAAGTATATCGAAGCACAATGTTATAACAGCATGCTCTGTTTATAATATCTGGTGTTTACCGGGGAACAAGAATCCAATTCAGAAAAGTGGAATGTCAGGGATAACACCTTCTTTTCAAATGCCAGGCAAGATTTGTTCCCACTGTTTTCTGCCTTGAAGTCACCCAGGAGTGCACAAGTGGTTGGGGCTGTGTGGGGTTGTCCATTCACTGTGCTCTGCAGCCCAGACAGGATCCACCTGCCTGAGAAGTGTCTGAGGCTGGGGACTGACGGCTGGGACCCAAATTTAAATTTCAAAACAACAGCATGCTCTTTAGACACACACTGTAAACAAGCAGTATTGTAGAAATCGTTTGCTGTGGGAAGACACACGTGACCTCCCTCCAAGAGCACAGGTCTGCTGGTTAATACCATGCAGCTGTGACTATGGATGTGACCGTCTTTCACAGTGTTTTATAGCCACTTCTTTTTCCCTGGGTTTGATCATCTATTAATTCTCTACTCTCGGCTCATAGTTTTGGTGTTTTCTTAGGTCCATATGATGCGCAGGGAATGCCTTACAGGGGTGGGCAACCTATAGCCTCAAGGCCACATGTGGCCTTCTAGATCCTTAAGTGCAGACTTTTGACTGAATCCAAATTTTACAGAATGAGTGGGGCAATGGGTTTGTTCTTGGAATCCACGTTGAAACTTATTTTGTGTACCCTTGCTAGAAGTCCAAACTGAGGCTCACAGTGGAGAGTAAGTACAGAAAGCGAGCCAGTTGGTGATCTATGCTATGAGGAAGCACACTGCTCCCTCCATCTGCCAGTCCTGCCATCTTCTGGCATGTGACCCGGTGTCTATGGGACAATTCACCACGCAGAGCAATAGAGACGCAGTAGGTCTGATGCACACTTACAGATGTGCCCAGGGGAAACGAGCGCCAACTGGAATGAAACAAGAATGTTGGGTACCTGGACAGGTGTGCTTATCAATGCCAGATGTGTGCTCCTTGTCAGCCTACAACGTTTATGGGAATGGAAAATGCTTGTGCTGTGTGAGAATATACGTGGATAAAATGGAGACCCTGAAGTGCTCATGACGGAGGTAAAAGGCACTCTCTCTAAGAAAGCATCTCTAAGTGAAGTAACTATATCACATGGTCAGCGTCTACACTGGCATTTTGTGTTATTTCATTTAGAGAGTCAGATTCCTACAACGGAGGTAACGATAAAGTAGCAGGCTGTTTCAGCTCCAACCTTTTAATGGAAAATAGAAAGTTTCACATGCTCTTTTGGCCAAAGAAAGTAAAGAAAGATGTGTCAGGTCGAAGGTGATTTTAGCCATCCCAGTGAATATTTCCAAATGGGTAAAAAAAATAATTTAAAAAAAGTCGGCATCAAACAGACCCCAACTTCCAAAGTAGCCTCCATCTCTCTGTAAAGTACTTTATTCCAATGGGCAGTGTAGATGGATGAAAAGTTCATCTTCCTCTCAGATCCTACAGCCTCTAAAGAGACTCTAATCCTTAGCATAAATGACAGTGTTTCATTTGAAGAACTGACTAAGAGCAGCAATTAAAGCCAAAGATATTTCAAAGGCATCTCATGGAACATAAAGATCCCCCAGTGATGTGAGTCGATAACATTATTGCTTTCTTGGACTCGGAACATAATGTCCCTAACGAACTTGAGTTGTTATTTCCCATCTGAAAAGTGGTGATGTCCCGTTTGGCGTGAGCCATAGAATAGTCTATAAACATGGTAACCCAGATTAGAATGTTTCTGCACTTTTTTTTTTTTTTTTGTATTTTTAAAAATTTCTAAAAGCAAACAACAAAAAAACTCCATAACTTATTTCAATTGTATAAAACCATAAAGAAAATAACAGGCATTAAGGATTTCCATACCTCAAAATTTGAAATGCAGTGTTGGCATTTTGCACTCACACACAAAATCCAAATACAAAGGGTTCATTCTTGTACAAATCTCATTTCAAACTTGCATTTTTCCTTCTTTTTTTAAAACAGATTTTACTGAACGGTAAATCCCTGTCTTGTATTTCTCTAGAGCTCTGCCTGTTCTGGGAAGCTCAGCACACAAGGCCCTTGACCCCATACAAGCCTCTGCCCCAAATGCATACATATCACCAAACCATTGACAAGTAAAGACCAAAGGGTGACAGAGGTCAAAGGCCATCAAACACTTGCTGTGTCATGCATTTCAGCAGTGAGTTTCAAGACGGCTTGACCGTAGACAGGGACACGAGAAACATGATCCCTTTTTCTGAGACACCTGGAAAGAAAGTTTCCCCAGTCTTCTAGAAGAACAACTGAGAAGTTTTTAAAAAGTAAAAGCTGTTTGCAACTTTCAAGAAGTGCTTTTTTTTTTGGTGTCCATTTATTACTGTATCAAGGGTATTAAAATCTCTGGCTGAAAAGAAAAATATATCTATAAATATAACCAATCACACAGATACTGTAGGGAAGATGTGCATAAAATAATGAAACAATTGAAGAATGTTTAAATGTTTATTTTCATGTTAAAAACGATGAGATACCCTGTGGTTAGAATATACCTTTATGCTGGAAAATGAAGTCACTTTATTTCTGAAATATTTCCAGAAAAAAAAAAGAAAAGGAAAAATCCAAAAGTAATGAAGAGTAAGATTAAAATGTGCTGGCAGATTCCATCAACAATCCCAACATGAGCCACATCCTTTCCAGGCCAGAATTCCTAATTCAGTGCATTTCATGATGTT
This sequence comes from Propithecus coquereli, assembly GCF_000956105.1. NCBI lineage: Eukaryota > Metazoa > Chordata > Mammalia > Primates > Indriidae > Propithecus > Propithecus coquereli. The sequence goes on from NW_012154285.1 coordinate 1,917,010, forward strand.
AGGCCCCAGTGATTTTCCCAACATCACTTTAGATACTTTTGAGTGGGATGTCTATACATTTAAAAGCTACAGTTTTGCATGCTTTTATTTCAAAATGTATTTGTTCCAAGACACCTCTCAGTGTTTCATCATATTGCCTATGTTACATACAAAAATACCTGCTTTCCGTATCTTAGCATCACCTTTCCACCATCCATACGTCCCTTTACATGACAGGAGATACGCATTACATCACACATTCGTAATTTTACTGGAGGGGAGCGTTGCTGAGTTTATAAACCATCAATGGTGTCATTTACAGAGAATGGAATGGAAAATTGAGACCATTTTTTAGGTGATTGAAGTAGAAAACACAGTGATGCAACGACATGTAGGATTCAAATGAAACCAGCCCCTGTGGTCCTTGCTGCTGGACTGAATAGTTCTCTGACAGATCCTTTCCTGTGGTCCCAACATCCCAACAACTGGAAGACCCCTTTATAAAAGACTGAAACAAGAATGCCAATCAAAATGAACAAAGTAGACTTTCTCAAACTTAAAAGTCAGCAAGGTACAAATTACTTAGTCTACAGATATGGCAATGGGACAAAAATGAATCCACTTTTCCCTGCAATCATGTTTATAGATAGAAACTTTCCATCTAGATAGTAAACATTGATATAGTCTGGGAATTTACCCTAGCCAGTGTGCAATGCAAAACAGCTAGGAAGTCAACCATTCCTTCTCTTGGTACACGTGGAGTATTCCGAGGTTTGCTAGGTATTGTTCTTCTGGGATAAACGTCTATTGTCTTTTCTTCTTGCTTTTGCTCAAATGCAACACACTCGTGTGCTAAGCTCCAGTTCTCTGGTGTGGCAGCTGCTTCTTGATCCCTGTACTCTGACCTCTAGAGCAGCACATCTGGACCCTGGAGACAGTGGTTGCACGTCCTCTTTTGTTCCAGGTCATGTGGTCCACGTCTAGCCTCTGACCCTCCCTTGGTGGTACCCTCTCGAGAGGCTTGCTGGTGTCTCTTGGGGGGAGTCCGAGTGTTCCATTCCCATGGGAAAAGAAGGGACTTGATAAATGTTGTTTGGTTCAGGTCATTTATCGAGACCAATAATTTGGCCATCTCAGCCATAAAATCCAGGAAAATGCAGGCAAATGCATGGCCCCCAGGAAACCAGATTTCAAAGCTTACTAGTTTATGCCTCTTCCCCCACGTTAGTTTAGGTATTTCGAGGTATAATGCCTAATAGTTGCACATCGACTAGCTGGAAAACAAGGTGACATAACCATGATTTATAATCTGCAGGAAATATATAGAGCGGAAAATACTTCAATGAAATTCTGTTACGCTGAGTAGTCTCCATACCAAATCTGAGAACAACTGACAGTCATTATCGATTCCCACGAAATAGTTTATCATCTGGCTCTTCCATATTCATGCACGCACACACACACACACACACACACACACACACACACACACACACACAGGGGCATACGTATGCGTATGTGTTTATATACACCTGAGGGTATGTTATATGGTAAAAGGGACCCTTCCCTCATGACCTTCCATTTGATTTTTATCTTGAACCGAGTTTTAACACAAACGAACAAAGGCAACCGAGCAGAGGCTGTGTCACTCTGGGTGACTCTGAGTGATCCACGAGAGGCATCATCAGGCCCTGGTCAGGTTCCGGCTCTGCTGAGAAACGCTGGTACAGATAAGTGCTCTCCAGTTTGCTCCCTGCACCCGTCCAGCACTCCCCTCATAGGAAGTGCTCTAATGACACTTTCCAGGACAAAGATCATTTCCTCTGCCCCCTCCCAGGTCATTCACCCCACCCAAAGTCTCACTTTGTCAGTGGGAGGGAGCCTGCTGTGTGTGAGAGAGGGAGATTTCCTCCCTGTTTCAGCGGAGAACTTTCATTTTCAGAAGTGAATTCCCATTATTTCTGGAATGTTAAACATCCAAAGGGAGACAGAATTGAAACGTCTCAGAGAAAGAGCTAGACTCATCTGGAGAGCTGTGTGTCAATTAGCACATACACTTCCCTTCGGTCCCGCACAGTTGGTCTTGGGCTACCTCCCCGCCAGACCCTTTGAACAGCCTTGACTGAGTGGGAGCTCTTCCTGGGAGATGTCGGTCGTCCCTGCGCAAACGCCTTCTGCAGCTAAGCCTGACTCTCCTTGCTTCGTTATCCAGTCAAACTGAAAGATTTTTGGAACTTCACCAGCCTCTGTCTTTAAACGCTCACAAAGCCAACTGAACGCCGACCTCAGGAGGTCAGGCCTATGTCGCCTGCAATTTCAGCACAATTCACAAACACGCTGTAGTCCTGTGGGCAAGAGATATGAGAAAAACTTTTTGGCTATCATTTCATGGCTAGGGGAGGCTGGGCTGCCATGTTCCCATCGGTGGAGATCTATAGTAAGAGAACAGCTCAGCGCCTCTCTCTTCACTAGCTCAGTTATCAGCCATTTGGAGTCAGGGAACTGCTTCAGTTGGCCTCCTGCAAGCCCTTCCTACTTTTGGCCTTTAAAATTCTATTTCTTAGAAATGCGAATGGCTCAGTAAAGCTTATAATGAGGCATAATAGTCCGGTGTCTGCTTTTCCAACAATATCATCTTAATAAATAAAACTGTTGTCACATTTTGCTAATCCCAAATTCCTGCTTTGCTTAAGACGATTCATGATGCTCTTAAAATAAATTTTTTTAAAAAATTAGTAGGAATTGATGCTTTTTTCCTCTTGCCCCTTTGATTTTTCAATAGCTGTGGGTTTTTTCCCACAACAGCTGCCACTTATTTGAGCTCTGGAACGACCACTTATTTGTATGGATTTTTGGGGAAACCCATTGCTTTTCTCCACCAATGCACACCCTGTGAAGGCCTTATCTATGCGAGAGTCATGATTGAGATTATTTTGGGGAGAAGTCATTGTACAGATGGATTTTTATATATTGCTAACTTGAAACAGCATTCTACTTACTTTACAATTTCTTTTTGTTCTGGTAAAATGGAGAGTTTAATCCGCAGCTATTTCCCAGGCAATTTCCTTTCTGTGTAGATCAATTCTACTTTTTAGATTTCAGTTTGGATAACAAATTGTGTCGACCACAAAGCACTTGAATAAATACAGTGACATTGGGGTTTTTTTGCCCTCAGAAATATACTCTAGGAGTTCCCTATGAATTGTCAACAAGCAAAGAATAAAAATAAGTGTTTGAGATTCACAACTTTTCTCCAAATTTTTGAAACTTCATGTAGAAAACTGTAAAGAGATGGCCCTCCCTCGTAGTATATTAACATTTTAAGTAAAACCCCTTGTCCAAGTCTTATACAAGAAAGTTCAACAACAAAAGGAAGGAAAAACAAAGTAAGAATAAGCTTCTTAGATACTGTCCCTAAACAACGAAGCGCAGAAAACCGGAAAAACCTGACATCCTGCGTGGAGACCCAGGAAATAACATGACATGGCAGATCCCAGGGAATGAAACTCATATATGTAAATCAAACAGATCTCAAAGAAAAGACTGAAATTTCTTCTCTTTGTGTTTCAAAAAGAATTCCAGAGGTCAAAGGAACAGGTGCAGGAGCAAATGTGTATAAAAATAATGAGCAGCGCTCTTAACAAATAAGGATAGCTACATTCAGTCATCTTTCATGTATGTCTAAACTCAGGCCAAGGGCAATTAAGTGTCCACTGTGCTTTAAAAGGTCTAGGAATAGAAAAATCAACATCCAAATCCTTTCTAATTCCACATGGCCATTTGTCACAAGATGACTAACAATGTCTGTGGGGTCAGGTTTATTATATTTGCACTGAGCTAGAACCAGGCAGTCGGTAAAACCGTTGTCTTAGAAGTTCTCCGGTCCCTACATGTGGCTGTTCGGAGGCATTTCCCAGCTGAATGCCTGGCTGCAATAGCTCTCGGACCTCTGGTGCCTGCTTAGAAAGGGATCCCACCAGACCTCCACACATCAAATTTGTTAAATCATCCCCTATTGCTGATCAAACTCACTGCTCCACCATTCAAAAAACAGAAGGCATAAAGGTGAATACAAACGTAAGAAAGGAGTTTACATCTGGTCTTGCAGTCTTTCCATATAGTCCCTAAAGTCCTGCGAGTCCCCCAGCCCCATATCTTGGCAGACCCACTTGATGTTATCATCGCTGTCATACAGGATGGAGTTGGTGTACGGGCCGCCGTCCTCTGGGAGGATGGTGGTGTAGGAAGTAAACTTGACTCTCTTCCTCTTTGGGCCCGAAGAACTTATAGGTTCAATTTTAGTTTCTTTCTCATAGACATAGTCAGAAGGCCTGAGCAGCTGACTATGAAAAGTCTTCTGGGAACTGCCATTCAGAAGGAAGTTCCTCTCCTCGAACTGCAGCCCCCTGTCAATCACGGTCGTGCACTCCTCTGACGGGAGTGTGATGTCAACAGGGTTCTCCAGAAGCTCCACTTCATTCCCCAGCCAGACCCAGTCGTGGGAATGGGGGATGTTGCCCTGCTCGCTCACAGCAAACCTTTTGTGTCGATATTTCCAAGCAAATGCCACACAGTTGATTAAGAAGACCAGGATGGCCAGGCAGAAGACACAGAGCAGGGCGTACATGCCGATCTCCAAGTCCGTTAACCCCCTTGAGGTCACTGTGAGGTCACTAGGATTATTGGGCTCCGGTAACTTCCCTTGAGTGGGGAAGCTCGTGAACGTGTCTGGACTACCACTCTTGAGTAACTTCTTGTTCTTTCCTTCCATGGGAGACTGTGGGGTTGTGCTTTTGTTGGCACTTTCCTCGTGGCTGACAGATGCGCCATGATGGAACCATTCCTGAATTGCTCTCTCCTGGTTTCCTTCACGCTCTATGGAATTACCGAGGTGATCTTTATAGTCCCGATTTATGCCCTCAATGTCATTGGTGCCTCCATGGTGCTCGTCAATACCTGGTTCAAATTTGACCTTGACATTTCCTTTCCCCACAGCAAGAACACTTTTCCTCTTGGTCTTCTGACAAGGCTCACTGATCATCATTTCTAACTTAATCAGAGGCCCTTGTCCTTCTCCCTCTGCAACCACAACCGGCCATTTAGACTCAAGGTTTGCCTGGACAGACACCACCATTTCATCCAATGACGACACAGTAACTGAATAATCCTTGGGGTCGTAAATGTCTAAAGGTGTCACCGAACCATCACTGAACAAAATCCAAGAACTAACTATTGCTTCCTAAGGAAAATGAAACCAAAGCATTATGTTATAATCAGGTTCCTTCAAATGTGCAAACATAAATATGATTTCCTAGATAATTCTTTAAATATAAAAAGAAATAAAAAGAGAGAAAAATAAATTTCCATGTTTTATAATCTTGAACAGTTCCTGGCATGCCTTGAACTGCCATCAATAATGGGCTGTAGCCACACCAGTATGAGGAACAAATAATATGCTTCAATGAATGCATTAAAGTATAAATTAATTTATTGCATGCATACAACAGAATTTGACTTTGACCTTTCTAAAAACATTTTGAAAGATCAGAAAATTTATCTGAATCAATTTCAGGTGAAACTAATCAGGCTACTGTTCAAGATAACATCACTGCGAACATTCTTCATTAGGAAGTCAATGCCGATGAAGCAAAACATGCATGGCTGGGAGCACTTGGAAAGACGCATTAGGAGGCTGGCTGGCTTGAATGGCACTGCCCCTGTGTGTTTAGAAAGGATCTGTGAAAGTTTACAGAGGGAGAGGAGTTTTAGAGTTGAAAATAATTGTTATAAACAGTAGCAATTTGGTGCATATTCACCATGTTTAAGTAGCTGAAATGGAATTTCCAAGTATCGAAAACAACCTGCTTTGGCAAAAGTGAAAAGTTGTGAGTCTTTGGTCACAGTCTAGCAGCAGACTGTGCCTGGCGCAGATAAACCCGCTGGAAAGCAAATGGCATGTGGGCGTGTGGTCAGTGTGTAAAAGCAAATACGAAGGAAAAATACCCAAGCCACTGAATCCTTTTCCCAGAGACAGGACAACCTGAATATCTAGAAGCAAGAACAGCTTCAAGAATCACCAGTCCTGGCTGTGAGAGCTCTACTGATCACCTTTGCAGGATGTGACAACCGAAAGAGAGGAGTCGTCTCCACTGACTGGGGACACAGGGTGTCTGGGACTCTCACCTGCTGTGGGGACTGAAGAACGTCCTGGGCCGCTGCTGTGGACACGATGGCCCTTTTATCTGCTCGGTGAGGCTGCAGGGACAGAGAGACGCCAGCCACAAGCTGCACTCCCAGCTCTGCGACGGTGACTCGGTCGTCCAGGACGATCACTGTCTTCTCAGCCAGGATGGAGTCCGAGAGAGGTGAGAGCACCTGAAAAGTGAGTGAGGAAGCTCATGTCTCGGCTCCACACAAAAATTTTCAGCTCCTCAATTGACATTTCCACCAAAGTGTTCTCAGTCCTCTGCGCAATGAATGCACTTACGGAAATCGTTTAAGTAAGTGTTATGCGATTGTTCAATTATACTTAAGTTCCATAAAAATCATCTTAATCCATTTTCTTTCCTTTAATTCATACCATGATAATAGCAGTGGATTTTCTGAAAAAAGCTTGATTTAATTTAGAGGGAATAACTAAAAATTATCCACCTTGGTACTAGGCAAAGAGTAACATTTTCCCAACAATTAATATTTAGGCTTTGAAAATGGCAGAATTGTGGTAAAACACTGTAAGGAAATGGTGCTCATGTCCCTTTTGGCTGGCAGGTGAATGGTGACTGTGGGACAGTGATGATCACTGTGTGGGTCGCTGTGCCATCATTGCATAAACCGGTTAGACAAAGTGGGACAGAGAATCTCAGTGTCCCAAGGAGCCATTCCTCCTGATTCCCCATCTAGTGTGCAACCAGGGGTGACTAAGACCTGGAGAGGAAGGTAGGAGAAATTTCCACAAAGGTCCTCTCAAAGATGCCCTGCCCTGATCTCTGGTACCTGTGACCATGATGAGAAAGCACTTTCATGAGTATAGGATGTTATATGGCACAGTTGGCCTTAAGACAGGGAGCTTATGCTGAATTTTCCAGGTGGACTCAATGTAATCACACGAGCTCTTAAAAGCAGAGACCTTTTCCCAGCTGGTAGCAGAGGGGAAGTCAGAGATTCAAAGTGGGAGAAGGACTCTATCAGCCATTACCAAAGACGAAAGGAGCCACGTGGAAAGGAATGCAGGTGGCCTCTCAGAGCAGAGTGACTCTGGGCCAACAGTCAGCAAGGAAACAGGGACCTCATTCTATGATCACAAAGAACTAAGTTCAGCCAACAACCTGAAGGAGGCTGGAAGCCAATTGTTTCCCCAAACTCTCAGATAAGAGCCCAGCCCAGCCAAGACCTTGATTTCAGCCTCCTGGTCCCTGAGCACAGAACCCAGCCCAGCCCACGTGGATTCCTGACCTACAGAAATCTGAGCTAACAAGTGGATGTTTTTTAGGCTTCTAAGTTTGTGGCAATTTGTTACACAGAAATAGAAAACATATTCAGAATATAACACATTTAATCTAGCTTTGTAAAACTTAACTTTGACTACACCAAAATATGACTTAATTAACTATGAGCAGAAATATTTTGAATTTGTAAAAAGAAAACATGCTGAACCATTTCTGCATAACTATCTCGCCATGATTGGCTAGAAAACAGTTTGACTATTACTATGATAAGATAGAGAATATTTAACTATGGATTCTTTATTATTTTTTGGGCAAAGATATATTTTTAAAATGTTTTGCCTATTGTACAAGGGATAACTGAACAGTTAAAATTCAAGGTGAGGAAGAAAAACCAGCTTTCAGAGTATCATATTGAGGAAAAGATTACTTATACTATGTGTTTCATTTAGCTTTCTCTGGTAAAAGAGATTAGATATTTTTCTCGCATCTCACCAAAATGCAAAACTTAATCTGAGTTTAGGTTATTAAAATCAGCATGTACTCTATGGCTTCTCATAATTCTCTTAACACACACAGACAATACCTGCACACAGACGATACTGCACACGCTCAGATGTGTGTTCACGTGTACATGCACACACGCGCACACACACATGCACACACACACACGTCCCTGCACAACAGCATCCACCTGGGCGCTCACTGGCATAGACGGGCATTAGGCACGGGGCAAGGGTGGGCGACCTGTACCTGCACGGTGGTTATTCCTGGCTCCCGACCCGCCAGGGTCCTGCCATCCTGTAACTGAGCGACTTTCGACTCCTCCACCTTCATGAACTCGGTCACGAGGTCGGTGATGTCGAACTGCCAGTCGGGGCCAAGCATGTAGGTCAGCTGACCCACGTCAGGCGACTCGGCCACAAACTGGGTGAGGACGCGCACCGTGGCGTGCTGGTACTGCAAAGAACACCCGCGCCCCTTCTTCTCCTCCTCCTCCTCGTCGTCACTCTCCCGCGTGGGCCTGGGGCAGAAAGGAACCAAAACAGAATAAATGTCCTCACTGTTAACAAGTCCTGCATGCCCATGTTTTTCGGATTGTATGTGGCTGTACAGACCTGCTCAGCCTGGGTCCACTCACTGCTCGTCCGTTCACTTGGCGAGGACTCTTGTGGTCACTGGGGCCACCTGGGCAGCAGGCTCAGCTCCTCCTTCCCCAACCCAGAGCCATGGGAGGCTCAGGCCTCAGACAGGTGGAGGCTGAGTCTCTGGCCTTGGTGTTCTGGAAACTGGTCATGCTAAAACTAAACCTGTCCTGTGTCCTTTTATGAGAGCATTTTGTCTGGTGGTTGCTGACAGTCTGCAACCCTCAGTGGATGGGGACTGTGTCAGGGGAGAAAGGGGCAGAGATTCGTGTGTGCTGAGTTAGAGCTACTGAGTGTCCTGTGCCATGTGCTGCATCTAAGGGTGAGAGCTGATGCTGATCGCCCATGTAACACACAATGCCACATGTGTTTAACTCACGTCATCTTCACAGACCCCAAAGAATGAGGTTGATTATTTCCCTGACCTTACTGATGAGGACACCCAGGCAGGCGAGGAGAGGCTACTCAGCCAAGGCCACACACTGGTCACCTGCAGAGGCGGGGTCCACGCCCAGAGTGCCACCCCCTCTGTGTGCGTGCTCTCCCTTGTACACCTAACTCTATTCACCTTCTCCACAGCTGTGAAACACGTTCCTATTTTTGCTCGAAGAAACCAAGGCTGGCAGTGGTTAGTGTATGGCCCAGACAACTGCTAATTAGCAGATCTGGATCCAGCTCGCTTGACTTCTGGAACCCACCCTCTTTACAATGTACTGTTCAGCCTCCCTGAAAGGTCTGAGAATCATTTACAAAGTGACAGAAAAAATTTTCACCAGCACAATAGCATAGCAATTTGGGTTTCTTGAAGCAAGGGATGAATATCTCTGTGGGTAAGAAAGATGATTTTAGTAGCAGAGGAATGTAGCATTCAACTTAAAAAAACATTGAATGACATACTGAAAAGTTATTCTTATTTTATTTTTCAATCCTTCTGAACATATCACAGGGAATGTCTCTATTCAGTGCTAGCCTGTCTTTAAAGCTGCTCTGACACTTGCTAGTTTCTATTAATAAAGACAAACTCATACAGGCAGACAACAGTATCTACTAAGAATTGAATAACACTGTTTTGTTTTCTTTGTATTAATTTCAGGTTAAATTTATTTTATTATAAATGATACTAGTTGTTCATTTGTGCTAGCGATGTGAAGTTTCCCTTAAGCAAAGAGATAAAGTGGGAAGAATACTATTAAGTGTATATTTCATTAAAAAGTGACAGTATCATAAAAATGGTCAGTGAATACATATAATTTTAGAAATGCATTAATGAAACAAAACAATCCTGTTATTTTAGGACATATTATGTCCTATTCATTTTTTAAAAACTTGTAATTTTAAAATAATTATAAACTCACTGGAAGTAATATCATCATCCCTAATTTATGAACAAGGAAACTGAGAAATACATGGGTTAGGTCACCTGTCTAAGTCACACAGCTACAGGTTGTAAAGCCAGAGTTAAACTCAGGCCGCCTAATTCCAGGGCCCACAGTCTTAACCACTGCACTGCACTCCAGGGATGAAGAGTGACACTCACAAGGAGGGGAACTGAACGGAAAATAGCTATATCCTAAATGCCAGGTCTTGTGTTCAGTGCTTCTTCTGCATTGCATCATTTTACTGAATCCTAGCAACTACTACATGAGGTTGTTACTATCATTATTATCTTTACTATAATTTATTCACATCAAAGCGCTAGTAAGTACCCAAGTCAGATCCATCTGAACTTCAAGCCATGACCACTGTTACCCACTGTGGATGCCGCTTCACTAGGGCTTGAGTGCTGGGGGTCATTTTGCCTCCCACAGAGCTCTGGGCCCCGGGAGCATCAGGTCCACGGTCCTCTCTCTGGGTCCTCACCTTCTGTTAGAGGCCACCGGGATCCTCCAGCCCTTGACCTGGCTCAGCTCCGTGTCCGAGATCTCAATCTGCAGGGGGAGTCTGGGTGCCCACACAGTGACCTCAAACTGGGAGGTGAAGTGCTGGTGAGTGAAGTTCACGATCGTGTCCACTTTGCTCTTCATTTCCTTCCCATTCACAAAAACGGAGTCACAGTTGTTGGAAACCTTTGGGGAGGAAGCAGAACCTTGAGATGCATCAGGAGGAAAAGTACAAGCAAAAACCGACAATAGTGAAAGTTCACAAACTGCAACAGCTCTGATTTATTAGACACCCAAACACCCAGATGAACAAGACTTGTACAAAGGTAATTTGTAGGCACTAATTAGTGACAAATACTGACAAATAGACTCCAGGAAAACCACTTTGTGTTACAAAGTACTGACAAGTAAAACCATTAACATAACTTAATGGAGTTATATAACCTCTGTTGCCTTTTGTGTGTATGTGTTTTTTCTTTATCTTACCTTTTTTATGTACTCAAAACACCACTAATCAAAGCCCATGTACATCATATTTCACTCTTGCACCATATTTGAAGATGCATAAAAGGTTTTAATGTTACTAAAAACCCACCTTATTCAAGTCATAAAGAAGGTCTGAAAAATCAAGAGAGCTTTGCACTAGAATAAAATCCTGGCGGGAAAAATACTCATAAAATGCATGAGAAACATGGATATAATTATTTTTTCCCCATTAAACTATAATTTTTCAGAATGAAGGTATGAATGTAGCATTTTGTTATGGTCTTTTGACTCAGCACTTGGGGTACCCTTTCTAATGTGCATGCATTAGCAGGTTAAATATTAGACAATGTAAGCCCTGGTTTTACTTTACATATTGAGGATAAGCAAATAAATTGTTGCTGACTTTCTCACTTGGACCATCAGGAAAATGTGTTTATGTGTCTAGGTGCAGAGGAAGAGGGATCAAGAATCACTTCATGTGTGGAGGACCCAAAGGACAAAAAGACATTCTATAAAAAAGACACCTGCACTCGAATGTTTATAGCAGCACAATTCGCAATTGCAAAGATGTGGAAACAACCCAAGTGCCCATCAATACATGAGTGGATTAATAAAATGTGGTATATGTATACCATGGAGTACTATTCAGCCACAAAAAACAATGGTGATCTAGCACTTTTTATACTATGCTGGACAGAGCTTAAGCCCATTCCACTAAGTGAAGTATCACAAGAATGGAAAAACAAGCACCACATGTACTCACCATCAAATTGGAACTAACTGATCAACGCTTATGTGCACATATGGAAGTAACATTCACAGAGAGTTGAGAGGTGGGAGGGGGGAAGAGGGAACGGGCAAATTCACACCTAGTGGGTGCAATGTACACTATCTGGGTGATGGACACATTTATATTAATAACTTTGACTCAAATGGTAAAAAAGCAATTTATGTAACCCCCATAATTACCATAATTACCCCCATAATTACCATAATTACACCCATAATATTCTGAAATTAAAAAAAAAAGAGTACCATGGGGACCTTCCCATCCACACTGCCCAGGTGCAGCGTCAGGCCTCGCTGTTGGCAGGGCTCCCTGCCTCAGCCAGTGGCACCGCCACACCACCAGTTTTGCAAGCCACAAACCAGGACTTATTCATGATGCTTTTCTTCTTCATCTGAATTTGTACCTACAGTTCAGGCCTCTCTTCTGAGCTCAACTGCCTGCTTGACATCATCAGGTGAATGGCTCTAGAAAGATGTCAGAAGCCCAGGTACAATGTAAACTGTTCGCGTGACAGGTGCACTAAAAGCCTTGACTTCACCACTATACAATTCACCCATGAATCGAAAAACCACCTTTGCCCCCTAGATCTACTAAAATTTTTAAAAATTTAAAAAAAAAGAAAAAAGAAGTGCCAACTCTCAAACTGAAAAAGCAAAAATCAGAGTTGTTTGAGACAAATTATCCCATCCCGCCCCCCAAAATGGCACTAACACGAATGTGCTCCCATGGAAAGGAATTGAAGAGGCTTGTACCACTCAACAGCTCTGTAGTTCACTATCAATTGAAATCAAAGACCAAGGAGAAAATAGCTAATGGAACACTTAGGATCACTTTGCATCCCCAGTCACAGAGAGGGATCCTTGTTATTGACATTTCACAATGTCAAAAATGTCTTTAGGAATCTCAAAGTATAATTAACACAGGCCACTAGTTGTGAAACCAGCGGAATTAATAGTGGCTTTGAGTTGGTAACCCTCATTCACAAAGCGATGAGCAGGGATTGCTGGAGAGTTACTGTGAGTCTGGCTACATTCGTTCTTGCGGCACCTTTCCTATTCTGTCAGAACTTAACCCCATCAGTCCTTTTCCCTGCAGCCTCTCCTGTCTGAGCAGCAAATCTGCCCTAAGATAGTAGTGGACAGTGGTAGCTAATGTATCTCTCATCCCCAAAATACCAGTGGGAGCTGAAAATGGCATTTCTTTAACTTTTCTAATTAAAAGAAAAACCCAGTTATCCTATCCTTCTCTTTGCTTTACTTTCTAAAAAAGGGAGAACAAATTAGCTGTCTTTTAGGGCATGTTTGAGGGACTTAAATCTGCATTATTGTGCCCAGGATTGTAAAGAAAATAATCAGAACAAGATTTCCATTTAGAGTAGAAAATAGAATGGGGGATCATGTTCTTATTTTTAAATCCCACAATGCTGACACAGTGTCAAGCCTGACTGTCACCCATTTAGGTACTTAAAAAGGGTGAGGAAGCCCCATTATAGAGAAATCCCTGCCTTCTCATGAGAGCACTGCACTGGGTGAAGTTGAAGGCTCAGTAAGACCCCTAATCGTCCCTGGACTCTGCTTGCTCTGCCTGTGGCACGCAGACTACTTCAAGAGAATGAGTCTCCCTACCAATTAGAAGCCTACGTTAGGGAGTTCTGCTCTTCTCACTAGCTCAGTTGGTCATCACCTATTGCTAGAACTTTTCCAGTCCTAACTTCCACAGTGCAGACCTCAATTCTCCTGCATTTGTGGAAAATTCTGGTTCTTCCTTGTCTACTGCTATCCATCCACCCCTAATCCCACTTCAAATCACTGTGAATCACATCCTACTGGAAGGAACACATCAGTTCTGGAAACTGTGAGACCCTTTCTGTGCATAAGAAATGAAATCATAATGCAGTGACCCTCTGCATTCTTTCAGAGCACACACAGAGCACACTCCTGCCCTATTTTTTAAGAATCACTGTATAGCCCATGTGGGATAAAAGAAATTATTTAAAAACATAACAAAGTGAGAGGCTTTAGCAATTCTGTATGTTGACTATCATTTGAGTTCTTTCTCCTGGGATAGGCATACATCTAAAAAAAATATATGTCCCCTAATTTTAAGTAATTCAAGTAAGGCTAATAATATTGAGTGCTAAAACCCAAGGTATGTGATAACGTATAGAGGATACATCAGATATATAGAAACCAGAGGTCCTCACTCCATGGTCTCACCAATCACAGCATATTCTCATTATTGTGGATTCCTTATTTGCGAATTCACCTACTCCCTAAAAGTTTTTTGTAACCCCAAAATCAATACATAGAGTGCTTTTGTGGTCATTGGTGGAAATGCACGGAGCGGTGGAAATGTTGAACCACCTCCCCCATCCCTGCACATCCTGCGTCGAGGTCAAACAAGGCTCTGCTCTGCCTTCTTGTCTCAGCTCTCAGAGAGAAAAAGCCAGACCATGGACAGAGTGGGGCAGTGGAGTGCAATGCAGGAAGCCTCGACTTTGGGTCCGGTACGACAGAATTTGAATCCCTGCTCTGGCGTCCGTTAGTGGCGTGGCCTCAGACAAGTCACTTAACACTTCTGAACATTGATTTTTGTAAAATAAAATCTAACCAGATGAGTTGTTTTTAGAATTTAAGATTGTAGTCCATGAGACGTGTGTGTGTGTGCGTGTGTGTGTGTGTGTGTGTGTGTGTGTGTGTGTGTATCTCCTAAAGCAAAGGTTCAGCATTTCCTAATTCGGTGTTCACAGCAACCATGTAACTCCCCCAGATAACGAGAACTGACCGTAGTACACAGCTCCTATCTGTGCAGGACCTCACTGCTGCAACACTCTTCCTCACCTCTCAATGCACTAAGCCCCACAGTAACTCCATGATCCTGTCATGAGCCTCATTTTACCTGTACTGAAGCCAGCGCAGGGAAAGGGACCCACTTACCCAGGTGGTGTGTGTGTAACACCACGAGCCAGCAGCTGACTGCAGACAACGGGCCCAGGGCTCTGTCCTCTCCAGAAACTTCCTGTGCCGCTCCAGATACGATCCATACTCCTACTGAGGTCTACCCGGCCCCTAACGACCTGGGCCTGCCTCCTTCTCCAGCCTCCCCCTGCACCCCTCTGTCCCGCCTCGCACATACCTCCCTCACGGTCTTCATCTTCCCGTGACCTCTCCTGACCTCGGTCTGTCCCAAGGCCATCACGCCATCTTGTCAGGGCTGTCACCCAGCATCCTTCGGATCTGACACATTCATAACTGGTTTCCTACTGGACATCCAACCACGCGCCAGCCCCTCTGCCCAACACACACACACACACACACCCCTTCCTCTTTTCTAATTACGTTTTCTTCAGAAAATCATGGCCCTCCATCCACCACCCACCTCGCTAACCTAGTGAGTAAAACTCCATCTTCCTTGCCAATGATTGGTTTAGGGAAGGGGCACGTGACATGACACTGGCCAATGAGGTGTGAGAAGTTAGCCAGGGATTCTGGGAAAGGTCTCATGGCTCAGAGAGATGCACCGGAAGTGATGCCTCCTCCCCCACCGGATGTTGTCCTGTGGAAAATGACAGCTGGAACTGTCGCAGGGATCCAAGAGCCCAGAGGGAGCTGGCCGAGGCCCAGACTGACACTGCGAGCCCAGAAGGACAGAAAGACGCAGGAACCTAGGCTCTTAATAACCTGGAGGGGCGGCTGGACCAGCCCACCTACAACCTGCGGAATTTGACACTTACCAAGTGACTTTGTTGTTAAAGCTATTTTGGTCTATTTTTTTGTTTTGTTACATGCCACCAAAGGCATCGTAAATGATGCTCAAAAGCCACTCCTCAGAATGCATTCCCCGAGTCCTTGCTCCTTTAAACTTGGCACCCCCATCTGTTCACTCTTCATCTATATCATACTATTTTCCTCTATCTAAATTTGCTCTGTGCACTACTGCGTATGCTAAGTTTACAATATTGCTATATTACATACAATATATTACTTACAGTCTTCATATTCCTTATATCATATGACTGACACTAGATTTATTCCACCAGATCGCTCTGTTATACTATATAATTTACTTCGCAATAGTTACCACTCTTGCAGTGCTCCTGGTTGTTTTTATCTCTGTTCCCCACCTGGAGGTAATCTGCTTGAGGACATGGACCTGTCTACTCTTCCTTGCATGTCTCTGCTCCTAGCACAGTGTGGGGCACACAGTAGGCACTCAGCAAGTAGATGCTGAATGTGTGAATACATCACAACTGTTTTCTCTGGGACCCATTCATTCCTGCGTACCACCACAAGTAGTGTGTGTCTGGGTAAGAAGGGAGAGGAGGTAACTTAGATGAAGTTATCATGTTAATAGCATTAAAAAAGAGTCGCTTTATATACCATGAGCAGAATCAGACCAGGAGAAGAAACGGAGGAAGTATGAGATCACAAAGCTGATAAATGTGAGGCCTTGGGTTCCCAAGGGTCAATTTGGCCTTTTAACTAGGGACTGAGATTCCTGTGTGTGAGCTCACAGGGTGAATACAGGTCTGTTGGGGAGAGGAGTGTCAGTCGATAGGAAGACATGGAAAAGTAAAGATCAGAGTCAGATTCCCATCATTCATTTAAATGATACCTTCAGGGCTGTGTGAGCCCCAAGAGGAAAGTTGAAAACCAAATGCTATCGATCCTAATATAAGAAGAGCTGAGGACAGGGACATGGAGATTGGAAACAGACAATTTGTGTCATGTTAATCTGTGTGCATGTGTGAGATGGCTTGTAAATGTCATCTTGGGAAAGTTGCCTTTAGAGGTTAATATTTTTACTGTCAAATTACACTTTTGCAACTATGTTACTCTAAAATAAAAGCAGCACAAAGGGGCCCTCCAGATGTGAATATGTCCCCTTTGGGGATCTTGTCAGACATATCATTTGCTTCATTTTCTGTTTAGAAAAGAGGCAAGAATTTAGTCCATGTATCAGCCACCATCTGTGTCTGCCACACTGTTGACTCTGCTGTCTGCACTGATGGAAGGCTGACTGTGCCTTAGAAGGCTTCCCTTGTGACCCCTCTCCCAACCTGGGAAATGTGCTGCTATGTTAGAAGAAAAAAAATCTACAGAATCAGGTAGCATGTTTCTCATGAGGTCACAAAAAAATGCTGAAATTCCACATTAATATAGGCAAAAATAATCAAAACAATGTAAAGAAAATAATCTTTGATATTCAATTATCATTTGAATCAAACACTTTGTATGTATTACTGAATTTAGCAAAGTGCACTGTGTCTGAGGCACAGTAGGTACTCAAAAGATATTCATTTTACCTTGAGTTTTTACCAAATAATAAACATCAAAAGGAACAATAATAGCTATCATGCATTAAGTGTTTACTGTGTACCTTGCATTGTTTTCAAAACTTTGCACAGAATTATACCCATTTAACTCTCCAAATACTCTATACATTAGGTGTTGTGTCACTATATATGGATGGGGAAACTGAGGCCCTAGAGAGGCCAGGGATCACATCTGGTGAAATGAAGAGCATGAATTTGCACTCAGGTTCTCTGTATCAGTGGCCTCCTCAGCACTGAGCATTGCTGTCTCAGTGCAGCCCATGCAAGTAAGATGTGGCCCTGCCTCTGGAGGACCATAGGCTGATGGGGAAAGGCAAGACCTAAATACAGACTTCAGGACCTTTTATCAACCTTATTGAGGTATAATTTATACACAGTACAATGCATCTGTTTAAAGGATATAGTTCAATGAGTTCGATGGTATAAACCCATGAAACAACCAACACACTGAGACACAACATTCCCATCACCCCAAAAGATCCCTATGCCTCTTGTCAGCCCATGGCTCCCTCTGCCCTGGCGCCAGGCAACCACTCGTGCTGACACCACAGATTAGTACGAATTTTCTAGAATTTTGTATAAATGGAATCATAATATGCACCCTTCATGTCTGGCTGCTTTCATCCAGCATGATGGTTCTGAGAGTCATCCTAGTGGTTGCCTATGTCAGTGGTTGCCCCAGGCAGATGATGGAGCAGTCTCTATACCAGTTTAGTCTACCTGTTTCATTGCTGTAACTATAGGTATCCTCAGGGCCAAGGCCAACAAATCAGGAAAATAACCTGTTCTGGTCAAACTTGACTCCACTCCAAAATACTCCTGGTTTTGTTCATGCTCCAGAGATTTTTAAAAAAAATTTTATCCTGAGTTCATAGTTGTAATCCACAAAGGGATTATTTATTCTCAGAGCTAATTCCTCCATGACAGAAGCAGAACTCAACACGCAATAGTATTTCATTAGTAAACTTCACATTCATTCAAGTAAACCCCCAAGTTTAGGGAGAGTAAGCTGACAGTGACAGCTCAGTGCCACAGACTGAGACCCAGAGAGGCCTATTTGACCCATCCGATAGAGACATGAAGGTGGTTATATTGAGGAGGTGGCAATGGAGGTGATGAGAAACGTTCAGATTCTGGATGTATTCTGAAGTCAGCTCTGGACAAGATTTGACATTGAAATGGATTGAATGTGAGAGACAGGGAGAAGTCACATATGACTGCGGGGATTTTGGCATGAGCAACCAAAAGAATGGAGTTCCCATCCCTGAGCTAGGGGAAGGCTGCAGAAGAGCCAGATTTGGGGAAGAGAGAAAGAATCCAGAGTTCATTTTTGAAAATGTTAAGTTTTCAATGTATATTAGACATCTGAAAGATGTTAAGTAAGAAGCTGGTTACACGAGTACAGAGTTCAGGGAGAGAGGTTCAAGCTAAGGAAATAAGTTTGGACCTCTCATCTCCTCTCTATGTTGAACACCCTCTAATCCTCCCTTTATTTTGAGTTCATTCTTTGTTCTATCTTATTTAAAGTACTCTCAAAATGAGCAGCCTGGATTATTCTCCGCTTGATAAAAATCAGAGACAAAATCAAGACAGCCAGGTCCCAGTTTCAATTCAGAAATGTAGAGAGCTGGAAAGTGCATTTCTCCCACCCTTATCAAACTGCAAATTAATAATTTTTATTAAGCCTGTCAGAGAACTGCAGCTGCAGGGTAACAAACTAACCTACAATCTGGAGTAAGACATGTGCCTGGAGGGAGGAATAGATACTGAGCATTTACTTCCCTGAGGCAGACACTGCTGGATCTCATATAGGCTAAGAAGAAGAATTCAAGTAAAACTTTTAAATGAATTTCTAAAAGCTAAATATGGGCTACTGTGAGAGTGTAAAGAACCTGGGGACTATAAATATAGGGGAGCTTGCAGGATCTATGAATCTTCCCTCACGTAGAGGGAAGATATGGGATAATCCTGAGACAGCTTCCCTTAGGGTCCTGGTTGGGGAGGGAAACAGGAGTCACTGCTAAAACTATGCATAGTCCCATCTATTCGATTTCCCCTATGGTACAAAAGTCTTAGTTCTCAGGCAGAAGTATAATAAAAACCATCAGGTTACCAGAAGAATCTCATTGCATCTAAAAGAAAGAAAACAGCTCTACCCTGGGGGTGGGGGTGGGAATACAGGCCAGACACACGGCAGCTGGAAGAGGGGAAGGAGCACCCGTGAAGACCACACAGTAGAGACCAAGGGATATAGTGTCTGCTGAGACTGATGCTTGATCAGAACATCAGAAAATTTGGCCCTGGCCCTCCACTAGGCAATATACAAACATAAATAGTATTTCTATACAATAGCAATAAAATATTAGAAAATTAAATTAAGAAAACAATATCATTTATAATACAATAGTATAAAAAGAGAAAAAATACTTAGGAATAAACTTTCAAAAAGAAGTGCAAAATGTATGCTCTGAAAACTACAAAACATTGTTGAAAGAAATGAAAGAAGTCTTAAATAGATGGAAATACATCTCCTGATCAAGGATCAAAAGAGCTAATATTCTTAAGATGGTGATACCACCGAAAAAATTAATCTACAAGTTCACTGCGATCCTTATCAAAATCTCAGGTCTCTTTTTTGCAAAAATCAGTAAGCTGACTCTAACATTCAAAAGGAAATGCAAGGGTCCAAGAATAGCCAAATAACTTTGAAAAAGAACAAAGTTAAAAATTCATACTTTCTGATCTCAAAACTTTCTACAAAGTTACATAAATCAAGACTGTGGTACTGACCTAAGATAGAAATATAAATCAATGTAACATAAGTATATACTCAAATATATCGTCCATTGATTTTTTAAGGCAATGCAATGGGAGGAAAAAAAATCACTTTTTGACAAGTGGTGAAGGGACAACTATATAGACATATGCAAAGAAAATGGAGTTATCTTTATTCACACCAAATAAAAAAACAAACTCTAAATGGATCAAAGATCTAAATATAAGAACTAAAACTATAAAATCTTAGAAGAAAACATATGTG
>NW_012154285.1:1938131-1938846 GCF_000956105.1 Propithecus coquereli
TGGTTACACGAGTACAGAGTTCAGGGAGAGAGGTTCAAGCTAAGGAAATAAGTTTGGACCTCTCATCTCCTCTCTATGTTGAACACCCTCTAATCCTCCCTTTATTTTGAGTTCATTCTTTGTTCTATCTTATTTAAAGTACTCTCAAAATGAGCAGCCTGGATTATTCTCCGCTTGATAAAAATCAGAGACAAAATCAAGACAGCCAGGTCCCAGTTTCAATTCAGAAATGTAGAGAGCTGGAAAGTGCATTTCTCCCACCCTTATCAAACTGCAAATTAATAATTTTTATTAAGCCTGTCAGAGAACTGCAGCTGCAGGGTAACAAACTAACCTACAATCTGGAGTAAGACATGTGCCTGGAGGGAGGAATAGATATTGAGCATTTACTTCCCTGAGGCAGACACTGCTGGATCTCATATAGGCTAAGAAGAAGAATTCAAGTAAAACTTTTAAATGAATTTCTAAAAGCTAAATATGGGCTACTGTGAGAGTGTAAAGAACCTGGGGACTATAAATATAGGGGAGCTTGCAGGATCTATGAATCTTCCCTCACGTAGAGGGAAGATATGGGATAATCCTGAGACAGCTTCCCTTAGGGTCCTGGTTGGGGAGGGAAACAGGAGTCACTGCTAAAACTATGCATAGTCCCATCTATTCGATTTCCCCTATGGTACAAAAGTCTTAGTTCTCAGGCAGAAGTATAATAAAAACC
>NW_012154285.1:1939876-1950745 GCF_000956105.1 Propithecus coquereli
ACTCGAAAATGCAAAGAAAAAATGATTAAATTTGGACTTGATCAAAACTTAAAACCTTTGTTCTTCAAAGAACACTATCAAGAAAATGAAAATACAAGACACAGTATAGGAGAAAATATTTGCCAATCATATATCTGATAAGGATTGATATCTAGAATATATAAAGAATGCTCAAAACTGAGTAATCAAAAGATAAATAATTCAATTTAAAAATAGGCAGGGATCTCAACTGACATTTCTCCAAATTTATCGTTCAATAAAACATTAAAAAATGCTCAATATCATTAGCTATCAGAGAAATGCAAATCAAAACCACAATACCACTTCACATAGAGTAGAATGGCTATAATAAAAAAGATAATAAGTTTCGACAAGGATTTTGAGAAATTAGAATCTTCTTAAATTGCCAGTGGTCATGTAAAATGGTGTAACCACTGTGGAAAAGTGTTCAACAGTTCTTCAAAAGGTTAAATATGGATTTATCAAATGACCCAGAAATTCCACTCCTAAGTATACTACCCAAAGAAATGAAAGCATATGCTCATACAAAAACTTGTACACAGATGGGTCATAGTAGCTTTATTCTTGAGACCCAAAACATGAAAACAACCCAAATATCCATCAATTAATTAATGGATAAGTACAATGTCAAGTGGAATATTATTAATTTATAAAAGGGAATGAACTGATACCTGCTACAACATGAATGAACATTGAGAACATTATACTAAGTGAAATGAATTAGACTTAAAGACCACAACAGTCTATGATTCCATTTATAGGCTATGTCCAGAATGGGCAAATGTATGAAGCCTAAAAGTAGATTAGCAGTTGTATGGAGATAGGAAGGGTTAGGGAGGAATGAGGAGAGACTGCTAATGAATATGGGATTTCACTGGGGGGGGCGAGGGGTGGTGAAAACGTTCTAAAAGTGTGGTAACAGAATTGAGTTTAAATTGACTTCTACATTTTTTTAGCCTCATGTTATAATCACTCTAGATAAAAGTCCATATTTTATACGCTAATTTTATATTTTTGTAAGTGTTAAACTAAATTCGGCCTGAGGATGCCGTCTCTGCATAACCAACTGCAATTAGAGTAATTGAAATTCTAACTTAGGGTGCTTTTGTAACAGATAGCTGAGTCTCAGCCTATCAAAGCAGCTGAGCTTCAGTCAAACACAGGCAGCCAACTAACCAACCACGCTGTTTCCAGAACCTCACCAGCAACTGGAATCAGGAAACAGAAGGTCACTAGTCTTGTCTCTCTGCCTCGTAACTCTGCTGCTCTGTGCTTTCCTCTCCTCCCTCTGTGGAATGATTAGTTCTGCCTTTCCCTGCATGTGGCAGACACACTATAGGGACTTTACCTGTTACACGTGCAACCAAGACTAACTTATTTCAAATCCTAGAGAGTCTGGTTCAGCTCAGTGAGATAACCATCCAATCTGTTAGTACCAAGGGGAGAGGCTGCCCCGTATAAACGTGGCTGCTCACTGCCCACTCACATGTGTGAGAAGAGGTGAAAGGAAGCAATTATCAGGAAGAAAGAAAAAAAAAAAAAAAGGGTAAAAGATAATTATCTCAACCTGGGAAGACAGCCCAAAACGTGTCTACTGTGTTGATATAATTAAGTGAACAAGCTTTTCAGACTGGCTGCTTTCTAATTAGTGATGATCGATGCCGTATTCACAGTTATCTAAGCCAAGAACCACCCGAGCAACATTTCCTCATTTTGTTTTCCTTAGTCTAAACTTTCACTCTCTCCTTTGAGTCAATAACCCCCTCTCTCACGTGAAACAGTGCTGTGCACAAACTCTCTTTCCTTGTGGACCAAAGGGGGTCGGATGGCTTGAGATCCTCTGGGTTACCTGTCACAGAGCCTTTCCCATAGAACCTGGCTACATGCCTGTAGGAACTTAATCAGGCCTGATTTTGAAAGCAAATCTTCCCCTACTAAGTGCCAGGCATTACATTCCAGAATTCTCTTCCTGTTTACAAGTAAAGATTTCAGGAAGTGTTCCTTTCCTTTGGTTGCCTGCAAAAAGAAAAGTGTCCTCGGCCAGGGAGGATGTTCCTCTTGAATATCCCACCACATCATGAGCTTCGGGCATGATTAAAACTGTGCCTTGTAAACACTTGTGCAAATGTTTGCTCATCAATTTAGACACTATGTCTTTTCACATAAAGATATGGGACATGGGACAGAAAATGCCCAAACACCAAATATGAATGCTCCATTTATTACATTGAATATAGTGGGCATTCATTAAACACTGCATTGAAAAACTGAATGAATGAATCAATAGGCTAAAGGATTCATGTTCGTGCATTCATTCAGTTAATGTGCCCGGGATGAGATGCTGTAGATGCAGATGTCAGCAATGGGGATGTGGCCCCTACCCTCATGGGGTCTCACATCCTACTGTGAGCGACAGATAACAAATAGCAAGTCAACAAGCAAACAGATCAACAAATAAATAAGTCAATCAAGAAATACAATATACTAATGTCAGCCGATGATAAACGGTACAAAAGAAATAAGAAAATGGAATGGAGAGGGACTGGTCAAAGGTGAAGGAAAGAGTGGATGCATGAGGATGACATGGTTCTACTACATTTTTGCTGAATCTTGTCAACTGCATTGTCTCATATTTTTATTGGGCTCCCTTAATGACTCTAATGGTTTTTGTTTCTTGGACAGATGGAAGAGAATTCTTCAAGGGCTCTTTTTTTCACTCTCATCTATCCCTCACACTATCGCCAATATCATATTTATTTTCAGTTAACTTTCTAAAATTCTCACTCAATAAAATAAAATTCTCCAATGATGATAGGATTCAAACTCCTTGTGTTGCCTGAAACAACCATCCCAATCTAGCCCCTGCCCATCATTCCACTCTCACCTCTTAATTCGTCTCTTACTACCTGTGCTCCTCCACCAGGGAACTATGCTTTTGCTGACTCCCGCCAACAGGACATTTCTTTTCATTGACTACCTGGGGAACCGCGATGTAATCATCAAGACCGAAGTTTTCCCTGACTCACCAAATGGTGTTTAGTAACTCCCTGTGCTGAGCTTACTTTTCTTCCACACCTGAATCTGGAAGAAGGTGCAGTTTACTTAGAACAGTGCCTGTTTCTCCAGATTTCTGAGACCAATGGTTAAGTTTGTTGAAAGCACATTAGAATCTTTAACATCTAAAAATGAAACCTTTGCAGAGGGGACCTTGTTCTACTGATTTACCAGGCAACCCCTGCTGCTGCTTTTGTTCATCCTGAATCCCTGCTCACTGGATGGGCATGTGACCCAAGCATGACCTTGACCTGATTTATATCAAGTTGGCCAGGGCCCTTCCCGAAGTGTTTTTGGACAAGAATGGTGGGAAAGGTGTTCTCCTCCCTCACTGCAAGGATGTACAGATGTGACTTGAAACTGCCTATGACAATGATCCCTGCTTTGTGGACAAGCTGGTCTGAGAGAAAGAAATTGATGCATGAAAACAAGAAACAGAAAGTATCCTGACATAGGTCCATTTTCTGGTTCCTGCCATACCCAAGACCCCAGCCTTCCCACAATCTGCTTAGGAGAACCACGAAGCCTCTCTGGAAAAGCTGGGGCAGTTCAGCCTCACCACTCATAATCAGGGGTCCTGACAATACATCCTTTACCTCCGACTTCTGAGCTCAATACTCAGCTCCCTCACATAAGACAGTGGACTGTGTAAGGCCTGCATGTCAACCCCACAAAAGACCGTCTTACCAAGGTGAAGTTTTCCTTTCAAAAGAACTGATTTTCATTTGCACGTTGGTTTTCATGGGCACCTTTTCTATATTGTTTTGTTTCTATTCTTTCAGGTATCCCAGGCCCATTGTTGAAGTTAACTATTGGCACTCCTGGGCACATCAGCCCTGAGTCCCTGAGATGTCTCCGTAAGGAACTCACGTTTGAGGCAAGCTGCAGGTGTAGCCTATGGATTTGCCCTGAAATAGCCTCCCTTGGTGATAGTGCCACGTCTTCACTGCTGCAATACTCTGCCTCTGTTGCCTGTCAGGCCTTAGTCCTGGAACTTTTTTGGATGGGGAAGATCATCAATTTTTCAGTGCATCCACATTCTATGTTTCAATGAACATGTGTCGCCTCTTACAGTTTCAACCTGAAGGGATGTCTTTATTAGCAGTGAAAGACGTCCTTTCCTAAATGTGGCCCATCTATATTGCTGTGTGCAATCACTTCATCTTCAGTAAACGAATGGCACGTGATTGCTGCTCTGAGACAACGATTTCAGTCTGTTCATGTGGTGCCATAGACATTTCTAGAGGACCAGGCTTTCCCTCTAGGACTCTGATCAACCATAGAATCCTTCGTCAAGGCAGTAAAAGCTACACAATTATATTAATAGCTTTACGTGTACAATGGATGCTTAGACTTAATTCCTGTGACCCTCCATACCCTATATACCAAAAACACTCCCCCTCCCAATTCAAAATCCTTAGGATTCAATAAGTCCTAAATTCTACAGGTCCCATTGATGGTGGCAGCACACAGTCAGTAAAATACAGATTCCAGGGTGAGATGAAAATCCATGTGCCTTGTTTCCTACCTGCATGATCTCAGACCCCTAACCTCTCTGAACCTTAGTTTCTTCATCTCTGCATTGGAGAAAATATTCCTGATACCTGAAGGAGTTACTGGGGCCTCTACTTGAAATATCCAGTGCAAAGGGCCCTGGAGGAGGGTCAGGCACCTGATAGGCATTGAACAAATGTGAGCTCTCCATCCCAGTCTCTTATGAAGTTGCTGAAAGGAGAGAACAATCTGTAGGACTTTCAGAGCTCTCTCCAAGTCATTTCTCTAAAAAAAAAAGTCAGAAAATCACTCATGAATTTAATAAATATTTTTGAATACATACAACAAGAGTCTAGTGCTGAATACAGGAGAAACAGGGGAAGGATAGATACAGTGCTTGCTTGATAATGCTGGCTTATTGTTGCAAAACATGCATCAGTGGGTTCGAAGAGGAATCCTCTTTGCAGTTCTAAAATGTTAGGAATTACAAATATCTCTGTGAGATAGGCAAGACAAGCACCTCCACACCTATCTGAGAGATGAGTAAACTGAAGCCAGACAGGCTAAGCGCTCGGCGAAGTTACATAGCGTGAAAGTGGCAAAGCAGAAATTCAGTGTGATGCCTATCAAAATTCCCAAATTCTAGCTGCCTTTCCAGCAGAAATTAACAATCTGATCCTAAAATTCACATGGAAATTTAAGGAACCCCAAATAGTTAAAACAATCATGAAAAATAACAAAGTTTGAAGAATCACATGTTCAATTACTGACTTTACTACAAAGCTACAGCAATCACGATAATGTAGGACTGCCATAAGGAGAAGCAGATGGATCAATGGGATAAAGTTGAGAGCACATAAATAAACCCTCACATTTATGGCCAATTGGTTTTTGACAAGGATGCCAAGACAAGTCAATGGAGAAAGAATAGTCTTTTGAACAAATGGTGCTGGGGCAACTGGATAGCCACATGCCAAACAGATTAATTTAAACCCTACCTCACACCATATACAAAATTAACTCAAAATGGATCATAGATCTAAATGTAAGAGCTAGAACTATAAAACTTTTAGAAAAAAAATCTATGAGAATTTGTGTGAACATGTGCTAGGCAGTGATTTCTTAGATGTAACAGCAAAAGCATAATCCCTTAAAGATTGATAAACTGGATCTTATCAAAATGAAAAACTTCTGCTCTTCATAAGACCATATTAGGGCAAGAAAAGACAAACTACTACAGTCTGGAATAAAGTAATTCCAGATCACATATCTGATAAAGGACTCTTATCCATAATATAAGAAGAACATTCAAAACTCAATAATAAAGTTTAAAAAAAAACCAATGTAAAAGATTTGAACATACACTTCACCAAAAATCTGTGAATGGCAAATAGGACATCAAAAGATGCTCAATATCATTGATCATTAGAGAAATGCTAATTAAAACAAAAAGTGGCATATCTCTACAAACCTAACAGAAAGGCTAAAATTGAGAAGACTAACCCTTCCAAGTGTTGGCCAAGATGTGGAGGTAATGGAACTCTCAGATCCCGACAGTGGGAATGTAAAATGATGCAACCACTTTAGAAAACAGTTTGGCAGTTTCTTAAAAAGTTAAACATGCACTTACCATATGTTACAACTTTTCTATTCCTCCAGACAAAGGTTTGCATGAATGTTTATGGTAGCATTTCGTTGTGACAGCCAAAAATTAGAAACAACCCAAATGTCCATCAACAGATTGATAAGCTGAAGTATATGCATACAATGGAATACTACTCAGTGATAAAAAGGAATGAATTATATCTCTAATTATGCTGAGTGGAAGAAGCCTGACTGAGAGAGAGAGACAGAGAGAGAGAGAGCGAGAGCATGCGTGAGCATTATTTATGGTTCCATTCACATCAGACTCTAGAAAATGAAAACTAATCTTCAAAGAGCAGATGAATGGTTGCCTGGGGATGAGTGGAGTGAGACAAAAGAGAAGGGATTATAAAGGGGCACAATGACAGTTTAGAGGTTAGGGATACGTCCACTATCTTGATTTTAGTTATGATTTCACACCAAATCATCAAACCATCAAAACTCATCAAATTGTACAATTTAAATATGTGCAGTTCATTGTACGTCAATTACACCTCTATAAAGCTGTTGGGAAGAAAAATACTATAGGGTGATAGCAGCCTCAACACATTGCCTTTGTACCTAGATCCATTCACACCTGTGTCTGGATCTTATAGTAATAGGATCCAGTTAACCTCTAAAGTTTGTTTAAATCATTTGAGTTTCTTTAGGAAACCCAATGAACTTGCATATGAAGCTGATACATTCCGCCCACCATCAAAGCTGCATGGCAGGAGTTTAAATTGTTAACCAAGTACCGGAACATCAACAAGGGTCCCCTTCCCTCCTACTGAACACAAAATAAGTATGTCTCCCGGAGACACAAGGCACCAGAGACCATATTTGACCAGTCCTGATATCCCAGACACTCTCGCAGGCCCAAGTCTACAGTAACACCTGACCTTGGACCTCAGCAGGGCCCAGGTGAAGAAGAGCAGGTGAAAGCCTTCCAGGAGAAGAAGGAAGGAGGCACATGGCGACGTTTATCTGGCAAGTGAAGCTGAGAGGTTTGCAGGTTTATGCTGGCTCATTCCAAGATCCCCCTGAATTATGCAGAATAATTCCAGCGTGTTAGTTCTTAATTAGAGATGCCAAAGACAGAAATGAACAAATGATCTAATTAATATCGGAATCATAATGAGGCTGACAGGAACAAAAGGTTGAGAAAGCAGCAATATCTATCCCTGGCCAACAGGAAATATATGACACGTCTCCAATTAGAACGGAAAAATAAAAGTCCAAATTACCAGCATAAAGAAGGACAAAATTAGGCAATAATATCCAAACTACGTGACAGCTTATTCTTAGCTGCCTGGCTCCTGGTGATGGGCGAAGGGAATGAAATCTATGCACAGAAATAGAATGACAGTGGTTTTTGTAGGAATTTTTGTAGAGCATTTCTAAAGAAGAAAGAAAAAGCCTTAGATTTTTTTTTGCATTTTTCTGTATGTTCTTCCAAGTAAAATTAGGATTGGTCTGAGACAGTTGGATTGGGTTTCTCTTACTTGCAAAAACAACAACAAAAAAAGTACCCACCAACAACAAATATAATACCCACCAATCTTGGTCCTGCCAGATCCCACTACCTTCTGCACTTGGCCAATCCCCGCTGCCGGAATAGTGACGTAGCTTGCTCAATGGCACCAGCTCAAGTGCACCCCTCGAAGGACCACAGTCAGAAGACATCCACCTTCCATCTTCCTTCTCTGTAAGTCCAACCGCTTAAGGAAACTTTGACAACATAGTCATTTGTAGGTGCTGCCCATTAACCCAGGAAATGCAGCTGTTCTCTTGAAGATGCTCATGTTTTCTATATGGCATTAGTTAGTGGCCAGCTCCCCACACAGTGCTCAGCAAGCAGCAGAGAACTTTATATTTTTTCTGACATCCGCTGCCTTACTTGGATGCCTTGCCACAGACCAAGTTTGGAAACAAGATCTTTGCCTGGGATGGGGAAGGCTTTGAAATGTTAATGCCTTTTTATTAGCCCTTTAACATCTCATTATGGCAAGGCCAGCTGATACCAGAAGGCTGGGAACTTAATTATTGCAGCCATAAGTTGGAAGGCACCATCTTCAAGATCCGTGGGAGTTTTTATTTATTTTTCTGCAAGAGTGAAAGAGTTCATCCCCTGCTGATGATGCATGACTGGCTTCTGTGGCTCTGAAAACCACATTTCATTGATAAACAATACAAATGCATAAAAACCTGAAGCCATCATTTTGTCAAAAAGCTGGACACTCAAAGATTAAATCATAATTACAATATGGAAATTGCATTTTCTTTCTTCCTCCAAAGATCTTCAGAGAGATTTAGCAGAGAAAAGAAGGCACACTGTGCTAGGCAGCATAAGGATACCACCTCCAAAAGATACCCATGCCCTAATCCCCAGAACCCGTGAATATAGCTTACACGGTTTAGTGGGTTGAATCGTGGGCCCAAAAACATATGTTCAAGTCCTAACCCGCAACACCTGTGAATGCCATCTTATTTAGAAAAAGGGTCTTTGCAATTGTAATTTTAAGGATCTCAAGAAGAGATCATCCTGAATTAGGGTGGCCTCTAAATCTAATGACAAGTACCCTTGTAAAAAAAGAAGGTCATGCGGAGACACAGGGGTACGACCACGCGACAATGGAGGCAGAGAATAAATCTGCCACAAGCCAAGGAGCACTTGGAGCCGCCAGCAGCTGGAAGAGGCCAGGAAGGATCCTGCCCTAGATCCTCTGGGGTAGCAGGGCTCAGGTGAGACATTTATTTCATGCTTCTGGCCTCCAGAACTGTGAAAGAGTAAATTTCTATTGCTTTAAGCTATCAGGTTCATATTAACTTATCACAGCAATTCTAGCAAACTAATCCATGTGGCAAAGGGACATCGCAGATGTAATTAAGTGAAGGGTCTTGAGACAGGTTACCCAGGGGGCCCCAGTGTAATCATAAGGGTCTTTAAAAGAGGGAGGCAGGGGTGTCAGAGTCATAGAAGGAGATGAGGTGGAACCCGTAGAGGGAGACAGGGAGAGAGAGAGTGATTGAGATTCGAAGATGCTACACTGCTGGCTTTGAAAACGGAGAAAGGGTTGACAGCCAGGAAATGCAGGTGACCTCTATAAGCTGGAAAAGGCAGAGAAACAGATGCTCCCCTAAAGCCTCCAGAAAGAACGCCGCCCCACTGACCTATTTGACTGCCGACCTCCGGAACCATAAGATCAATGTGTGTTACTTTAAGCCACTAAGTTTATGGTGATTCATTATAGCAGCCACGAGAGACTGCTCATGTCTTCCAGATGATGTGGATGAAAACAGACATCTTTGGAAAATTCAGGAAAAGCTCATTATCAAGTGATTCCCTGATGGGAAAGCCATAGGAATAACATTTTGCTACATAAGAGCACCAGTGCGCCAACCTCCCCTACCCCACCCCCAAATACAGTGCCCTACACAACCTTAGAGAATGACAATTCCAGATGCACAGAGGTTGATATTGTAGATTCTGGAGCCAGCCTCCCTGGGTGAGAACTCTGACCACTGCATGCACTAGAGTTTGAGTGAATTACTTCACCCTCCTATGAGCCACTTCCTCACACATAGACTACAAATAGTATAATAGCATAGCCTGCCTTAAAGGCTTGTTGTGAAGATGAAATGGGTCAATACTTGTAATGTTCTTATTATAATAGTACCTGGCACTTAATAAATGTTCAATAAATGCTGCCTGTTAATACTCATCAGCTGTAGTAAGTTCCTAAGGACAGAATTCATACACATTCCACCCTTGTAGCTCTCACAGCTCTTTATACACTGTCCTCCATGAGTAGATGAGCAAGAGGTATGTGTGGAATAAAATATCCCCATGAGAACATAAGATTTGGATCATAAGATCGGGCCCAAGTCTCTACCCAATGCCAAGTCCCTTGGACTGCAGAGGAACTTCCACCTTTCCTTGAAGATGTTCAGTAACAGAAAATTCACTGGAGATGTTCCAGTAGACAAAACAACCGCTCCCGCACAGCATCTTAGGGTCTTGTTCCATCTCTGGGAAGCTCTAGCATTTATTTATTCATATATTCAACAAATATTAACCGTGTTCCACATATTGTGCTTAGGACTGGGGACAGAATAGCTAGTAAAACGGTCATAGATACTGTAGACCTTACAATCAAGTAGAGGTTAAAATTTATGGATATGAAAATGAATATGGATATGGATATAAATAAGCATGTGTATATAGATATAATATTCATTGATATATTACATGTCAAGCACTACGTGACTTCCTTTAGATATACATTCTTATTTAATCATCCCCAAAACTCCACACTGAGATTTTATTACACACATATTTAACAAACTATTCCATTGCAAGTGCTCAGAATAACTTTAGATTGCCATCTGACAAGATGTCACCCAGTAGACAAAAGAGAGAATGAGAGGGAAATTCATCTTCAAATCCCAACTCTAACTTATCTAGACGTCTCTCGACATTCCCTTGAATACTAAACCTTGCCCTTTGCTGCTCCAGAAAACTTGCCCACCGCTCAAATGCAAGGAAAACATTTTTTTTTTTTTTTGAGACAGAGTCTCACTGTGTTGCCCCGGCTAGAGTGCCGTGGCGTCAGCCTGGCTCACAGCAACCTCAAACTCCTGGGCTCAAGCGATCCTCCTGCCTCAGCCTCCCGA
>NW_012154285.1:1950833-2019881 GCF_000956105.1 Propithecus coquereli
GCTAGGATTATAGGCGTGAGCCACCGCGCCCGGCCCAAGGAAAACATTTTTTTAAAAAATCTTTTGAATTTATAGAAACCCACTAAAGGATTTTCAAGGATTATTTTGATTATTATTAATTCTGCCTTCTACAATGACTTTGGAACAAATCTCTAGAGAAGGTGCCTTTCTACTGTATCCTTACCCCCCCACCTCCCATTTTACAGATAAGGAAACTGGGCTCAGAGATGTTAGTAATTAGTCCCAGGTCAGACAGGGAGGAAGGAGGAGTCAGGATTCGAACCAACATCATCTGTCTGAAAGCTCACACAAAGAACTCAGAACCTCTGTGGTCTTTTTCTTTATGTTGCACTTAAAGGAGTCCCTTTTAGCTTCTGTCCCTGGGATATAAAAAGCACAAGCCTACTCCATCTTCCACTCGACGGCTCTTGAAAGACTCACAAAGATCTGTCATGTCTTCCTCTTCACCTCACCCCTGGGCCTTTTCTTCTCATCACTGGGCTTAACACCCACACTTCCTTCAATCGCTTCTCCTGTGATTTGGTTTTAAGAGCCCTCAGCCCCCTGGACACTTTTTGGCAGACCACAATCCAATTTTCCCGCGTTCCCCTCATGACCCAGGAAGATACAGGATTCTCCATCAGAGTGGCAGAGCGAAGTCTATCTTTTGTTGCTTTTTTATTTTTTTTAAGACAACAGAGTGCAAGAAATATCTCGCTTTCCTCTGAAATCTGCTATCAAAAAAATAGCAGCACAAGTGTGACAAGAAATGGCAAATGTCCTATGGCCTCTGTGCAGGAAACAAGAGGGGTGGCAGAGACGGTGGTGAGCTGGAGGGCACAGGCCTTATGCAAAGGGGCAGCCTCTATGCAACTCCAGGTGAGGTTCTCAGGAAGTAATGTAGGCCCAGGGCCGCCTGATCATGTGGTTTTTTTCCTAAGACATAAGAAGCTAGAAATCCAGATTTCTATGTGAATTTGCCAATTCGTACATCAGGGAAACAAATTATTATTTTTTTTAATTTCAAAATATTAAGGGGTACAAATGTTTTAGGTTACATGATCACTTTTGTAATGCTCAGTCTCGGCTATAGATGTACCCATCACCCAAATAGTGTTCATTGTACCCATCAGGTAGGTTTTTGCACCCCCATCCCCCCTGCCCCCTACTTGATTTCCACTGAGTTTTACTTCCATCTGTGCACATGTGTGCTCATCCGTTAGTTCCAATTTAACAGTAAGTACATGTGGTCTTTGTTTTTCCATTCTTGAGATACTTCATTTAGGAGAATGGTCTCCAGTTCCATCCAAATTGTTACAAAAGGCATTAACTCATCCTTTTTTGTGGCTGAGTAGTACTTCATGGCATGCATATATCACATTTTATTAATCCACTCATGAATTGTTGGGCACTTGGGTTGATTCCACATCTTTGCAATTGTGAATTGTGCTGCAATAAACATTTGAATGCAGGTGTATTTTTAATGAAAAGGCTTCTTTTCCTTAAGATCTATAGATCTTAGCAACCTCAGCATATGATTTTTTTTCTTTCCTTATTAAGTTGAGAAATTCCACCTTTTCACTTAAAGGAAGCCCTTTACGGCTTCTCTTTGGCATATCTGAGTTGGCAGCATCTCTACTCTTGTGCTTTGGGGTCATTATTAGGTCAAATAAGGGCGACTTGAACACAAGCACTGCAATACGCAACAGTCAATCTGATAACCAAGACGGCCACTAAGTGACCAATGGGCAGGAGCGTCTACAGCATGGATACTCTGGACAAAGGGAGAATTCACGTCCCAGGCCAGACGGTGGAGCAGAACAGCTCGAGATTTTATCATCCTATTCAGGATGGCATGTAATTTAAAGCATCAATTGTTTATTTCTGGAATTTTCCATTTAATCTTTTCAGACCATGTTTGACTGGGAGTAACCAAAACTGTAAAAAGCGAAACGGCGGATAAGGGGGGACTCCGGTAGCTGTCAACTTGAAAATTTACATTTATCCCTTCTAATCTCACCAGATTAGGCCAAAGTTCAGCTTTTCAAAATCATTTATGTCCTCAGGTTCTGTCCCCCAAAAGTCATACAAGTTCAAAGAAGCTAATTTGTTTGTAGATGACCACAATTGACATCTTCCTAAATTCACTCGCATTTTCCCTTGTCTAAATCACAGTTCCAATGCACAGAATTTCCAATGCACAAAGATCTTTGGTGAACCCTGCAAGATTCTCCCTGGAGTCACTCAGTATTTTCTATACTGAGAAGGATGACTGAGTGACAACTCCGCAGACTGAGGAGGGCTCTCCAGAGGGTACTAACGAATGTGCCACACAGTTGAGGATGCCCCCAGGGTGGTGCTGAGGACAGCTCCACTCATCCTGGCGTTGCAGCACAATTTATCACAAACGCTGACACTGAAGCCATAACACATCACAGCCATTTAATTAAATTCTCTCAACTGACACAAGCCCCAAGATTTGCAACAGTCCTGGAATCCCCTAAAAACATCTTAATGCAGTCCTGAGCTTGGTGATGGGCAGACTCCACTTTGCTCCTCTGAAGATTGGGCAATAATTTCCTAGACTGTCCCATCTTCATGAGGATACACAAGTAACAGTTAAGCAGAAAACTATCATCTTCCAAAACACTGTATCCATCGGGATGGGCAGAGGATACTTTTAGTACTTTTGTGAAGTGGAGGCAACCAGGCAGAAGGCACCAGTGGGATCCACCACCTTGGACTTGCCTCTCTAGGGTAGAGCCCTCCAGGGCGGGAGAGTGAGCAGTCCACCCTGCGGGCACCACGCCAGGCTCTCAGGAGAAAACAAAAGGCTTAGGAAACTGCAGAGTGAGTCGTTGGCTCGAGCCCATGACGGCACAAGCATACAGATACCATTTCTACATGCCCTCATCCACGTCTCCTTTCCGGAATAACGTGGGAACAGTAAAAATTATCCATTGTCAAAAGCAACCAAGGGCAGTGCATCATCAATATTTTTCTCTGTGTAGATGACCTCCTGTGACTTGGCTCAGATCTTTCTAAACTCTGAACACCCTTCGGTTTGTTTAAACAAACCTGCCCACAGAATACAAGGACCATCAGGAACCCCAGGGCAGGGCTGTGTTGTAGGCTTTAAGCTAGTTCCTCTTCCATCTCGAAAGAAAATTAACATTACAAGCCCAGGAAACAAGCTATGCCAAACTTGTCTCCTGGCATTAATTTCTTTTTTAATTAGACCTCAGAAATACATCATTCTTTCTTTATCAAACTGTCTCTGGCTTAAGACACAGCCTGCTGTAGTTCACCACAAAAAGAAATCAACCCTTCCCAGACCTTTTCTACCAAGGAAAACCCCTGTTCTATATACCACAGAGTTCTCAAGACTGAGACCAAGTTTTCTTTAACCTCTAAACAGGAGGTGGTAGAATGTGAGGAAGGACAGAATTCAGCGTAATTGTATTTTTCTAAAATATCTGGATAGATTAGACTTGGGGCTCTTTTAGAAACTTAAAGGAGGAAGGATTGATCATTCTGAAGGTTTAAGTCCTTTCTCCCTGAGGTCTCTGGTGCAAAAGCAAACAGCAACCAATGTGTTAAGAAAAAGTAGGCAGAAACACTAAATTTGGTGGTTAAACAGACCCCTCCAAAGAGCATGAAAAAAACTATAGGCTGGTTCCTGGCAGAATTTGGAGTCAGAAATACAGCTAATTAGAATGAAGAATCTGGCAGAAATGTTCCATGATCACATCTCCTAAACTACGAGCTGTACTCCACTGGTTATATTCAAATTCAGTTAGGTGACACATGGGTGAACTTTTTTTAATAGTCATATTTTAATGTATATTAACAAAAAATTTGGTACATCCAGATTGTGGATTTTCTTGTCTCATAATGAAGCTAAATTAGTTTTTAAGTGTGAAAAAGTGAAGCATTTACTAGTACCACACTCTAACCAACTGAGCTAACTGACTGCTCCAAAGAAGCAAGGCATCTAAAGAAAATATATTCAGTAAATATTATTATTAGGCACAGAGATTCGGCAAAAAATTGAGAAGGTGGTATGTGGATTGCTAAAGTTAGGAAAATACTATCCAATGAGGAAAGGGAGAAGGAGGGAAAGGGGAGAGGGAGAGTGAATTATTTCTGCTGGAGATTAAGGGTCAGGGGTTCCCCTTTCCAGGGAGAAGGAAGCAGCACCTCCTGCCGCAGCCCCCTGCTCCCAGGTGAGCCTCTGCTGCCCATCACCCACGCCCTGGTGAGGTCATTCTGGCCTCCAGCCCTTTGGAGCATGCGATGCTCAGTCAAAACAAGACCCTGGGGACAAAGGATGTGGTGACAAAAAGGGTTGAACACTCAGGAGATCCATAGCCAAAGCTCGCTCTACCTTAACGACATCTTCATCTGCGGACTTGCATTCCACAGCCTCCGACACGTCCACCACAGAACCATCCTCCTGAACCGCCACCACCTTGACGGGGACAGAAACGGGCTTTCCGGTGAGGATGGCGGTGTTCAGAACCTCAGTGTCCTGCATGGGAGAGAAGAGGCTCAGGTCAGCAAATACACACATTAGGTGAGCGGTGGACAGACAGGTTGTCAACCAAGCTACCTACTCCCTTGATTCTCATGCTGCAGCTTAAACGATTGTCTGCACGGACGAGGTCATGAAGCCCAAACTACACGGAAGATCCCACACAGCTGGACGGCACTCCGTCTCAGACCGACACAATGAAGCCTGACAGCTCGTCCCTCTGCTCACTCCCCAGGGGCAGGGTCCTCCTCCAGCCCCCTACCTCACCCCACCCCCCACCTGCCTCCTACAGGCAGTTTCACATGGAGCATGAGTCCCTTTCAATATTTTCTAAATCCTGGCTTAAGGTTCATTTGGGAAGTGACTGCCTATTTTTCTGGGCTTGTTAACATCGTGAACGTGGACTTCATTTTGGTTTCAAATTAGGAAAGACAACAGCGAAGAGATCAGAGAAGAATGAGTCGAACATTATAAACCTCTGCACATCTGAGCTGACCGCCAATACTCGCACTTTCCAGCACTCCCAGAGGGTTCCCTCCAAACCCAGATGTTTTTAAACGCTGACACATGTTAGTTTCTCTCTTCCTCCGATGATCCCCTCAGGGCTCTACGGGTGCTACCATGTATAGGCTCATAATTCATCTCAACCTGCCAAATTCTTGCCATCCTCACCACCAACTCCCCCACTCAAGCCACCGTCTCTCGCTTGGACAACAACGCCCTCCCCGCTGGTTTCCCAACAGTCAAAAATCATCTTTTTTGTTTCGATATAATTCAGATTATTTCTCTTCTAGATTAAAACTCTTTGAAAGTGTCCTACTCTTCCTAAGATAAAATCCAAACTAACTGACATGGAGTGACCTAACCTTTGCCCACTTTCTCTCTCTCTCTTTCTCCTTCTCTACCCTCTTTTCTCTGTCCCTCACCACAGTTAAGCCTGTTTACAGCCCATCAACAGCATCTGCTGTGAGTTAGTCCCCCTGTGCCTGGATTTCCTCATCTGGAAAATGCAGATAATAAAAGCACCTGCTGTATGGTGACCTCATGAAAAATTAATCCATCCATGTGCAAACCTTAGAACAGAACTGGTCTCGCTCTCTGTCCCAAACCTGATTGGGAAGACACGATAGGGTAAGAGATGGAGTCAGTTTTTAACAATAATAAGAGCTAAACCCTAGCTATTATGGGATAGGCAGTGTTCTAAGCACTTTATATGTAATTAATTACTCATTCAGTTTTCTCAACAACTGTCCAATACATTTACTAGTATTATTCCCATTTTACAGATGACTTGTTTTTCATTGATATTAAATCTGCCAAAATAGCTACTTGTCAATAGAAAACATCAACTTTATAATGAATATTTGAAAACAATAACAACCCAATCTAAGAAATGTGAAAAACGAAGTTTGTTTGTTTTGTTTTCTCCTCTGGATGGAATCTTGAAGAGATAAATCCAAAGTAAATGTAACTATAATCGATGTCCCTGAGTATTCCAGTCTCACCGGGGAGACTGATTATATGTATGATTATATGTATGATATGTATATGTATGATGATGAGACTGATTATATGTATTTGCATACACATTAATGCATACATGAGGAAAGGAATCATGGTGGAAGTTGAGATGAGAACTCGCCAAGATGGGACAACGGTGTGGAAGGGGGAATAATCACACTGCGTACAAAGAACAGAGATTGTGTCGTAGTCACAGAACAAGTTGCTAAATTCAACTCAATCGTGCAATTGAAAAAAGCCAATATGAGCATTTTCTGCATGTCACGGGCAGGCATTCATTGTGCCTGCTGAGCATCCATCCCTCCCTCCTCTGTTTAGTGACAATGTTTCATTTTTTCCTTTCAATATCACCCCACTCCTGCTGTCAGTGAATGTGGCTTAGGTAGCACTGACCCTGGGTCACCCAATCAGTCCACAGAAAAGCACATGCCCCAAATCTAGGTATTCCAGCTCTTTGTCCACAAAACTGATTCAACTGAAGCCCAAACAAAGAAAATCAGTGAAAAGAGTAGGAGAAAGACATATTCCTGGAAAATATTTCTAGGTTCCTGAATCCAGCTACACCTGAAGTCTGCTATGTTTGGAAATTTAGATATACAAAATAAACTGTTTTACTAATGTGAGTTTGAACTGAGGTTTTTGGCGATTGCCAATGAAAGTCTTGACACATGAGGACAGGTAACAGGGGACAACAAGCTAGGCACCAGGAAAAGAGAAAGACTAAAAATCAATCTCTACCCTGTCGAAGCTCACGGTCTTCAAAGATGACACTACAATGTATGTTCCAAATTGAGTTTCAAGGGAGCTGACTTTAATTGTTATGATATCAAATCATAACTGATCCAAGCTTATGATTTTATAACACATAACACTGGAATAACCATGTTTTCTCCTTCAGTTTTTTCATGGGTAGCTGAGATTTTTGCACCTTTTTTCCTTTAGGGTCCACCAGTAGCCCCTCAAGGTCCCAAAGGCAATTCCTACCTACCTTTGGCACAATGAGAAAGCAATTTACCATGTTCAACATTACATCGAAATCATCCCCTGGTGGCAGCCACTGCTAAAAATTCCCTACCTATCAAAAGGCAAGTCTTTCATTCTGTTCCTATTTGTGTGAGCTCTAGGTTTTATGCCTTGAAAGCATATTTATAGAGAGATGTTTCCATTAATGTTATATTTTAGAGTGATGTCAGTGAAAATGGCCGAGTAAAGACATCAGAAAATTCTCTTCTCCAAAAAAGCAATGAGAAAACTGGCAAGTGGTGTCAACACCAACTTTTTCAGAACTCTGGAAATAAAACAAAGCCTTATAAGCAGCCAGGAGGGCATTTACTGGAGAAAAATGGCTGAGTAGCACCCCATGGTATACATATACCACATTCTAAGTGACATATCGCAAGAATGGAAAAACAAACACCACATGCACTCAACACTAAACTGGAACTAATCGATCAACACTCATGTGCAAAGATGGAAGTAAAACTCAACGGAGATCAAGGGGGAAGGAGGGGTTGGGTAAATTCACACCTGACAAGTATAATGCACATTGTCTGGGTGATGGGCACACTTAGAGCTTTGACTTAAACTGTACAAAAGCAAATTATGTAACCAAAACATTTTTAACCCCATAATATTCTGAAACTTAAAAAAAGAAAAATGACTGATTCTTGTTAAAAACAGAGAACTTTGAGGCATTTTAACTTGACCTACTCGAATCCCCCACTTCCTAGCTCTGCAGCAGCTTTGAAAACTAAGAGCCCACATTCACAATAAAAACCATCTATTGGAGAGAGCGTATCAGGGCTGGAGATCTTTCAAACCTCATTCCCAAATAACTGTCATTGCTTGACTTCACTGGTCATTCCCACCTGCAAGACTGTCAGTATTTGGCCTTACTCTGAGTTCACCCAGTGTGGAAACCCCTTTGCCCAGAGATGTTCGTCAAAAGCAATTACAGGCAATCGTTAAACTTCATAGCTGCCAAAGACAGTGGATAACAGGTTAATCAAAAAGCTTACAAGGAAAAGATGAAAAACGAGATGTCCATAGGGGTTTTGAAAGGCTATGACATCTTCCTTGGAATCTATAAGACCGTGATCATACTTTGGGCTGTGTGCATGCCCAGAGATGTGCTCACACTCAGGAAAGACCAGAGGAGGCCCTCAGCTCTCACCTCTGGTTGATTTCAAGGCTCTGTGAAAGCAGGAAGTAAAAACAGGTTACAGGTGTTTAAGAAATCTCTGTCAAATCATTGCCTGACCACCAAGCTAACCAAGCAGAGACTTCAGTGGCCACAACAAAGAACACAGATTTCAGAGAATTAGTTTGCAAAAGTCACTAAACAACCAACAACTACTACAACAAACATCAACTAAAACAAACCTGGAGAGGAAGGGAGAGTCTGATTACCTGAGTCGCCACATTATATTATTTAAAGTGTCCACCTTTATACAAAAAATTATGAAACATGAAAAAAACAAAATATGGTCCATCAACATGACAAAAAGCAATCAATGGAAAATGGCCCCGTGAAAGCCAAGATGCTGGATTTACTAGACAAACATGACAATAATTTTAAATCAGCTATTTTGAAAATATTCAAAGAACTAAAGTAAATCATGTCTAAAGAACTAAAGGAAAGCATGAGAAAGCTGTCTTACCAAAGAGAGAATATCAATAGCTATAAAGTATACAAAAATAACCAAAAAGAAACTCTGGAGTTGTAAAGTACAATAACTGAAATAGAAAATTCATGCATGGGTCTCAACAGCAGATTTGAGCAGGCAGAAAAAAAATAATCACTGAACATAAAGATAGGTTAATTAGGATTAAAGTGTGAGGAACAGAAAGAAAACAGAATGAACAAAAGCAAACAGAGATTCAGACTTTTGTGATGCCACCAAGCATACCACCATAAGCATAACTGAAATAGCAGAAAAGGAGACAGAGAAAAGGAAAGAAAGAATGTATGAAGAATCAATGGCAAAAAAAGTCCCAAATTTGATTTAAAACATTAATCTACACATCCAAGAGTTTTAAAAATTCTAGGTAGGATAAACTCAAAGAGATCCACACCTAGACTCATCATATTATAATTAAACTGTCAAATACCAAAAAAAAGGTAGAATATTGAAAACAGAAAGAGATAAATACCTCATTACATACAAGTGATTTTCTATAAGACTAAGAGCTGATACATCATCAGAAACCACGGAGGCCAGAAGGCATAGGGATGATGTATTCAAAGAGCTGAAAGAAAAAGATTGTCAACCAAGAATTTTATACCCAGGAAAACTATCCTTCAAAATAAAAAGAAGAAGAAATTAGCATGTACCAAGAGAAACAAAAAGTGAGAGTTCTTCACTAGCAGACACACCCTAAAAGAAATACTAAAAGGAGTTTGTCAGGCTCAAATAAAAGGACACCAGACGGTAACTCAACTACAAATGAATAAATAAAGAGCACCAGCACAAGGAACTACATAGATAAATGAAAGACAATACAAATGTACTTTTGTTTGTAACACTGCTTTTCTTCTATCTCTTTTAAAGGAGAACTGTATAAAGGATTAATTATAAATCTGTGTGGATGGACACATATTTTGTATAAAGATGCAATTTCTATTGCAAAAATAGAGATAAAGAAGGATGTTTCATAAAAGATTCAATCCACAAGGAAGTATAACTATTATAAAAAAATGATACACCTAGCAGCAGAGCCCAGAAACAGATACACAAAACGAAAACAGAATTGAAGGGAGAAACAGAAAATTCAACAAGACTTGGAGCCTTCAATATTCCACTTCCAGTAATTGATGGGCAACTAGGCAGAGGACCAACAAGGAAACAGACTTTAACAACACTGTAAAGAAACAAGACCTGACAGACGTCTATAAAACCCAGTACCCAGCAACAGCAGAATTGCCTTAGCTATAAAATAGGAATTTTTTCAAAGGATTTAGAAGGACTGTGTTCAAGAAATAAAACCTGTCACTGGATCTCTTTTTGAGCACACTGTTTGACTGTTTCACTGCCGATTTGAATGTAGGTGTGGCCACGTGACTTGACTTTGCCAGTGGAGTTCTGTGCCTGCTTTGGACCCGAAGCTCTAAGAACACACGGCCCCACACTCTCCCTTTCCCTGCCATGGTGATGGAGGCTGCTCTGTTGACCAGGGTCCCTGAGGGAGGTCAGCACAGAGCAAAGCCCCAGCTATTCTGTGTTGGACAGGTGGTATGAGCAAGAATAAACCTCTGTTGTTTTAAGCTATTAAAATTTAAGAGTTGCAAGTGAGTTTCCGACATATTATTTTGACTGTGTACTCTCGGACTGAAGATAAAAATAACTGTAAACACATATTGAATTCTAGTTAGGTTTGTTTTCCATGGCAGTATGGGTTATAGCAATCCTGAAAATTGC
Source organism: Propithecus coquereli (assembly GCF_000956105.1). Lineage (NCBI taxonomy): Eukaryota > Metazoa > Chordata > Mammalia > Primates > Indriidae > Propithecus > Propithecus coquereli. The sequence continues at coordinate 1,961,307 of NW_012154285.1, forward strand.
ATTAGTATTCTAAGATGGAGCAAACAATATGTGGTGGATAATGAGAGCCAGGATTCTCACTGCTAGAAAAGAGAGTTTAAAAATGGGAAGGAGAAAGAGAGTGAACTCTGTAAATCATAAACAGGAAGTGCCTGCATGAGCTCCCGGGGTGGAGGTAGATGTGTGCTTACATATGTATAAGGCGGGTGGGCGTAGATGTGTGTATGTGTATGCAGTTTTTCCCTAGTTCTGTGCACTGAGAGGGCTTAAATACAGTGACACTCCTTTAGCGATCAGCACACCTAGTACCCAGACCTTAACTCTAGAAACCTTTCTCCAATAAAACAGCTCCTTGGGGAAAGATGGCTCATGTAAGTGCCGAAGCAAATAAAGCACAAGATCATGAGCCTAAAATATCTTGTGGAGGCAGAAAATAACAAAGTGCTCAAACAAATGTCCAAAGGACACAGGAGACAGAGTGAGGGGGGCACCCACTACCAATCTGGGACAATGTTAGCGTCACAGCAGTCAGTTATAAACTGTAGAATGAGCTGCTGAGTCCACACTGCTATAAACAAACAAACAGGGGAGAAAGGAAGAGTTATCCTTAGAGTAGAATCCCAATGATTAATAATAGATGTAAAAAGGGGTGATGAGACCAGCATACCATTTGGGGGCGGTTGGTGAAGGTATTTGGGAAATGCATTGATTCAAACTCATAGATTTGACCAAAAGAACAAACAAGAGTTCATCGGTGAATAGATACATGAAGACTCAGGATGTGGTACGTGCCTAAAAAACATAATTAATGACAACTAATTTTTCTTAAACATTTAGATAAGGTTCAGGCACTGTGCCAAGTGATTTACACACATTATTTGTTCATAATAATGCACATTCATAATACTACACAGTACAATATGTATTTACATCTGATAACAAACAAAGCACTCAAGAAGAGTGTCTGGTACACTGTAAGTACTTGATAAATATTAGCTGGTTTTATTAATTTCTTATTTAATCCTCAAACATTCCTATTGAAGGATTACCATTCTTATCCCCACTTTACAAACGAGGGAATCGAAGCGGAAAGCATCCAGTAACTTGGCCAGAATCACACTGCTGCCAAGAGACAGAGGCAGGAAGGGGGCGGAGGCGGTTTGACACCAGAGCCCCCACCCGCTGCTGTGCTCGTTCTCGCTGCTCCTCACCTGTAAAATGGACCCAGCAGTCCCACTGCTTTGCCTAACTCAAAAGAAAGCTTTCAGGAGAAAAGATAGATTGATACAGACTTTAATTTTAAAAACCTTTAAAAAGATGTTTTATAAATGTGAAACTTCATTTTTAGCAGAAACAGCCAAGTAGCTGCAAAAGCCCAAGTCACGACTGTGTGTGGCTTCTGCCCCAGCCTGTGAGGTTCGGGACCACAACCCTGAGGCCTGGCAGCCTACATCCTCTGCTCCCTGGCACAGAAATGTCAGCCTCTCCGTAGGAATCTAATTCTGACCACATCTGGCTCCGACACACCTTGACTTCTGATTTTTACAGCTGCAAGGCAGATGCGAACCTCACTCCGAGATAAGCAGGGATGTTGGCTCCAATTTAAATAATGGTTTTCAATCCCAGTGTTGTGGATTATATAACTCTGAAACCGTCCCAGCTCCCCCCACACTTGGGGGCTATTTTTAGACTCCGATAATTTATTATCCATAAGGCAGTAAGTGATTTCAAAATTCAGCTCTTTCTGAGTCTCTGAATAATACAAAGAAAGTGATTTCAAATAGGACAGCGCTCGGAGAGTGCCAGTAAAATGCAGCTCCGTTAAGGGCTGTCCTGATGTCTCCCGGGCGGTAACATCGGTAAGAGGGAAAGGCTGTTTGCAAGGAGGTTCTATGAGCCGTCACTCAGTGCCCAGGTGAGTTCGTAACCAGTAGCTCAGAGTGACGAGGTGGTCAGTGCTACTTAACTGGCACCATTAGGGTCACTGGCAGGGACGACGGTTGTCTAGTGGGCCTTACAAGCAAGGTTATCTGCACTGCTGGAACAACTGAATACAAGTCGGCGAGCCCCTACAGCTCTCTGCACATACGGAGCTCCTGCAGGAAGTGGGGATTCAACCAACTAAAGCCACAAGACTGTAAACTCCATGCAGGCAGGGACCATGTTTCTTCTTTTCCGTTTCCTCCCACACTGCCTGGGGTGTAGTAGGATCCCACACGTGGGTGATGCAGGTAAAGCCATTCAGTAGTGATGTAAGGCACATCCACTGGAAACTTCCACATCCTCTCCCATGCTAATGGCAACACTGCAACAAGTCACCGTTTGATACAAAATGAGCTGCTGCCCCAGCCACCACTGATGGGGCCAGATATGAGCGAAGACCCCCACTGAACTAATGAGCCTTTTCCTTACATAATTCAGAATGGGGATTTCGAGATTCCAGCCTCTGTCTTCCCTTGACAACCCTGCACCTGAGTGCTAGGAGGGCATGGTAGGCCACTGGCAAGGGCACTGAACTAAGAGTCGAGAGACCTGGCTATTGCCGCCAACTTCCCAGGTGACCTGAACCAGCAATAATCTCTTCTGTAAAGTGGGGTGATAATATTCCAACCTATTAGCTTCCTGGGGATAGGAAGATGCTTTGGCAAAACAATCATGATATTGCTGAGTGACCGGGGGGAGATGGCAGCCTGGGAACCCCCAGTAGAGCAGGGGTCATAACACAGAGGCCCACAAAGGCCAAGCAGGTGATGGACATGAGCAGAGCGGCCCCCAGAGGCAGGTGCTATTATTACACCCATTTTACAAAAGAGGAAACTGAGGCTCAGGGTGCCTGAGGTCACCCACCGGGTTGGTTGCTGAGCTGGGATTCACCTAATTCCGAAGCACAAGATCTCAACCAACCCCCAGAGAACTTGGTGGGGATCGCACTGAGAAAGGACGCAGCTGCCGTGGTGAGAGAGGTCGGGGCGAGTGTGACTGTTTTTACTTTGTTGGTACCTGAGTAGAATCGTGCCCTGCCGTGGTGGATAAAAAAGTATGGGAAACTCGAGCAAATTCATCCATAGCTCAGACTCTATATTTGATAGACAGTAAGACAGAGGCAAAGTGAGACCAGGGTGTTCTGTTCGCACTCAGCACCCAAACTCCGTCTGCAGAGGCTGCAGGGGGCTGGCTTGGGAGCTGGGGTCTGTTGGGCATCACACGTGGGGAGCAAGCCCCTGGCTCAGGGCTGCAGGGGAGGAGCACAGGGTCCCCCCAGGGAGTGAGAGGGACAGTCGGACAGAGACGCTGATGGAGGCAGAAAGCACACAGCCTACACAGAGGACAGAAAAACACACAAAAACAGGCAGAAGACAACACGCACAAGTTTAAACAAAGCTGGACAGACAGACAGACAGAAGAGGCAGAGAGAAAGGCAGAGAACACTGAAGCTCAGAGACCCAGAAAGGCAGAGTCACAGAGAAATGTGAGAGAGAGCCAGAGAGAGACGTGCAGAGGGCACGCGAGGTTACACTCTGCTCCGGCCCCTCAGTGCTCTTGGTCCCGTTGCTGCCACCAACTCCGGCAGCTCCTGCTCATTCACACACCCCAGCCCCACACTGAATAACCATGACGTGTGTTTTCTCTAATTCCTTCCTCTGCCTAACCACCAGCACTCCCTCCATCATAACTGTAACCTGTTCAGAGTGCCTCTTTGTTGTCTGGGGAAAAAAAATTTCTCATCCGGCTTAAGGCAAATTAAAATTTAACACAAATTCTGGTTGCCATAGGACCAGCAAGCAAATGACACCTGTTCAAATGAAATCTAAACCTAGTTGACGGCACTACTAAGAGAAACGCTCCCGAGAAAAAGCTCAGCGCTACTGAAACCCAAGCCCACGCCAATAATGCGATTTAAATGTGAATAAACCTTCCTGTATAGTTACTGGGAGCTGGCTGGTGCCTTGGTGACTGCAGTGAGCGGTGACAGCCTTGGCTGGAGGCTCCTGCATGTCCCCAGTCCTTTGGTCAGCCGAGGATGGCAAGGGGAAAAAAAGAGTTTCCCACCAGGGAAAGCTGACACCTAGGAGTTAATTGAAAAGCAGTGCATTGCAAAGGCCATATATGTAACCAAAATGTTTGTACCCCCATAATATTCTGAAATTTAAAACAAGAAAATAAATTAAAAGTAAAAATAAAAAATAATAAAAAATGAAAAGCAATGGCTTCAGATAAACAAAAAAAAACCCCAGGAAACCCCACAAGTCCCTGAGGGCCCTTAAGCATGTCCTGCAAACCTGTCGAGCCTGCGTGCAATGACTGTTGCCGTCCTGCAGCACCTGTTGGCTCACTTTACTGCTGACATCGCTGCCTAGGGGAAAATTATAATATCACTAACACAACATGGGTCGCATGGTGGCTATATTGCACATGGTCAATGTGTTTAGTCAGAAAAGATGCCACATCACCTTTGCTAAAAACAAATTCAAGGCGCCGCAGCAGGCAGGCAGCACAGATTTCACTCCCCAGGAAAGTCCTCCGCTGCCCAGGCGCAAAGGCCCTGTGTCAGTAACCTCTGCTCAACTCACTTAACTCGCCACGCTGGACTTGTCCGAGCCATTCTTCCAGCAGTCCCCAATCTTTTTAGCACCAGGGGCCGTTTTCATGAAAGACAATTTTTCCGTGGCCCAAGGGGGTAGAAGGTGATGGTTTGGGGATGATTCAAGCACATTCCACTTATTGTGCACTTTATTTCTATTATTATTACATTGTAACAGATAAGGAAATAATTACACAACTCACCATAGGTTGGGGACCCCTGCTTTGGTCTCTCAGAACCATCTCAGTTTGGAAGGCAGTTTTCTAAACCGTCCTGGGATTTTCCCAGAACGGATAGATGGGTGGATGGAAGGATGGATGGATGGATGGATGGATGGATGGATGGATGGATTAGGGGGCAGGGGGAGTGGACGTAGAGCAAGGGACCTGGGTTGGGGGAGAGGAAGGGACACAGTGACAGAAAGCAGATGAGTGGCTGCCGGGGCTGGCAGTGGGCAAAGGATTGGCTACCAAGAGCCGAGAAGGAACTTTTGGGGATGGTGGAAATGTCCACATCTTGACTGTGTTGGTGGTGGTGACGTCACTGCTCACACAACACGAGCTCTAAAATGGGTGCGTTTTTCCCTATGTAAATTATCCCTTGGGAAACAATACAAAATTAGACATCATTCTCTGTTCATTACCAGCGTGCTCCCAGTATCCGCAATCCAATATATTTGCTCATAGGAAAGGAAACAGAAGTGAAGGAGAAGGGACTCCACTTGGGCCCCTTTACCAAAGATCAGTCCACGACTAACTCTATTAGGTGCAGAAACTGAGGTATGCACGGCTTCACTTTCTCACAATGCAGTACCAGTAAGTGTTACATGTTACTTGGGGCAGATAAAACTCACACTTTCCTTAACCAGCCATGGGTGCCAAACTTTTCTCTCAATGCTCCTTCTGCCTAGAAGAGCCAACGACGTGGTACAATTGCTCAGGGCTGGGCTCGGGGGACCAGATTCCTGATCTAAATCCTGCCCTGCCACTTGGGAGAGTCGTTTAAACTCACTCTGACTCAGTTTCCTTATCTGTCAAACATGATCAGGAATTATACCCATGCCTCAAAAAGTAGTCGTGAGTGTTAATTAAGGTAAGGCACTTGGGACATGGCCTAGGCCAGAGCAGGTGCTCAGAAAAGGTCTCTCTTCGTGGAAAACCCCAACTCATCCTTCAAGGCTCAAATATGCTCTCATAATGCTCTGTAAACACCTCCTCTTAGCATATTGTATCATAGTTTGCATAGCTGTTTCTCGGATGTGTTTGTGTAGTTTTTTTATTATTTTTTTTAATTTCAGAATATTATGGGGGTACAAACATTTTGCTTACATATATTGCCTTTGCATCGCCCAAGCCAGAGCTACAAGTGTGCCCATCCGCCAGACAGTGCGCTCCGCACCCATTAGGTATGAATTCACCCATTCCCTCCACCTGCCTTCCACCTGCCGGGCACCCAATGAATATGACTTCCATGTGTGCGCCTAAGTGTTCATCAGTTAGCACCAATTTCTTTTGAATGCCCAGAGTCTAACACAAGCTTAGAAGTATTAAGAATGATGGAAAAAATCAAAAATACCAACATATTAGAGAAACTCACAGAGTCTACACAGAAAGTATCGAATGCAGGTAAATTGGGGGGAGGAAAAGGCAGGATGTCCCACCCTTGAAAAGACAGCATCCAAACAGTGCCCTTCAATCCTGGGCCCATCAAAGTCCCCTCAAAAACTAAAACTCACCTCAGAAGACCTCATCTAATAAAGAAACTTTAATTAAAACTCTGTCTGTAAAGAAAAGGAGGCTGCACATCCTTACGAGAAAATCTGACAGAACACTACTCTTTTCTCCACTCAACACCCTTTAGAATTTCTATCTCAAGAAAGGCTGAAAGAAGGCAGCAAGAGGCAGAAGTCTATGAAAATTACATCCGATTCCGTTTTTCACACTGAACCTGCCAAGAGCAAATGTGTGATGTCAGTATTGAAGCCATTCCTCCAATTTGTTGGATAAATTATTCAAAGTCTTTTCCTTAATATACATAAGTATTAAGATTAATATGTACAACAGGCAGTTTGCTACATTGTTGTAACTCTAAGTAACTCTGCTGCGTTGCCCTAGCGTTGGTAAATAGTGAGTCAGGACTCAGATCAGCAGAACTGCTGGCTGCAAATCTGTTTCCGTCTTCACAGCAGTGTTGCCTCAGATCCGGCTGAACCCTTTCTCTGCCTGAGTTTGCAAGCTCGTGAGCGGGCTTCTGTTAGTGTCCCAGGGCTGCCATCACAAATGACCACAAAGCTGGTGGCTGGAAACAACAGAAACTTATTCTCTCACAGTTCTGGAGGACAGAAGTCTGGAATCAGGGTATCAAAAGGGCCACGCGCCCCGAAAGGCTCTAGGGCAGGAACTTTCCTTGCCTCTTCCAGCTTCTGGTGACTCCAGGTGTCCCGTGGCTTACAGCAGTGTAACTTCACCCTCTGCCTCTGTCCTCACGTGGGCTTCAGCTCCATGCTTCTCTGTGTCTTAAACCTGCCTCTCCTTTCTCCCATTAGGGCAGCAGTTACTGGATTCGGGCACCTCCGCAAATCCGGGATGATCTCTGCTCAAGATCCTTAACTCAGCTGCTTTTTTCAAAGGATCAGCAGGCACGCCGCGTCTGGCTGTGTTTCACTTGACTGCATTTTGCATATATTGTGTTTTTTACAAATCAAAGCTCTGCAGCAACCCTGTGTCGAGGAAATCTATTGGAGATAGCCGTGCGCTCACTTCGTGTCTCTGTGTCACATTTCACAGTATTTCAAACTCTTTCATTATCATTATATGTGTTCTCATGCTCTGCGATCAATGACATAGAATTCTAGATTTATGGGGAATTTTTTTTTTGTCTTTTGCGTTTTTAGTAAAGATGTCATTTTATTGTCTCCTGACTTGCGTGTTTCCGAAGAAAATTCAACTGACATTATCATCTTTGTTACCACAACCAACTTTTAAAATTTCTCAGCTGCAGTGAAATTTCACTGTAGAGAATATTTTATGGGCAATAATTTCTCATTCATGATCTGTAGAAGGGCACATAAAAATATCCAGATGTTGATAGAAACACAGTAGAAGGAGTATAACTATTTCCACCAGCCCTTAAAAAAATGCGCTCAAAGTGTGAAGACTGGGCTGCGGCAGGATGATACAGACAAAAGCTGTGGACAGGGACGTCACATGCTTTTTTGTCCCCGGGAGCTGCATTCTTTGATCACAGTGAAACAGCCTGTCACCTCTTCCATCCCCTGAGACTTGAGCCACCTAAGTGCTCAAAGGGGAGAATTCCTAATTGTGAGAGGAATGACTCCTCTGATCCAAGATGACTGAGGTGGGTAAGAAATTCAACTCGATTTCTTACAGCTCCATAACTATTTGGACTTCTCAAGCACAGATACTAAGTTAAATGTTGCAAAGGATGTGCTGATAAATGTTTTAGGGCATCACAGTAAGGACTTTTTAAGGGAGCAATCAACAAATCTTTTTGCAAGAGTTTTTTTTTAATTTCAAAATATTAAGGGGGTATACATGTTTTAGGGTACATGGATCGCTTCTGTAATGATTGAGTCCCAGCTAACGGTGTGCCCGTCACCCAGATAGTGTTCATTATACCTATTAGGTAGGTTTTTTTCCCCTCCCCTTCTCCCCCTCCTTCCTGGTTGATTTCCACTGAGTTTTACTTCCCTCTGTGCACACATGTGCTCATCAGTTAGTTCTAATTTAATAGTAAGTACATGTGGTGTTTGTTTTTCCATTCTTGAGATACTTCTCTTAGGAAAATCATCTCCAGTTCCATCCAGACTGTTGCAAAAGGTATTAATTCATCTTTTTTATGGCTGAGTAGTACTTCATGGTATACATACACCACATTTTATTAATCCACTCATGCATTGATGGGCCCTTGGGTTGATTCCACATCTGTGCAATTGTGAATTGTGGTGCAATAAAAATTTGAGTGCAGGTGTCTTTTTGATGAAAAGTCTTTTTTTCCTTTGGATAAATACCCGACAGTGAGATTGCTAATAGAATGGTAGGTCTATGTTTAGAATTTTTCTTATTACAATCAACCCCATTTTGACATTTCCAAGTCTGAATTTCCCAAAGAGAACCACAGAACACTGGACCTGTTTGAGGTCTAAGAATTCAGCTGCTCCAACCTCAATCAGGTTTTCCAAAATTGTCCAGAATGATAACATACAGTGCTGGCAAGGATGATAAGCAACAGACACTTTATATGCTGCTGATGGGAATATGTTTCTGGCAATATCATTTATAACGAACAATCCAAATACCACTGGATCCAGCAACCCCAATAATCAAGGTCTCTATAAAACATTATTTATTGCTACTGTTTGTAGCAGAAATGAAAAGAATAAAGAAAGAAAAGGAGAAAAAGGAAACAACTAAATGACTAACAAAAGGGGATATATTAAATAAAGTATGCCCGCACTATTAAGTGGCTATTATGTGGCTATTAAGAAGAAAAAATGCTTTAGGTCTATATATATTGACCTAGAGTCACATCATAATGTTACAAAGAAATGTACATATAATAATCTCATGTTTTCCTTGTGGCTCTATTGGATCATGTAGCTTGGAGGAAAGGGTGCTGGGTGCCAGTACCTGGTCTTGCCTGGGATATCCCTGCAGGCAGTATTTTAGGAAGAAATTAAAGAAAGACATCTGGATTTCATGAGGAGATACTACCTTAGGGAACACAATTACTCCCATGTTCAGCAACTGGTAACGCAAAGCAAACTATATAGTCCTTCATGAATAGCCCTCAAAATTTTGGCCATAATCATTTGTCACCTATAATATTGTTATTTAATATTTCTTTGAATTGACTCACATTTTTATCGAATTTTGTTTAAATACTTAGAAAAGGTTTGTATTATTTGCAACAAATAGAAGGAAATTTAAAACTAAATACACAAGCAGCTCCCATCAGCAAGGTTCCAATACGCATGAATTTCAGTTGCCATAGTGTAGTTAAATAACACCAATACCCCGACAACACGGTGCAATTTTCAGCTACCAGCGTATACTGTCTTCACTGCAAGCACACAGGTACAAACTTTGCTGCTAGCTCTTCAGCCCACAAATCACCACTTACATAAGAGATGCACAGCATGATGAGTGACCAGTCACACAATTATTTCACGTTCTGTTGGTGGCTGGTCACTGTGCATCTGTTATTCAATTCACGCACACACGGCAAATAGGTAATTGTGTTTGTTATCCCCTTGTCTGTCTCCCATTGATAAAACCACCCGACCAAAAAATGGATCAAAAGATAGAATTGGCGAACAAAGATGAAAGCACAGCAAAGGAATCAGAAGTGATAATGGTGAAAGTAAAATTAAAATTAAATGTAAATGGAGTTACATAAAAATAGCTGGCTCTAGGAATGTTGACACTGCCACAGTTCAAGGGACTACAGAGATGCAGCCAGAGGAATTTAACAAAGGTGAACCTGTCAACATAAATGAGAAGAATGATTGTAACTAAGAGGATGAAAAGTCCAAGAAACCTCACATTAAAGGAATTCTAGGAGATATTTCACAACACTGAAATGTAAAGGATAAAATGTTGGAGGCCGATTCCAACAGAAAAGAGTGTGACATCTGCCAACACATAAAGATGCTCACTCGTACCCTAAGTTAGACAATGAGAAGAAGGCAAGCACTGTTCACACTACTGTCGATAAATTTACAAAGAAATAAGACACTTTCATTCTCAACATTATTAATCTTTTAAATTACAATATACTAAATAAATATTATAGTTTTGCTATTTTTTTTCATTTTCCTATACATTTATAATTTTTTATTTCAAAATATCAAGGGTGTACAGATGTTTTTGATACTAATATGTGGCTTGAGTCAGGGCTATAAATGTGCCCATCACCCAAATAGTGTTCTTTGTACCTGTTAGGTGGGTTTTTGCCTTTCCCCTTCCCACCCACGGCTTGATTTCCAATGACTTTCACTTTCTTGTATGTACTTGTGTGCCCATCAGTTAGTTCCAATTTATTAGTGAGTACATGTGGTGTTTGTTTTCCCATTCTTGAGATACTCCTCTTAGGACAATGGTCTCCAGTTCCTTCCAAATTGCTGCAAAAGGCATTAATTCAACTTTTTTATAGCTGAGTAGTACTCCATGGTATACATATACCACATTTTGTGAATCCAATCATGAATTGATGGTCACTTGGGTTGATTCCACATCTTTGCTCTTGTGAATTGTGCTGAAATAAACATTTGAGTACAGATATCTTTTTAATAAAATGACTTCTTTTCCTTTGGGTAGCTACCCAGTAGTGGGGTTGCTGGATCTAATGGTAAGCCTACTTTTAGATTAAAAAGCTTCTGCACAGCTAAGGAAGTAATCAACAGAGAAAACAGACAACCTACAGAATGGGAGAAAATATTTGCCATCTACACATCTGATAAAGGGCTAATATCTAGAATCGACAAAGAATTCAAAGAAATCAACAAGAAAAAAATTAACAACCCTATTTAAAAGTGGGCAAAAACATGAACAGAAGTTTTTCAAAAGAAGATAGGCAAATGGCCAACAAACATATAAAAAAATGCTCAACATCACTAATCACCAGGGAAATGCAAATTAAAACCACAATGAACTATTACCTTATTCCCGTTAGGATGGCTTTTATTAAAAAGTCCAAAAACAATGGATGCTGGCACGGACACAGAGAGAAAAGAATGCTTATATGCTGTTGGTGGGACTGCAAATTAGTACAACCCCTATGGAAAGCAGTATGGAGATTTCTCAGAGGACTAAAAGTATATATTTATAATTTACTGCAAGAGAGTTTTTATTGTTCTGCCAAAACTTTTTAAAGGTCACAGAACAATCACAGTTTTTCCCATTGATTATCAATATTGGACAGTTTCAGCTTGCACATTTTATGGCCCCACACAGCCATGCAAATTTAGAGCTACCTATAATTAAAATGAAGCAATATTATGAAATTACACTTGGATACTGTTGTCTGTCCAAGGCTTTGGAAAAGGACTTGCCATTCTCTATTAAAAGGGGAGATTAGCAAATGTTAAAAAGTTGTTAAAAACACAGCAGAAACCAAGTGAGACTCCATTTTGATCCAAACAGAAAGAGTGAAAGCGAATTAAAAGGAAATTCTTTTCTCTCTTACATGATTCGGTTTTTATTTTTTATTTTTAGAATTTTAAACATTCTATTTTTTCTTACACCATCTGCACTTATTGGAGGACCAATAATTTGCTTCTTTCAATTTCAACAGATTTAGTGGGTACAAGTAACTTTCTTGATACAGGGATGAATTGTATAGTGGCGAAGTCAGGGCTTTTAATGTTTGAGCACTGTGTAAACTCATCATCCCTTCTGGGATAAGTCTCCTCCACCGTGGGAAACCCTCAGCCCTCTTGGCTATCATCCTGCAAACTCCAGCCCACCCAAACTGTCCAACCTCACCTGGCGCCATGGTCCTCATCGACCTTCAGAGCCCAGCAGACCTGCTCATACCCCACTACAGGCTCTCATGACCCCCAGATTGGCCGGTGGAACACTTGCACAGTTGTGGTCACATAATCAAGAGTGTCCTTGGTTGCTTCACTCGGCCTTCCCTGTCACACGTAGGGGGGAGGCTCCTTGTTCCTTCTGCTTCCCTGGCATCCCACAGGCTGAGTCCTGGGACTGGCATCTAATGGGTACTCATTCAACATTTGTTAAATGTTGCTGAATGAATTATTGCTCGGGGATACTGCAGGAAATAGTACATTCCCTAAAGGGTATTCAGTGCAGAAAAGCTATCCTTGGTCTATAAAGAACCTATGCAAATTAGAAAATGGTGCCTCTTCCATTCCTTGCAAAATTGTCATAATATATCAACATGAGTAGAACAAGGCACTTTCTTGCCATCTGCTATACAAATGTACTACTGAATGCCCAAATCTACCATGTCTAGGATGTAAATGACATTACCTTAGACATGCCGCTGGGCAGTGCACCACCTGCGCAACCTTACTTGGCAGTCCTGAGTGCATTCAGACACGCTTAGTGGGAGGAGAACCTGACCTGCTGCAGTCAGCCTGGATCACCCTGTGCCCCTCTCCTGACCCCTTGTGCAGGGACATGCCCCGCACTCTCCATGCAACTGAAGTGTCTTCAACTACTGATACATTTTAGATTCCAAAATCGCAAAAATGGATTTCAAATAAAATGAAATTAAGCAATGAAGCTACTGACATAGAAGTTTATCCACATCATGAAGTTAAACTGTTGTCTCAAAAACAGACACATGGCATACCTTGAACGGAAATAAAACAGTGACATTCTGGGAAGTGAGCTGAGAAAAGGAGGGAGCCCCCTCTGGTGGGGAGAGGGCATGGGCAGGGCCCAGGAGCGTGACGGGGTGGCTTTTACATGACTGACTTTTGTTTTTCCTTCCATGGCATTGCATCATATGATGACTCTCTGGGGAACTGCAGACACTGCTTTGTCCAGATTACAGCTCCAAATCATGCTGCCACTGGGAAGCAGTTAGATGGTAGAGCAAGGCTAAGGCAGCCCCACCACTGCCCTCCCCAAACCTCAGAACACAGGTCACCCTCTCTCCATCTCTGCTGAAAAAAAATATTCAGTTGTTCACAGTGACCAGTGAGCCTTAAGGGACCAAGTAGCCTGTGTTAACCCTGGGAATCTTTTCCTCATTTGCAATTCTGTGGGAAGCAAAAGCTATTCAACATTTTCATCAGGAGCTTAGAGTCAGCTACAAATACAGGGCCATGATCTAATAACATAATCATTATTTTTTCCTCATATTCATCTGTGAAGAAAATTATACAGGTTATTTTATCAGATGGTGTTTTAAATGAGCTGGAGGACTCACAGGTAATGCACAGTGGAAGGAGCTATTACTGAGAGGAATTCAGGAGAAATTGAGAGATGGTTTTGTCTTCGTGGGGAGGAGGCTGGGGCAGGAGAAACAGAGAGAAATCATTTGTTCCCTTGTGGCAATGAGGCAATGAGATGAGACTGTCCTCAGCCTAGCACGGAAGAGATCGCATGTGTTTCTGCTTCTGTCCTCATGTCCTTCCCATGACCACAAAAATAATGTGCCCAGGTTCGACCCTTAGCCCCAGAAGAAGGATGAGCGACCTGAGCCACAGAGCCCCCCAGCTGACCAGCCATGGCATAAGGGAGAATAAATGACTGTTGTTCTGAGCCACTGAATTCTAGGGTACTTTAGTATGCAAAAGTAGCAAACCAAAACAACTGCAAAGTGAAAAAAAACCAAAAGGTTAAAAGATAAAATATGATCATCACCTTGTTGAAAAGCAAGACAGATGCAGAGAAAAGAAACAGAAATAATTTGTCAAAACTTGTCTCTAGGCAGTAGAAGGAAAGATTATTTTTATTTTCTGCTTCTTTATGACTGTCTATGTTTAACAGATTTTCTACAATGAGAAAAAATTTTTTTTGAAAAAATGAAATTATTTGCCTGACTCGATTTCCTCATCATTTGTATGGAAGAAACACAAAGAGGTTTCAAAATATGCTAGAAAAGTGGTATTGGATGGAAAAGAAATAGGATCTGGGGTCAAAAGCCCTTGGGTTGGTTTCTGTCCCCCCCCAACACACACACACACACACACACACACACACACAACCCCTGATCTGCCTACAAGATACTTCTCTGAGCTTCCAAGCAGTCAAATGAGGTCAAGGTAGCTAACAAGGTTGCTATAAGAATTAAGTGTGGAAAATGTATACAGAAAGGCCATTTAATGATCAGTCAAATCAGAGTAACAACATGTAGGAATATGCACTTTGAATTAGCTCCTCTAGTGAGTCTGAAACCCACCAAAGAACCACCAGCCTAATTTATCAAGAGTTTTAAAAAAGAAGTGGTGTGTTATTGCTCTTAGATACATTTAATACTCTAATCAGCTTAAGGGAAAATATTCTTTCATTCCCTAAAACGTAGCCTGAAAGTGTCCTGGGGAAGCTTGTTTAAACAGAAAGAAAAGTAAAAATAATTGGTGATGGAAAAATTACTATCACTTTAGGGCTACATTAACATATATATTAATACTTAACCGTATATGGTGATGTATCTGAGTCCAGTCAGGAGACAGAAACCACACCAGTAATTTCGTCAGGAAATTTTTAAGATAAGAATCACTAACTAATTATTAACTAATAAAAGATAGTTAACTAGATAGTAACTAATAAAAGATAACTACCAAATGAGATTTTTTTAAAAGAACTTTAAAGAATACAGGAATAGCAAATGGGAGAAGCAGCTACTACTTCCAGGGCTAAGGGGAGCACCTTCCCCTGGGCTGAGAGTCGGAGCTCAGGAGAGGGTGTGGCTGCAGCCCCTGGGTGGTGGAGAAGTGTGCGGGGGTGTCCTGGGCCAATGCTGTTGCCCAGATGGTGAGCAGAGTCACCCACTGGACAATGAGAGCCACAGGGTCTCTGCACGATTCTGGGAGCTATGCCACAGGCACACACAAACGCTGAAATCAGGGGGACAGCCTCGTCCCCTGCTACGTCTTGCACTGTCCTCCAGTAACCTCTATTGGAAAAGCCCAGTATTGCACCGGCTGATGGAGTAGAAATGTTTGCAGGGCCCAGCTGCAAGACCACGAAGCAGAGAGAGAAGGGTGGAGTTGAAGCTGACCGATGGTAAACTGACAACTGGCACAGTGCTTGTTCTAGAAGGTTTAGAGGATCTGTACTCAGAATTTCCCATCATACCCTATAACACTACTTATGGTGTTAATTCTCCCTCCTTCTCCTAGGTGTTCGAAATCTATGATCAAAGAACAGCTAACATATTTTAAGAGGTTTGTTAAATGGTTACCATTTTTAATTTTAGCAGAATGGGAGGAAATGAAACAGAGAAGTTAAGTAATGTGCTTAACATCACACGACAAGCTAGTAAAAAGCCAAAAAATAAAATTTGTGTCCCCGGCCAGTTCTATCTGTGTTTCCCACAGCTCCTTTCAGTCTAGACAACAGAATGACGGAGTATGCCCAAAAGATTACAGAAAGCTTTGTGCTGTGTTGCCAGTGAGCCGAGAGCTGAAATTCATTTCAAGGAGGTGACCGCTTGCATGTTTTCTACCTTCCCTCCTCAGTAGAGCAGGAACAAGCACAATTACCTCCCACTTATCAGGCCACGAATGAGCAACTTCCCAAAGAGCCCCCTGACTCACGTAGCAGCATCTGAAAGGGAAGCTGGTTTCCCGAGACCTCGGAGTGTGGGTAGGCTCGGCAGAGCCGGGGCTGCAGACTCCCCGAGAATCATTAGCCTTCGTTTAGTACTGAAGACGAACCTGCTAAATGCTTGGCAGCTGTTTCAACACACTGCTTGTTATCAGAACAAGCACAGTTTATCCCCACCGTGATAAACGCTGCATCACAACAGCTGACAAAGTCTGTCCCATGAAGTGGTATTTTCAAATGTAGCTAATATCAAATAATTTATTCTTGGAAACTTCCTTGGGGCCAACCATTTCCTATTGCTGAAGGCAACTTTAGGGGAGATCTCAGATGAAAATAAATATAGCTGATTATCAATACTTTATTTCTAATTCATGATGCAATCCAGAATCAAGTTATCTTCTCACAGAGCAACACAAGCTAACTTGGGGGCTCCCCACCAAGAGGGTTAGGGTTAGGGTTAGGGTTGTAACCCCAGGAAGTACTTGTACTTCCACTTCCTAGCAACCCCACCACCTCCTTCCTAGTGTAAGCCACTCCCACGCCTTTCCTGGACCTTTGCAATAACCTCTGGTCTTGTAACCCTTGGTCCACTTCCCACACAGCAGCCAGACTTCCAGATTATTTCTCAAACATAAATCAAAAAACCAAAAATTACATATCACTTCATTTATATAAAGTTCTAGGAAAAGCAAAACTGTAGTGTCAGAAAGATAATGTTTGGGGCTGGGATTAAGGATGGGGATTTACACTTGAAACTCGGACTTGGGGGGGAGGGGGGCAAGGGCAACATATGTAACCTAAACATCTACATCCCCATAATATGCTGAAATAAAAAAAAAAAAGGATGGGGATTTATTACCAAAAACAAATGACACGTGGGAGCTTTGTTGGTGGTGAGAACGTTCTCCATCTGCATTGCGGTGGTGGCTACACAGCTGCATGTACTTGCTAAAACGCCTCGAACTACACACTTAACAAGGGTTAATTAAACTATATACAAATTATGTCTCATAAAAGGTGCTAACAAAATTAAAGACCCTGTTCCCAATCTCCTGAAAACTTTACAAGCCAGAACTCTTTGGGCTGCAAGAGAAAGAAGTGCACACGTATTGGCTTAGTCAAAAACCAGTCACCGTGACTCCTGCGAGTGAAAATTACAGAGGCGCCTTCTGCATGACGGGCTCCAGGGACTCAAAGAACCCACCAGGAACCTGCTCTCTTCATCTCTGCCTCTGCCTCTGCCTCCTTTCTGAGGATTTCACTCCCAGGCAGCCTCTCCCTGCGTGGCGGCTTGACGGCAGCTGGAAGCTCCATCAGAAATTCCAGCAAAAGACCGAGGACTGATTATCACCGAACTATCTTACTCCAGCGGCTACTCATGAGCCAATCACAGGGTCAGGGAGATGCAATACGCTGATTGGCTAAAACAGGCTGGCATCAGCACCAAACCCCATGACTGTGTGCCAGGGAAGGGTGTTTCCCCAAAAGAATATCATGGTGCTGCAACAAGAAGAAGAGAGAATTCATGTGGGTCAGGCAAAGACAGTCGACATTCATTCTGGGTTTGTTCTGGTTGAGAAACGAAGAGCCACTGGATCCTTCCCTATCCTAAGGATGTATCCTAAATGAGCTATGGATTTGTGTGGCCCCAAGAACTACAGAGGATACCAGAGGGCTCACTGCAGCTTTGTGTGACGGTTTGGACTGTGGGCAGCAAGCACAGTGCGGAGTAGTCTCTGAGTCACTTTATTTATAGGACCATTGACCTCGGACGGCAAGCCACATGCACAGTCCCCGACACAGTTCAGCAGCCTCAGGGTCACCCTATTTCCACGAACACTGAGCCCCTCCCCTGTGATCACGGTGCCCCACAGTTCTGGAGATGATGGTTACTCAGTATTAGGTAATCTCCCCCCCCCCGTAAGCCTCCAGTTTATAGTCCCTGAGTCATGGAACCATGCAACCCACAGGGTAATAATCAATTCAAACCTTGGTTCTGTCCTTCCAGGGCCTCGGCTTTGATTTCTATTCTATTGTGGAAAGACAAGGACATTGCTAGATTGTCAACATTTACTGTACTATTTCATACAATGCCACAAAGACGTCTGCATACCCCCCCCCACTTTGTCGGCCCTGCATGTAACATGCCCACACCCTATACCCGCCACTCCTCTGACCTCCCCTCTACCACCCTCCCCTTCGCTCACTTTACTCTGATCACATGTGGGCTCCCTGCCATCACAAGTTCACCGCTGGTTCGGTGCAGAGGACGGCATGGGGATGGGCGGGGTAAAGTCTGAAATGCAGAGAAGTGAGGCTTATGGTGAACGTCTGTTTGCCCATTTTCCCCTCTTGTGACATCAGCACTTTCACCAGCCTCCCTGAGAGGAACAGCCTCTTTTTCAGACTGTAATGAACGTGGCATATGGAGAGTTGGGAGCTGAACCCACCTGATAGCTGCACGGATGGGGGACTGGACCTAGGCCACCCAAGCAACCTCTTCTACCTCCCTGGACACAGGGATTGTTCTGGGTTAAAACGAGTGACTTACCAAGCCAACGAGACTTAAATCTGGGACTAGAGTTGAAGGTATTTGCAAAGCGCTACAGTCACCCCTGGATATCTGCAGGGGCTTGGATTTGAGGGTTGCTCAAGTCTCTTACAGAAAATGACGTATTTGCATATGACCTA
Organism: Propithecus coquereli; assembly: GCF_000956105.1. Classification (NCBI taxonomy): domain Eukaryota; kingdom Metazoa; phylum Chordata; class Mammalia; order Primates; family Indriidae; genus Propithecus; species Propithecus coquereli. The sequence continues at coordinate 1,979,826 of NW_012154285.1, forward strand.
TGCACAGCCTCCTGTATAGTTTAAGTCATCTCTACATTATTTATAATATTTAATACAATGTAAGTACCATGTAAACAGTTGTTACGCTGAATTTTTTTATTTGTACTATTTTTTGTTGTTGTGCCGGTTTTTTATGGGTTTTTTGTCCCATATTTTCCATCCACATTGGTTGAATCCTGGAATGGAGAACTGGGGATGTGGAGGGCTGACTGCACCGTCACGTAACTGAAATTCTAGGCTGCAAGGACAGCGGGGGTCACCATGTGAAGACAGACTGTCTGCATTTCTGAGAAAAGTAGGGCCCAGAAGTGGATAAAATCGTATCTGCGTCCCTGGACGCAGCTGTATCTGAGGCCCCAACTATCCCTGGACTGTTAGACTTTCTGTTACATGCAACCGAAATAACTGACAGTCTGGGGGTCATGTTCTGGAATCGTGTATACCGAGGGACAACTGTACATGTGCACACTAAAAATACTCAAAAAGCATAAAAACTGAGTCTTGTGTTGGTAATACGGTATTTTTAAGCTAGGTTTTAAGAGCATGCACATTTATTTGTTGCTGTTCTTTCAGGATAATCTCCCCATCTCACATCCTTAACTTACTGACAGCTGAAAGCCCCCTTTGCCATGTAAGGAAACATATTCGTAGCGTCTGGGAATTAGGATGTGGGCACCTTTGAGGGGCCATTATTCTGCCTTCCGTGGAATAATATGGGATATAGGCTTTCACCCATAGTCTGATTTATTAGGTTATTAAATATGAAATGTCTGATTTCCTTAAGTGCTAAGTTTGACAGTTGATAGCTCTGACATTTCACTTTGACACTTCTAGTTTTATGTTTATTGTGAAGGTACATCCTCAGTCTTTCAAACACACATTTTGGCTTGTGATTATCTTTCAAATTTTTTTTTAGAGCAATTTTTGTGAAACCACGGATAAGTCAAAAATTCATGTTATTTTTGAATATAAGTTTCGTCATGAAACCAATGCAGCACAGACAGCTCAAAATATCAATGAAGTGTTTGGGAAGGATGTGGCTAATGAACACACAGCATGTCAATTAATTGAAAAGTTCCATTCTGGTGATTTTATTCTTGAAAATGAGCCACGCAGGTGACCTGAGAACCAAGGTGGATAATGATGAGCTGAAAGCTGTAGTGGAATCGAATCCATCTCAACCTACGTGTGAATTAGCAGCAAGATTGATATTACTATTCCAACAATATTGGACCATTTGAAACAAACCGGCAAGGTAAAGAAGCTGGATGGATGGGTTCTACATGAATTAAACGAGTGTCAGAGAAATCGTCTCAAAGCTTGCCTTTCTCTGCTGCCATGACATAAAGGCAAACAATTTCTACACCATATTGTTAAGTGTGATGAAAAATGGATTCTTTCTCACAATCGCAAGCATTCAGCACAATGGTTGGATAAAGATGAAGTGCCAAAACACAGTCCAAAACTGAATATACATCAACAAATCTAATGGCATCTGTTTGGTGGTCCAGCACTGGTATCATCCACTACAGCTTCATGAATCTGGTCAGTCAATCACCGCGGATGTCTACTAGAACCAATTGGATGAAATGATGAGGATACTCGCAATTAAGCAGCTGAGATTGGTCAATAGAGACAGGCCAATCCTCTTGCAAGACAACGCTCAACCACACGTCGCACAAACAACACTGCTCAAACTACAGAGGGTGGACTTGGAAACTCTCTGTCATCCACCGTATTCCCCAGACCTGCACCAACTGACTACCACTTCTTCCAGGCTTTGGACCACTTCTTGCAAGCAAAAATATCCCATTCTTAACAAGCTGTGGAAAATGCCTTTTGTGATTTCATCACCACTCACTCCCCAGGCTTCTTTGCTGCCGGCATAAGCAAGCTACCACTAAGATGGCAAAACTGTGTCAACAGTTCAGGTGCATACTTTGATTAATTACACTGCTTCTTGTTTGAAATATAATAAACTTACACTTTTGATTCGAAATCAGACATTTCATATTTCATGACCTAAATAATTATGCTCAAATGATTTGTTTGATAAAGAAGCTATGTTTAGACAATGATAATTATGATGAATAAACATTTACAGGCAACGTTTTAAGCACTTACACATATTAACTTGTTTAATTCTCACAACCAATGTGTGAAGTTGGTACCAGCATTGACTCCAAGTGTAGATGAGATACATCAGAATTAAGCAGATGGACTGACGTTGGAGAGCTAGTTAGTGGTAGAGCTGGATTTGAATCTGGACTATCTGGTAATGGGGTCTGTGGTCTTCCCACAAATTCTGTGTCTGAAGGGTATGAGTCTAGCCAGACACAGCTGACCAATCGGTCACTATAGCGGTGCCCAGATGGGAGCTGCCTCAACCACTGACACCCAAAGTGGGACACCATTGTCCACTCTCCCAGAGCTTAATGAAGATGTCGTGACACTATGGAGGAAGAAACAATAAAACTCGGCTTTGGAGATAAAGAAGAAAGTATAAGACAAGGTATGTAAACTGGAGGTCCAATGTAGCCAATGGGTGGAAAAAAAGTCTTTAATCCAGATTTTTAGTTTCTGTTAGAAAACAAAAACAACTTGCAACACTCAGCCCACAATCCTACACAGACAGTCAGCCGTAGCAGAGCGGCTCCTGTCCTCGGCAGGGGAAGTGTGAGCTCTGACCTACCTCCCCACGGGTCCCCGCCCGGCTGCTCAGCCCATTTACTTTGCAGGCCTGTCTCCTGCATGCACTTGAGTTTGAAGTTTCTGGCACAACGTATTTCATTCTAAAGTTTAACTGAAACAATACAGATTGTTCCCAAAAGTCACTATAGCAATACTCCTTAAGAAACAGGAGTGAATCAACGAGTATACACTGTGTTCTGGCTAATTCAATTAAAAAAAAAAGCGCTTAATGAAAACATATGTCCACCCAAAAACCTGTACATGAATGTTCGTAGCAGCATTATTCATAATAGCCACAAATGAGAAACAACCCAAATGTTCATCAACTAATGGAAACTGATCAGTGGATAAATGTCACATGTTTATGCCACAGAAAATTTGGGCAGAAAACCTTTGCTGACATCCCTGATCGCAAGAACCAAGCCTCCCTCACCCGACGCCGTCTCCCAGCCCGGTGCCGTCACACAGACCCCCCGTCAGGGCATGGGAGGGATGGCTGGCAAACGGCTCCTTGAATTCCAACAGCATTTCACAGGTTACCGAGCACTTTGGGGACTTACAGTTCAACACTGTGGGCTTTAAACTTGGCTGATCTCGTTTTCCCTCTCAAGATTTCATTAAAATGGAACTAAAGGAATAAAAAAGTGGAAAGTTCTCAACAAAAAGGGCCCATCGGTGACAAAAGAGACCAGTCTTTTCTGGAACAACAGTGTAAGAAGCAAGTGGGGACTTTTAATATAGAATTTGAATAATGAATTAATATTAAAGTGGAGGCATCAGATTCTACTAACGACTACAAATGAAATAAAATTTGACAGTGTAAATAAAATTTGACATCTAGTGGGTGCAACACAGAAATATACATATAACCAGTAAATGTGGAAGCAGTGTAAAGTGGGAAGAAGCGTAAGCGTGCTATTCACTCACCTGCCAGGGAAGGGAGTCAGCACCAGCACTGTCCAATGGAACTTTCCTCACTGATGAAATGTTCTCATCTGTGCTGTCAAATACAGTAGCCACTGATGCCAGGTGGCTACTGAGCACTTGAAAAGTGGCTAGTGCAGCTGAAAAGCTGAATTTTAAATTTATTAAATATTAATTTTTATTTAAATAGCCACACAGAGCTAGTGGCTACCATATTAGAAGCTCAGATTCTATACCAAAGTTAAATCATGGCACCTAAAACAGTGGACGTAGCTGTAATGTTGGCAGCAATAGTAATCATAAAAATGAAGTAATGGCTCCAATCATTGATTTGTTTTTACCATAAACTTCCCCCCCAATCATAGCAAGGTGTTTTTAAAAAACATTATTTCTTGTAGTGATTGTTTTTTGAAGTTTAGAAGTTTCACAATTAGATTCTTTGTCTTCTCTTAAATATAAGTGAAAAGGGGGACTTAGCATTTTAAAAAAACCTGCATGCAGAGTATGTTCTCATTGCAAAATGTGTGTGTCCAGCCAGCCATCTCTCCGCACATGGGGACTCCGAACAGGTACGTGGAATACGATTCTCTAATTTACTGATGGTCATGTAGGGGTTGCAGAGATTTTGATTTTTCCCTAGGTTGTTTACAAATTTTACAATGAGCATGCAACATTTTAAATAAAAACAATAAAGCCTTTTAGGATTTTGGCTGAGGCCGTGGACCCCTTTCCAGGCTGTCAGGAGCCAGGTGTCAGGTGTTGTGCTAAGCACAGGGTGGGGTTGCAGGAGGAGCCTTCAATGACTCACACCTGGGGAAACCCGGGAATCCCTGGAAGTCAAAGGTCATGAGGAATCAGGGAGTTAACTGGAGAGAGGGAGGGGCAAGGGGCAGGTGCTTAGGGAGCCTCCTGGGGGAGGGGAGGACGCAGGGCAGGTGTGGCCACAACCTGGTCTGTCGGCGCCATCTAGTGGGCAAACCGGGGACTGTCACCCATGATTCCCTTTCCTGGGAAAAAAGGTTAAAGCCCATCAAAAACGCCATCTTGACTGTTTGCAAAATTAAAGCCATACAGAAAAAGGTTTGCTGGGCTCTGCCATAATCTATGCCAAAAAAAAAGTGTTTAGGAACATCTCGCTGATTTTCTCAGGGGAGGCTGATACACAGCCAGCGTGCCCTGGAAAGGGGCAGGCTCTAATAATTATTTACAAGCTGCGTCTATTCCGATTGGCCAGTGGCCATGCCACCTGTTGTTAAATATGTTGGATTTAACCACTCTTTTTAAGTATTTCCCCTTTAAGGAAAAATTAAAAACAAACCGTTAACATTTATGATACACTTGTTATGTGACGAGCACTGTGCGTGTACTGCTTCATGTCATCCTCACGCTAGCTCAATAGGGCCATTCCAGTAGGAACTGCATTGCCCTTTTTGCAGGTATGATAACTCAGGTGGACTGTGTTGAAGGTCACACGCTTTGAGCAAGGTCAGATTTGGACTAAGGCAGCTTAACTTTGCTGAAGCACACACATTTCCACGCTTCCACAGCGGTGGAGAAGGGGCTACCCATTTCTGACCAACACAGAGCATGGCAAAGTGACTCGTTGGCAGGGACTCTATTTTGCCGCTTGGAAACCGGCTCGGAGGGGGTGACTTGAAGTCAACGTGCTCACAGACAATTTGCATCTCCACAACTCCCACCTGTGGTAAATCTAGTTCACCTGTCAACAGTGAGGTTTTCTTTTTAAAGAAAATTATTGTCTGAGAATACAGCTTCCTAATTATTTCACCACCTTTAAGGGGATGTAAAACAGCAACGTAAAATCCTTCACACAATCCCTCCCAGTTTTGCAATTCAGGGCTCGCCCAACAAATCAGAACAATTCAGAGCAGAAGTCCCTAATGGCTGTGCCGCCACAGCCATTCCTGTGAGCTGGGTCATAAATATTAATGGTATTGACAGAGTCTTTAAAAATGTGTCAGGTTGTGTCCCTGCCATCAAAGCACCCGGAATTCTACCGCTTTGTTCCTCTGACTGACAACCACCAGTTTCCTTCCTGAACTCGCTCGGCTGGGTCTATTTCTCCCTTTCACCTTCAGAAATTACACATCAGCAAAGGTTTTCCCAAATAGATGCAGGTCAGATGAACCAAACATCTTAATGGGCTTTTTCCCTTCTGTTCCACTTAGCTGACCGCAGTTCACTCTCCAAGAGTAATCCTTTTATATATATACATATATATATATATATATATATTTTTTTTTTTTTTTTTTTTTAATGTAAGTTAGGAAATGGCATAACATCTAAATCCAGCTATGGGGCCATGGCAGTGATAGGCTTACTAAAGAGCTTCATCGGCAGCCCGTGCTGGATAACGCCCAGCTGTGGGTAGTTCACTCGCAGTGCTGGGAACGCCAAAATGCTGCGCTCTTCCTGCAGCAAGAGCGTACGTACAGTGGCATTTACAAAGCACGTGGCTTTCATCTCGGCCAACAAAAATGGTTATTTGTGGCCATTGGCAAAGTGTATCCACTGGACACACATTCTCCTTGACAATTTAAAATTGCTCCTTTCAGCTGTGAGCAGGTGGGTCCATCAGGTGAAACCATGTGGTTACAGGTGTGTGCAACAACACCGTGCACATTCTGGTATACGACAGAACTGCCTTGGGTTTCTCCTGGACACCAGCTGCCAAATGTTGTGTGTGGTCCCCAGTGGTAATCATGCTGACAAACTCCGGGGCATGGGGGAGTCGTGGAGAACACAGCCCTTCTGGATAGGATTGGGAAGTCAGCGTTCCATAAAAATGTCTTTCGAAGATGGAAGAAGCTCTTTCTTATCCTGATAAGCAGGGTCCAGTCGACACTACTGAATGTGACCATCGTGTAGCTGAGTTAACGACTAAAGATGTCATAGCCCCTGAGAGTCATTATCGGAACCCTCTGTTCTCACTGCACATGTAGAAGGTGTAGTGACCCGGCTCCCCCCGATCTGGGTTGGCAGGTCCGTGGCGTATGTGTAGACACTCTGCTTCCTGCATCTACAGTGGCCTAGTGTCCTCCAAAAATTCATGTCCACCCAGAACCTCAGAAGGTGGCCGTATCTGGAAACAGAGTTTTTGCATGTGCAATTAGTTTAAATGAGGTCATACTGGATTAGAATGGGCCCTGAAAGCAATGACTGCTGTCCTTGTAAGCAGCCATCCCCAACCCCAAGGGCCACGGCCTGTGGGGAACCAGGCCACGCATCACCACCCGAGCTCACCGCCACCCCCCACCCATAGTCCGTGGAAAAATCGTCTTCCGTGAAACTGGTCCCTGATGCCAAAAAGGTTGGGGACTGCTGCTTATAAGGTGAGGACACAGAGACACACACACGTGACGACAGAAGCAGAGATTAGTGCACCGTGGCCACAAGCTAAGAGCGCCTGGCACCAACAGAAGCCGGAGGAGGCAAGGAAGGATCCCCCCTCAAGGCTTTAGAGCCCTGACTGCGGACTCCCGGCCTCCAGAACTGTGAGAAAATAAACTCTTCTTGTTTCAAGCCTTCAAGCCACCTGGTTCGTGGTGATTTGTGACTGCACCCCGAGGAGACGAATACAGCACCCAAAACATACACTGTTCACGGATCGGCATCCTCCTTCCTGCCTCAACCCGGCGCTCCGGCAGAGTACCACTGGGCCCCTGACGTAAATCCGCTTCCCACCCCCAAACCAGATGGAGCTGACAGGATGCGTCACAGGCAGGAAGGGAAGCAACCTTAGCGTTCATCGAGCGGGACATGGCAAAAAACAAAAACAAAACCGACACTACAGAATCGCCCACCGCAGAATACTACAGAGAAGTTTTTACAAACAGCTCTGTTCACATGGGCACAAAAAGCCTCCAAGACATATTGTTGGATAATGCCTTTTGTTTCAAAGCTCATCCCACACACAAAGCAGTGCCCTCTCTGGTCTGCAGCCCTGCATATGTGTGTGGATATAGACACACAGGAAGATAAAGTTCTGGACGAAAATAAATAAAATGACAAACAACAGTTAATTTGGGGAAGGCATTTGGAATTGGGGTATCGGGGGGCACCTAAGCCTCATCTGTGATGGTTTAGGAAGATGATCAAGTACTCCTTAGTGCAATTTTAAACAAAACAAAAGACAAAGGACAGGAAACAGACTCACAAGCCCTCAAAACTCTCTGAAATCCCTCCTACTTATGACCTCCCAAAGCGGGGACAGACCCTGAGGGGCCCCCGTGATGCCAGCTCAGCCTTCCCTGGGTCAAGTGGCCCCCAAGGGCTGCAGGCTCCGCAGACAGAGGCTACTGCCCCTGCACCTCAGCGACAAGCAGAGCGAGCGAAGGACAGACGCAGGCGGCGGAGGCAGAGGAAGGCGCCGCACAGGAAGCCGGAGCAGCCCAGGATTCAAGTCCACTGTCGCCCTTTGGGGCCACTAGGCAGAGTCATTCTGAGAACATAAGGGTCCTCTACTGGGTCCTTGAGCAGTTACAACGAGGGGAGCAGAGTAAATCGCAGCCGCTGGCCCGGCAGCCGGGACACTCAGAGAAAGTGAGTAGACCGTAGCCCTGTGCCATCAGGTCAGATAAAAACGGCTTCATGTGGCCTTGCCTGCCCTGCCTGGGGGGTGGGAAGAGCCTGCCCCCGCTGTCCCAGGGGAGCAAGCAGCAGCCACCTCAGGAATGAAGGGGAAATGTAGCCCCGGCCTCCCAGGCTGGGGTCAACTGCTTAGCACCCTGGGCCCCCGACATGGTCCCTCTGTGCTCCGCAGGCTCCTGCTGAGATAACGTCTCTGCACATCACACCTGCGTCGGGTCCAAGCCAGCGAGCCCAGATAGCACCCGTGCCAGAATCACCTCTGTTCCCTGCCGCGTAGGCTGCCGTTGCAAACTATTGACGGTCACGCCTGGGTTCCGACAGCCAATTTCATGCCAGGCTCTACGTGAGCAACTCCCACGTGCGACTTCCAACCACTGCAATCCCAGGCTGATTCCACAGGTGTGGAGAGGGAGTCAGGGAACAGTGAAGTCGCTACACAGCGTCACGCAGCCAAGGGTCGGCACTGGGACATGTACTCGGTCCAGGGTCCAGGCTCCAACCCCTGTGCTGCCTCATATTGAGTGTCCCTCGGGAATCTGGGACTGTGACCGGCTCAAATCCACTCAAAGCTCTGCTTCTTGACAAACGGGAATCAGGAAGCCTGAGTTATCGCTCAAGAAAAGGAGTGGCGGGAGTTCCCTGCCCATCCTGAGATTGCTGATGCACTCCTGGTGCAAGTCCAAGACAGACATGGGGCCTGGGGGGTCTTCTTTGAGGTTCGCAAGGTGCAGCCTCTCTAGGGGCAACAAGCATCCGCTTCCCTAGAAGGTCCTCCGTGGCCCCAGAGGCACAACGAGGGGGTAGAAGGTGGGTCTCTCTGCTCCTGAGACGCTAAGTCCTCATCCAAGCTGGAGAATCCTTTCTCTCCAGGCCCCACCCCCATCTCCAGGGCACCTGCCTCTCCTGCCCCCACCTCTTCCGCCTCTGCCACCCTGAGACAAAACCAAGCCCTCCCCGTCCTCCTACTCAGTGTGAAGCCCGTGAGGATGAAGACCTTAAGGAGGATCCACTTCCGCCTAATGAACAGCAAATACATTGTCTCTTCCGTATGATTTTCCTGGTAACATTCCCTTTTCTCTAGCTTACTTTCTTGTGAGGATACGGTACGCAATCCACATAACATACAAAGTGGGTGCAAATTGACCGTTTACGTTATCGGCAAGGCTTGTGGTCAGCAGGAGGCTATTGGTAGCTAAGCTTGGGGGCAGTCACGTTATGCCTGGACTCTCAGCTGCACAAGGGGTCAGCGCCCCCGACCCCTGCACTGTTCAAGGGTCAACTGTATATGTTTCCTGCATTCATCAGCCCCTCCCTGGGAATGTAAGCATGAGAGCCGAGACCCTTTCTGCTTTATTCCTCGCTATTCACTAGAACGGTGCTTGGCACGGAACAGGCACACAAACACTGTCTGAAATAAAGAAGTATTTGTACCCGGGCCTTGTTGTAAGGTTTCAGGCCAACATGACTAAAAAGGAATCTGATTATCCCTGGCTCTAGCCTGTGCTGAGCTCATGTTCCCAGTTGCCTGGAAACTCACAAGTGTGCTCATTTTTTTCTTTTTTATTCCAACCTTTCTGAGACATAATGTGTTTTTTATCTGCATGTGCAGAGCTGGGCTTTTTAGTTTTAAGAACGGTAGTTGAAGGGTGGGCTGCAGCTCTAAACCCAAGCCGCCCGCTGAAATAAACCTCTAAGCTCAATGCTCAGTAATTGGGCAGAAAACCTAAGAGAAGAGATGCTGGGGAGGGAAAAAAAAAAACTTGGCTTTCAGAGGAAAAAAAAAAAGAAAAGAGAAGAAACAGACATGTTAGTTTGCATTTCCCAACCACGGGGAGGGCAGCAAAAAGACTTCAGAGATGTTAAAAATGATGCAGAAAGCATTGTTATTACCTGGGTTGCAACACTCCTCTCTGTGGACCGCCCTTTTTAAGAAGTGGTTTTGAAGTTTTTGACCATCTGTGCTGCTCTGCTAGGAAAGGGAATATTACACACAGATGGTGCCCAAGGCCTGGTGATTTCAACTCCAGAATTTCCATCCATTCCGTTTTCTCCCTTTCCATTCACCAAAGAGTGGTGAATCCGGCACATAGTATATACAGCATAGATGTTTGTTGCATAGCGACTGATTGGATAAATGGATGGGAGCACAGAAGGGTGGGTGGAGGGATGGAAGGAAGGAAGGAAGAGTGGATGGGGTCATAAAGTCCCCTTTTATCTCTGACTTTCCCAAACAGTAGCTGACCCCCCCATGGGCTCCCAGACCTTCTGTGAGTCTCTCCCTCTTCCCGCACCCACCATGTGCACACCCTAAGTTCTCTGGCTGTGCCTGACCCATCAGATCAGTAGGAGAAGCCATCACCTGTCCTGAGGTAGAACTTCTGCTTGGCTTTCTCCCAAGGTTTGACAGCTACACCTACCCATGGCTAGATAACACAACGGCAACGATAAAGTAACAATAGCTAAGCACGATTGAGTGCACCCAATATCTCAGGCCAACATGCAAACACTTTACCTCCGCAGCTCATTTAATCTTCACAAAACCCTACAAGGCAGGCAACATTTTTACAGTTTATGAATGAGGAAACTGAGCTTCAAAGAGGTCGAGTGACTTGCCCGATATCATGCAGCTCGTGAGCCCTGGAGTGCAAATTTCACTCCATGCAGGTGGGTTAAGTTAAGGCTTGTGAGACAGAGAGTGTGTCCTCCATCATCTGGGTGAGCCCAGTGTAACCATGAAGGTCCTTGTAAGGGAAAGGAGGGTCGGAGAAGGGGGCGTGATGATGGAAGCAGAGACGGGAGCGATGAGGAACCACAAGCCAAGGACTGCTGCAGCCTCTGGAAGGCAGACAGCACAGAATGGGTTCTCCCTGGAGCCTCCAGAGGGAACACAGCCCTGGTGACACCTAGACTCAGCCCACTGAGCCTACTTAGGACGTCTGACCGCCAGAACTATAAGATAACATTAATGACATGATCTACAAGATGAGGACACATGAGTGAAGACGGAGAGGAGGAGACTAGCATATTCAGGGCAGCGGGAAAGGCCTCTCCAAGAGCCAACCTGAAAAGTGAAAAGCCACGAGGAACCAGCTACAGTGGAGCATCCTGGGCTGGGGGAGCCGTAAGAAAACCCGAGCTGGAATGAGACTGGCATGGCTGCGTCCTGAACGTGCGAGCTCCTGAGGAATAGGCCAAGTGTGTTTCATGAAAGTCACATCACGCAGTAACACCAGCGAGACGGCGGTGTTGGCAGGAGCCTGCCTGCCCTCGGATCTATCCCCCAGCCTCCCCCATCAGTGCTGCGTCAAAACAGTGCTGACCTGGCCGGGCGCGGTGGCTCACGCCTGTAATCCTAGCTCTCTGGGAGGCTGAGGCGGGTGGATTGTTTGAGCTCAGGAGTTCGAAACCAGCCTGAGCAAGAGCGAGACCCCGTCTCTACTAAAAATTGAAAGAAATTAATCGGACAACTAAAAATATATAGAAAAAACTAGCCGGGCATGGTGGCGCATGCCTGTAGTCCCAGCTACTCGGGAGGCTGAGGCAGGAGGATCACTTGAGCCCAGGAATTTGAGGTTGCTGTGAGCTAGGCTGACGCCACGGCACTCTAGCCCGGGCAACACAGTGAGACTCTGTCTCAAAAAAAAAAAAAAACAGTGCTGACCTCTAACGATGGTGTTTCTTCCATCTCAGCAGAACATGGGCAGGAGGAGGGAGGCAGAAGGCAGGGTAACTCCCCACCCCGGCTCCCAGCCCCGCCCCCAGCAGCATCCATGACAACAACAGTCTCTTTCGTGGCCCCACCGTGACCAGACTGGTTGACCGTGGTCCTGGCTTCAGTAGTGACCCAAGGCCCCAGGCTCTGGTACTGCCCCCTCCTCCCTCTGGCCTGTGGGTGGGAGCAGTTTCCCGTTCCCACTAGGGTCACCTGGATCTCCTCTGTCCCACATCTAGCTTCTCATCTGTTTTAGTTCCTGTATACTTAGGTCCTTGCATTTAAAACTGCTCTGTTCTGTGAAGGAGTTTCTGCTTGTAGTTAGGCTCTGACACAACAATGAGCCTGTTCTGTAGATATGTAATCTAATATCCTCACTTCCTGCAGAGGTGGTCCGGGGTTAGTTACCACTGGTCTTTCCATGTCTTCCTTTGGAAGGAGGAGGAGAAAGAGGAGGAGGAGAAAGAGGAGGGGGAGAAAGAGGAGGAAGAAGAGAAAGAGGAGGAAGAGGAAGAGGAGGAGATGGAGGAGGAGGAGAAAGAGGAGGAAGAGGAAGAGGAGGCAGTGGCGGCGGCAGCTTCAGAACCCACAGTGAAATGACAAGAGCGAAACCGCAAGGACTTTGAGTAAAGAGATGACCCAACCTCGGCCTGATCCAGGTTGAGCCAGAATCAACGGCACCATCTTCACTCAGCGCAGCACTCGGTCCCAATGCGCACGCAGATTGAGACGATAAAGAACAGGGGCTCCCCAGGAAGTGGTTTAGCAATATCCACAAATGAAAAGGGATTTACACAGTAGACCCTAAGTGGTTTCCAAGGAGCCGTTATGAAAAGCAGGTATATAAAACGCAATTTAAGTATATTTTCCTTGTTTAAACAGCGTGCATCAGGTGTGTGGGAAATAACCGATTACACAATGCTCCATGTTTCTTTGAATATTAAAATAATTCGAAGAAAACTTCTTTATGATGGTTTTTCTGAAGCCCCTGATTTCTTACCATTGCAAGAGGGACGATGCCCACAAAGGTCGTCTGGCTGATGAAGATCTCAGAGACGACCAGCTCACTCATGGAGTCCTCAATTGGGTACTCCACCTGCCAGGTAATCTGCTGGGCGCCAGCCAGGCTACTGCTGTTATCGATCCCAAAGTCCACTTGCAAGATCTCGTAGAAAGAGCCATTTGCTCTGGAAAACAAACATATGTTAAAGTTCAGTTTAAAATGTAGAACTCAGCAGAATGTCAGAAACACAATAAATGGCCACATTCCTCTTTGTCAACCAAGAGAGTGATGGCCGCCTTCAACACAGCACACAGCAGCATCAACAGAGCCTAATCCCCCCACTGCCCAACAATAGCCCATGCCTCAGGATGGGCTGACGGTCCACCCTCAGGGCTCTGTGGGTGGAAACAGACTCTTCTTCATCTCGGGAGTCGCTCAGACACATCTCACCCCGGCCACGCCGTGCACAGCTCTCTCCCTCCCCAACACGGCATGCACACGCCACGGTCTGAGCCCCCTACACGGGAAACTTCCGTTTCATCTGCCTGCACCGTTACTCCAGTCATGAAGCGCACCCTGGATTCTGGCTATTTCTGCTTCTACTTAGCTGTGTGTTTATCAGCCAGTGGTTCAAGCTCTGAGCTTTAGAATTTGGGGAGAACAGTGGAGACCTCACAGGCTTGTGGAAGAATCGGGAGACCAGGAGTGAGAAAGGACTTATGGACTGCATGGTTTATTACATAATCTCTGAGCAACATCATGAGGTGTTACACTCGATTCTTACTTCATCAGACTAAAATGGGGTTAGATGTTATGTAAGAAGATCCCACCTGCCTTAATTCATGGAGTGACAACATTGTTATGTGTGTTTGGGGGAGGGGGGAAGGTTGGTGGGTTGTGTATAAGTGAAAAGAAAACGTGTTATTCTTCATGTTTTCATACACAGGGAGCCTCGCGTCATTGGCAAGGACTCAGAATCGCAGGCTGTAGCAGTGACAGGGAAGTTACTGAACAGAGTTAAAACAAAAAGCCACCCAGCACAGGACTGTGAGTGACTCCTGTTCCGAAAGCCCATTCCATTGCCTGAATCCAGCTTTACTCAGACCCAGGAAAGGTGACAGCAGAGATGACCCATTCACCAGCTCCCCAAGGCCTGAGTCACTCACACCAGCTTGTTCCTTCTCTGCCAGCAGCCCTGCCAAGGCCAAAATGGGCCAAGAAGTCTCCTGCCTGCCTCTGGGGGCCTGGGCAAGGTCTGCAGTCTGGACCCACAACTCACAACCTGGGAGGAAAGAGATTTGGGGGGAAAACAAAACAAAAAAAAACACCTGCTGTCTGGCCCGCGGGATTCCCCTACCATGGACAGGCCCCCTGCCTAATAACGGGGTGGGGAAACCACAGCTATCTGCTTCCTTGTGCGTGCCGGGAGGTACCAGGGGCACATTCGGATACAGCGATGGCATTGACAAAACTAAATTGCACCGTCCTGCCTGATAAATTCTACCCCAAATCAAACCACATTAGACTCCATACAGAATGGGCCACGCCTAGCCTTTTTCCCACTTAGCCGCGGTGTTAAGAAACTCTCAGATACTACACTGTCCAATACAGTGGGCACCAGCCACAAATGGCTATTTACATTCAAATTAAATGAATTTTTAAATAAAGCAAATTAAAAATCCAGTTCCTTGGTCACACTAGCCTCACTCCGAGTGCTCAGAAGCCCAACGTGGCCAGTGGCTACCACGCTGGACAGGGCAGGTGGAGGCTGCTGACCTGCTCTGCACCCCAGCAAGTCACTTGTGCCCCTCCAGCCTTCAGCTTCCTCAACTGGTAAGTGGGAGAATAACAGAAAGGCCTGTCTGCCCACTTTCGGTAGAATTATGAGGATGGAATGAGGGAATGGGCAGTAACTCCCTTCCCGCACTCTCCAGTACTATAAATTCATACCGTGATGATACAAAACCATCAGAGACACACAGCTTTGGAACAGCTCAGGGACTCCGTGGCAAACGTGGCCGGGTGGCCGCAGCTGAGGCGAAGCTGGGTGTGGGCACGTGGGAGCTAGGAACCCTCAAGTATCTAGTGGTACGAGTTGTTTCGCACGGGGGAGGAAATGTGTGTTGAATAAGGGTTCCTGGACTCACGAGAAGACTGCAAGTGGGTACACAAGGGAACCCCCAAGCCAGGGCTCCCTATTTACCTGGGCATCTCTCCTGATAAGGCAAGGAAAGGAGACAGTAAGGGCTGAAATTTGAACTGCGAAGGGGTTTCAGGAACTCAGTTCTCAGTCAGCCCCTCCCCCACTTCCCACCCACGCTGTCCAGGCTCTCGTCCCTTCCCTGGTCGTGGGAATTCTCCACACGTCCATCTGGTCAGTCCCCTCCTAAAAGAGACCCGCCATCCTGTCAGTTCACCTTTTCAATTTCTCTTTGGGCTGCACCGTGTGTTGTACCCAGAACTAAGGAGCCACCTCTCACACCGCCTGCGTGCTCAGATCTCAGAAAAGTTAGTGCCGCGAAACTGGAAACCCAGTGGGTGGAGAAATGCAGCATGACTCCCGCTGTCGCCGGCCACTCCATCCCGCCAACTCTCACTGCGGCCCTGGGGTGGGTGGAAAGAAGTGTGAGTCCTGGGCAAAGGGGGAGAGTCCGCGTGAGGGGCCAGCCCCGCTCCGCTGCTGGGGCGTCCTCCTCCTGCTCTGCGACTCACAGCCCGGGAGCTGGACCCGCGACGGGACTCTGCCCAAGTCCAACAATGAATGGAAGAACAATTAAGTCAGAGTCACTTTTACATAAAGGTTTTTTTAAGTAATCTCCCTCCTGCCAGAGGAAGGAAGTCTTTTGCTCTAGGAAGTGAGCGTGCTTGCTAATAAGTCCACTTCTGTGGAAATGGGAACGTGGCTATTAATCTCACCTGCGCCTGATCTAGTCTTGATTAAGCCTTTCGAATTTAGAAATGTGCTTTGTGATTCTCTCAATTTAACAATGACAACTGCCTTTGAGGAATCAGGACCAGAGTTTCAGCCATGAGAGAGTCGTTAGGGTGGAGAAGGGCAGGTGTGAGTGTGTGTGAGAGAGCATGTGTGTGCATGTGTGAACGTGTGAACACGTGCGTGAGTGTGTCAGGCATGAAGCAGCCACACTGCTTGGCCATTTCTCCTCCAAGCTGGAACATGCAGCCTCCTTCCAAAAGGTCCTGCTTCCCTACTTTCCATGGAAACTTTGCCTTTAATAAAAGCTGAGCCTCCTCTCTGGGACCCTGGGACCCCGAGGAGGGGCCGAGGCAGCCTTTGAGCGCACAGTATGGCTACAGCCCCGACAGGCTGGTCAGAGCGAGGAGGAGGGGTGAGTCCAGGGGGGTGAACAGGGGACCCAACCCAGCAGCGTGTCCCCAGGGACCACACCCAGCCATTTCTCAGCGTGTCACTCGTGATGGCAGAAACAGGTGTTTCACAGGAGGAGGGGGCAGAGAGGGAGAAATAAAGAGAGAAAGGGAGAGTCAGAAAGCGTGAGCTGCCCTCCACCAAGTTGTATCATTTACACAGATTATTTTCTCTTCACAAACTTATAGATGGTTCCAAGCTATGAGGCAGAGATGAGTATTTATAGAAATGGGACAAGAGAGGCTATCTCTGGTCTCAGGTGTGTTTTTTTCTTATGAGCCTTTATCTGGGCACTAATTTTTTTAAAATGACCAAGAGCAAGGAAAACACTGAATGATGAGGACATTGAACAAATGAATGTCTTGGGAGAGGATTTGCTGCTGACTCTCAGTAAACACAATATGAGACTGAACCTCTGTCCTTCTCTGGACTGTGGACTCCACGAGGACAAAGAGGTACCTGTATCGTTGCTGTTCTGGCTGTGGCACTGGCGTGACACCTGGAAAACTGTAGCAGTTCAGTAAGTTTTTCTTTTTTTTAGGTAATTGAACATACTTACAAGACCAACACACACACTACAAACTTCTGGGGGATGTCATTTGAGTCCTGGGAAACAAGAAGCTACCAGTCGGCGCAGTCTTGAGCCATACTCGTCTGCCTGGCTGCCAAGTACATTTATATACTCTGCTTAGAGAAGACACATCTGTCTCCATGACTAGAATGTAAGTTCCTCGAAGGCTAAAACCTATTATAGCGTCATAGTCACTGCAGTACCTGGGACATTCATTTATTCCATAACATTTATTTAGCCACCCATCATGTGTTAGACGCTGAAAATCATTGGTAGACAAAACAGAAGAGACCCTTGTCTTACCAGACAGGTAAATACATAAGGTAAGACCATGTCATGTTAAATGCTATCATGAAAATAAAATAGAAGAATTAAATTTGTTTTTTTTAAAGTTAAAATTCTTCAATTTTTAAAAATTCAAAAATCACAAGTTTAAAAATAGTCATTTTAAATTTTAAAATAGAATATAAATTACAACAGGAGATAATGGAAAAATGAAAGGGTATTCAGGAGTAAGGAGTTGACATTTGAGTTGTAACTGAGAAAATTAACAGAAGCCAAACAGGTCCTCAACAAGTGTTTGTTGAGTAAATCTATTTTAAGCTAAAAAAAAAAATAGGAAAAATGTATCCCAAACCATCGGCATGAACACAGGTGCTAAATAGAAAAGAACATCCTCCTTCAAGTCTTTGTTCAAATGCCACCTGCTCAATAAAGTGTCCTCCGACCTCCCCATTTAAAATTCCATCCCCATCTCTGCATTTCTGATACCCTTATCCTGCCTTGGCTTTTACCTTCCAACATACTGTTATTTATTGATTATTTTGACTGTCAGAGAGAGGAGGGATGTAAGTGCCGGGAAAGCAAGGATTTTTGCCTGTTTAGCTTAATGTATTCCCAGCACCTAAAACACTGCCTAGGACATACTAGGTGCTCATTAAATATCTATTGAATGAATGAATGAATTGATGAGTATCAAACAATAGTTTGAGTGAGTCTCAGAGGAGCATGTGCTGAGTGTAGCCAGACAGACCGAGGTACGGGTATGGAGAGGAGACAGCCCTGCCGTGGGCAGGCGAGGCCAGGGAACGCTCCGGAGAGGATACGCTGGGGAAAGGGTTTGCGCCACAGGCAGCCACTACGGACCCACTGCATGCATTTCCTCATCATCCCCTTCTCTCCTCTTCCAACATCCTTAGCACTCCCTAAGTCCCCACCTACACCATCTCCCAGAGAGGAATGGAGCAAATTCCTGCTCACAGATCCCTTCAATGGAGCAGAGGTTCTTCGTCCATCTCTCTGCCTCTCACGCAACTTTCTGCATCATGATCGCATGGCTGGTTCTCAGAATCTGGCAGGAATAAATCATCTCCTTCTGCAATCTTACAAAATCCAGGCACTGCCTCCTCGTTTCTGTTTTGTCAAAGGCAGTTCTGCTTCCTCTGAGCACACTATGGAAAGCCTGTTTCAGGCTGACAAGTCAGGCAGTGGCTGGCAATCAAATGTCCAGGGTTTGAAAATATTTAAGAGCCACAACTCTGAATCAGGGACTTACCGTCTTTTAGCATTCAGAACACTCTCTCATTATCGGTTTGATTTCCCAGCATACTATGATCAAGTTGCTATATAGAACTTTTTAAAAAATATATCTAGGACTGTGTCAAATGAGAATCATCCAACAAATGAGGTTCCTTTATCTCATTGCTGGCTGATTGGCAAAGTTAAATAGACAACCCAGAGGTTGCAACTTCCCATCACTGGGCTAAACACAGCCAGACCTACACTTTGCTTCATCATTCCCACTACAAGCTTTTACAAATTTTGAATTAATTTCCAGTATTTTTAAATGTGGAGAAGCAGTGACCTCTTCTACCAAGCAGACTAAAAAGATAGATCAAAGTGAGAATGATAAGATATAAACTGGAGCACATGTTCCTAGAACCTCCGGGGGATTTCTACTTCCTGATCCCAGCCTCCGGAACCCACTATGGTCCTTTTCCTTGTAGTCCACAAAACACCTCCACACCCTTACATTGACGCTGATTTTCAACAAGAACCAAGACAATTATAGAAATCTATGGAAATAGCCAGGCGTGGTGGCTCACGCCTGAAATCCTAGCACTCTGGGAGGCCAAGGCGGGAATATCACTTGAGGTCAGGAGTTCGAGACCAGCCTGAGTGAAAGCAAGAACCCATCTCTACTAAAAGTAGAAAGAAATTAGCCAGGCATGGTGGCGACGCCTGTAGTCCCAGCTATTCAGGAGGCTGAGGCAGGAGGACCACTTGAGCCCAGGAGTCTGGGGTTGCTGTGAGCTAGGCTGACGCCACGGCACTCTAACCCGAGCAACAGAGTGAGACTTTGGCTCAAAAAAAAAAAAAAGACAAAAAAGTAGATTAGTGGTTGCCAAGCACTTTTTGGCATGTGACTGTTAATAGTTACAAAGTTTCTTTGGGGGGTGATGAAAATGTTCTGAATTACATAGCTGAGATGATTCCACAACTTTGTGAATATACTGAAAACCACTGAACTGTACACTTAAAAATGATGAATCTATGGCATGTTAATCATATCTCACTTTTTAAGTAGAAAAAAATGAAAGGAAACAAAGTTGCCAAAGCAGATGCACAGTGTAATACGTTTTATAAAAATGGTAACCATACAGGCAACAGTTCTTTGTACAGTTCATATCCAAAACTATGAAAACATGCATGGTAGTGATAATGTCTGCCTGAGAGAAGGAGGAGAAAGAGTCAACGAGATGTACGTAAGTCTCCAACAACATCTATAATATATTTCTTTTAAAATTTGAAGGCAATAAAGCCAAATAGCAAGAATTTACAAAGCGGGGGCGGGGGGTAAATCAGTGTTTGTTTTACTATTTTCTATACTTTTCTCTAATCAGAAAATAATTTACTTAAAAATAGAAAGTTCCCATCCTCTGCTCTCTTGTTTGGTTTGTTTTACTTTTGTTTAAATCTCGAATACATTTTTCTTGTATAAACACTCCACGAATCTCTCCATCTGACTCCGAAACCGACACACAGTCAGTCGGCCAACCCATTGCCCCACTTCTCGGCCACGGGAAAACGATGTCACAGTCTTCTTTTCCCATTTTTAAAAATGTTCGAGTACTTTGCAGGCTGGTGCGAGCGCCCTTATTTTTGCTTACCAACATTTTCCCAGAGCCGAACACAATAAATCCTGATAATGAGCAAACACTTGAGGCACCTCCACTTTCGCGGCTGCCAAATGCGGGACTATTTCTCACACTAACAACTTACCCTCGCTCCCAGCTCATTTGATTTTATCAGCACCACGGTGACAAGCCTGGAGACAGCTCAGACAATTGCCACAATTATTTTTTTTCCCTCTGCCTCTGTCTTTCTGACAACATCCCCAAAACCCTTCCAGCAAGTGACGGCTCAGAAATCATCTTACGCCAGGTTCCTAAATACAACTTTTCGGAGTGGCCTCTCTCTCTCTTTCTTCTCATTACCAACCTGGAGGAACACTCTTGTTCTATAAAACGACCAGTGGATTTCTCACTGCAATCCATTTACGTTCAGGTCTTCGTGGAGAGGAAAGGCGAACCCTCGCCGACGGACGTGGGAAACAACGGGACAGACTCCAGATGCAGCACGGTGGACTAAGTACTGGATCTTGTTACCGTCCTCAGGGTTCCCGGGGTAAACTTCCATGGTGCCACCCCAGACTGGAACTTTTTGAATTCTGAATCCTGGAAATGTGCCATTTATTCAGCTGATTCTTATTTATAACATAATGTTAATTTTTGAATAAATGACGCATTGCCAGGATTCAAAATTCAAAAAGTCTAAAAGAACTTCCACAGCTGCCCTCCCGACTCCACGCCCCTCAGCCAACCAAAGCGATTAGCTCCCTTGTTAACCCTCCAGAGACAATCTGTGCATCTACAGGCATGAATGAGTGTGAGGCTGTGCCTGGATTTTACACAGATGGTGCACATGATACACTCTGTTCCGCATCTAGAACATTCGATCTCCAACCCAAAGGGAAAGGCTGGCTACGGAACGCTCTGGCCTGGGAGTGAGGACGGGCCCACAGGGCCAGCAGGGCCATCCTCCTGCACACCCGGCAGGGAGTGGTGAGCGGTACTCATGACAGCAGCACGGGGAAGCCCTGGCGTAGGCGGGTCGCACAGCTACGAAGTGGAGCATCCAGGACCCACCACGTGTCTGACTCCATAGTCCACACTGGGAGAGAGTGAACGTAACACTCATTCATTTATTTGTACATGCAAATCCACTGAGATCACGATGTCCCCAGCGCTGTGCAGTTACATATACGTACAGGGAAGGGAAAGAGCAGAGTCACATGCAGAAAACTCTTACTACTCTCCAAAGAGTCTGCTTCTAAGGGAAAGCCTCCCTCCTGTCGTGTTGCCCGGGATCACTCCGCACCTGTGCTGGGAAGGGCCTCGTTTAAGTGTCTGACGGGCCAGTCAACTCCTCCAAGTGACAGCAGCTGCTAATGAGACCGCAGTGCTGGGGACATGCCCTGTGCATGCTGGTCAGCTAGGTTTCTCCAGGTGGCCATGGAGGGCTCCTGTGAGTCCAGCACCCCGCAGGCTACCCTGGCCACCAGGGGCCGGTTGGCAGCTGCGACTGTAATCAGGGGCGGTTTATTCCAGGACTGGTATGTTCCCTGCTGAGATACGGGAGCAGCGAGACGAGACGCACAAAGGATTACACTGGGCTCTCCACTAAGGAGACGGTAACAATGAGATGACCAGAGCTTTGTTCGTGGCTGACCTACAAAGATCAGGCCCAAGATGAGCTGCCTGCAGAACGCTAGCTCGGAAGACTGCTCAGACCCACCTAGAGCAAAATTTAAAGGCGACAGATATCTAACTCGACTTACAGGGGAATTCACTGCTCTCAGACAAAGAGACAGAGTTAGAAGCAAGCACATGGCACCTCCAAGTCACCAAGAATTATTCCAACACCACACAAGCAAAGGAGCAAAAATTAAAGAGAGAGACAGATAAACACTCTGGGATAATCAAAAACAAACCCAAACAGAATCTTCAACCTCATTAACCTTGAACGGTAGTAGAGTTAAGAGAATCCCACAAACAGACTGACACTCTGAATGTCAACCAGTCAAAAATCAGATCAGAATCCTTGTAACCTTTCATGTACCTGGCAGATTTTCAATACACGTTGGCTGAGCAGAAAGTCAATGGGAGGGATTTGCAGGCTCCTGTAATCCCAAAGTGTGTAAATCTCCCTAAGTGAAGAGCTCTCCTTCAGGAAACGTTCTCCTGCCACCGATTAATTAAAACCCAATGATTCCATCCCATCGCTGACTTGGCCCATTGTATTAATTACAACAGCCTCAAAATCTTTCTTACAGGCCAATTACTCTGAAGTAATTAGATCTTAAGTCCACCACAATTAGGAAAAATTATGTGCATGTAACTTCTCTAACATCTCCTTTGCCGATTGCATCTCTCCAAGGACTCCTGAAATTCCTTCCATGGAACTGGGCCCATCCTTCCCCTGCCACATTTTGATTAAGAGAAACTCGTTTGGTCCTGAGGAGCAAGTATGAGCCAGACTTATACATGAAATAACAGGACACAGTGGTAAGAAACTGGATTTTTTGTCTTTCACCCCCGAGGATGCAAAACCAGGCAGGTCCAGGATGGGGCAGGCCTCCGTGTGCATCATTCAGGTAGTGATTTCTCTGGGTTCCAGGGAAAGGGATGTCGAGTTCACATAGGATTCAGGTGCCAGCACCTGGAATTCACCCGGCACTCTCCCCACAGAGATCTTATTCCCACAAACAGGCCCACAGGTGCATGTTCTCGAGGAAGGAAAACGATTCCAAAAAACAATGAGATCCAGCACTAGGCCAGACCCTCCAAGGAGCAAGACCACTAATTGGCCCGAGACGATAGAACGAAAGGTAAAATCTGTCCTGGTGGCTGGGCCCAGGCTGCACTAATGAGGGGCCCTGTGGCCGTGTGATGGCCGTTCCGGTAGCTGAACTTTGACATCATGAGTATGTCTCCCACACACCCACTGCCACCAGGGAGAGTCCCAAGCATGCTAGGGGACAAAGCACAGCTTGCAGGCAAAGCGAGCTGGACTTGGGCCTTACATCCCAGGAGCAAATCCCTACTCAGATCTGAACCTCCAAGGTCAGCACCTGCGAAGCCAATTTCTTTGAAAACTCCCTTCAGTCTCAAGGCAATAACTGGTGCGCTCTCTTTGATGGAGGCTGGCTGATGCGCCCTAATGAGAGATGCTTGGAGTCTGGGGACCTGAACGCAGGATGAGAACACACGGTCTGAGGTGTATGAGCTTCTAATGGGAAGCGAATGTTTGAAGTCAGGGCAGCCCCAGAACATCAAGTTCAGCACACCCAGGAAGACATAAAAAGAAGCTGAAGACGCACGGTCGTCTATACTCGGTCTCCAAGTCTACCAGAGTTTCTTAAACTTGCCCTCTTTGGCTGGGTCTCCAAGTTCTGAATTATAACTTATTCAAACATTCAGTGAAATATTTCTGAGCATCCACAGTGTGTCAAAGCTCTGTTCTCAGCACTGGGATCAGCAGGGAGCTCTTCTGGAGTTTATATTCTCGTGGAAAGACACAATTAACAAACAAATAGAAAAATGAATAAGGCAGCTATTCAATAGTGAATTTGGCAGTAGTCAGCAAACTTTCCTAAACACTCCAACTCCCCACTTTCCAAGCACACGCGAGGCTTGCACTTCTGCCCCACTTGAGACTGGGGGGGCCACGTGTCCAGTTCCCACCAACACGTCTCTGTCCCCCGTCCATGCAGGAGTGTATTTCATCACTAGTGTGAGTCTCCACTTCCCTCTGCCACAGCCCCCAGCAACTGTCAACCGAGGTGCTCTTCTGGCCACCCGAGAGACGATGACAGTCAGAGTCCCCCAGCTGAACCTCTAAGGGCTCACAGTGTGAGTGGGAAATAAACCTTGGTTGCTGCAAAACACTGAGGTTTGGGGGTAGTTTGTTATCACAGCACACAGTAGCCCATTCTAGCGGATGCAGAGATATGCAGAGATGAAGACAAAACAGCACAAAGGATGGGGAGAGAGATGATTTAGATAAAGCAGTGCAAGGAGGACTCTCTGAAGAAGAGATAGTCGAGAGCTGAGACTTCAGCGGTGGAGGACAAAGGTCAGGGCTCCAGACAAGGGAAGAGCAAGGACAAATTCCCTGAGCCGTAATGTTTGCCATGTCCGAGCACACATGTCCCATACATGCTCACACAGGTGCAGTCATGTACCCACTCCCGTGCACACATACAATGCACACACATGTACTCATCCACACATACAACACACATGCACACACAGCACTCATACACATACAATGCACATGTACAGAACACACATGCATACACATGCACGTGTGTGTACATGCGCAAAATGGACTAAGACAGTCCCCTATTTTTATTCAACTGGGACAATCAACACTACAACTGAACAGTTACACCCCAAGGGTTTACAGAAGTGCCCTCTTATTCTTGCAAATACTTAACCTTAGAGACACCCACCTGTGCTCTGCCCCGTACATCACACAGATAATCTGTTATGTTCTCCAGAGTCTAGCAGAATTGATCCCCTCCACTTGACAATATTAGCACACAAGGGACACAGAATCTCCAGAGACAAATTCCAAATGTGGGAGAGCCAAGTACATTTTCCAGTCTTGGCATCTCACAAAATCAGAGACCTAATTTAACAAAAATATAGGATGCCCAGCTAATTTTGAATTTCAGGTAAATGATAAATAATTTTTTCATATAAGTATGTCCCAAATCTTGTATGGGATAAAGAACATGAAATGGAACATACTTACACTAAAAAAAAAAAAAAAATTCCTGAGTTATCTGAAATTCACATTTAAATGGGCGTCCTGTATTTATCTGGCGATTATCCACAAAATGGGAAAGTCTCTTTCCTCTCAAAGACAGGAAGCTGTTTGTGAATTTCCTGGCCAATTACCAAAAGACAACTTGGCGGATTTCTCAGTCTCATAAGATGTTATAAAGACCGGATCCCTGACTTTTCTGAACTGGCTGTCCCTTTATTCAAGCTGACACAAGCTGACATAAAACCCTTGCCCCGGGAAGTCTCCATCTGTCTTCTGTTGCTTAGAGGATTTTCTCTGAAACCTTCCTATCCTTACACTTCCCCCCAGTTACTGTAAATCTATTTGTACGTGAAAGACAGGGACAAACTTTGGGGGTCCCAACTCACCAGCACAACCGACACCAGAGACCCATCGTGTATCAGGCCCTCACTGGACGCCACAGCACAAGGCCACTTTCCTCGTTTGCTGCGACAAGGTTGTCGGAGGATCTGCTCACTTGGTCTTAGGATATCCACGTAACCTCATGGCCCCTCCTGCTGTTCAGACCTTACTCTTCCTTAACAGTGTCCTGTATTTTTCCACTTTTAGACCGACGTCCTACAAAATCCTCCCCCTCACACATTTTTATCCATCCCTACAACACCCTAAATAAACCCCTCCACCTTTTTTCCTCTCTAAGAGGAAGGGGAAGAACCTCAGACTATCATGTCCCCATTTGGGAATGTTTCTTGCCTCCCTCTCCCTTCCTTGAAACACCTTGAAACTAGTGGTTCTCAACAGGAGGCAACTTTGTCCCCCAGGGAACATCTGGAAATGTCTGCAGACATTTTCGGTTGTCACCCCAGGGTAGGGGGAGGCCAGGAGGCTGTTGAACATCCTACGATGGCCAGGGAAGCCCTGCCCCACAAAGAATCATCCAGCCCCAAATGCCAATTGTGCCAAAGGTTGAGACACTCTACTCAGATAACTCAAATCTAGAAGTGTTTGTGGATGAGTCCTCTTTGAGAACCAAAGAGGCCATCACAACTCAATCGGCCTTGCTCGAATCCAACCTTCTCCCAAAGGCCAAAATGCCAAATCTGGCCAACTAGGTCCTGTCAGTTAGCTAGAGATAAGAGATCAAATGTCTATACAGATAGCACACATGCTCTGGGGATGATCCGTGATTTGGGTAGGCTTTGGGAGCAGAGTGGCTTCCTATAATCACGCCTATAATCCTGCAGCCAGTACTTCAATTGAACACAATAACCATATCCAAGGCCTAGCAGAGGCCTGGCTTCTCCCAAAGGAATTGAGTAACTTTACATTGTGTCACTTACTAAAACGCAGTCCACAGAGCAAAGGTTAATCCTTTAAAGATTAATGCTGATTGAGCATTCCCAAGCTTATCATCAACAGGCCCAGGAAATTTTTCCCAAGGATAAACCACAGGACATCTGCATGACCTTCAGGCCAGAGACATGATTTACTGGAAATGAAACAGTGTAAGACTATGCCAGAGCCTCTTTGGAAGGGACCTCATCAGACAGTTAACGGTGCTAAGGTTTCCTCTGTAAGGAAGGACTCTAAGCATGAGAACAAGCTCTGACAGGACTCTGGTATCTCAAAATAAATAAATACATTGATGGACTAATCAGCCCAGAGAGTAACCTCGTCGTAACAGCAAGGATGCAGGGATGCCATCTTTTCCTGAACCCTGAATCATACTCTCTGCGTCCCTCCACCACGCAATCAGCCTGGCTGGTTTCTAAAACACGGATTGACGAGACATGACACACCAATGGCAATTTCATGTCTTAGTATGTAATAGCAGCCATTTCTCTGCTACAAAGACCTATGTTATCTCTAAGACATGCTAACAACATAGTAAGATGTTTCCAGCCAAAAATAACTATTTGCTTAACTGACTGGTTAGCCAGTGAAGGGAGCAGCAGAGGACACTCTGGGTAAACTGGATGCATTTAAATTCCACTGGTTTGTTGACTTCTCCACCCACACCACACACACACACACACACACACACACATACAATGGCATATTGCACATATGCAGTGCAATTCCTAATAGTGCTTAACAGAAAAAATACCTAGCCTTCAACTCTTAGCATCCCCATGTGAATTAAATCATCTTTTATTGTTCTTCTAATTATCCTCCCAGCCTTTTGACCAAGATTTAGAAATATACACCCTGGTGGGATAAGAGTGTGTGTCTAGTTTTAAACACACTGGCTTGTAGGGTCATGTGATCAATTCTGGCCAATGAGTGGTGAATAAAGCAACGTGTGTCCATTCTGGATGGACCATTCAATTGCTAGTGGAGGGATTTCAGAGCCTTCTATCCCCTCTGGCATGGAGAAAGGCAAGAGTCAAGATGGTGGCATTTTTGGCTAAACTCACAATAGCGATCAGAGTCCCTTGCCAACTCATGATTAAGTGTGGATAAGAAATAAATGGGTCTCCTATTCTCCATCGTACCTGGAAGTCGTGTCTGCCCTGGGCATGTGCCTATTAGCCACCTAGCTGTCAACGCCTGCTCCTGGTCACCTGCTGAGCAGAAGCTCTTCCTTGAAACAACAACATAAAGCTTGATCAATCAATGGTAGCTTTTCAGAGGAAGTTGAATTCCTAGCCTGATCTGTAACACCTCAGAAATCAATTGAAGTAAGAAAGCAGCTAAAGTTACCTTCAGGTAAAGAGAGACAGGAGCACCTGGCTCAGAAGGAGAGGCCTGAGTGACTTAATACAGAAAAGAAAGAAACACAGAGGGGAGAAGCCAGGACGGCCCGCACCATTGCCTGCTGAGGGCTGGCAGGAACCACATGTGCCTGTGGCCCAAGACTCTGCTCGGTTCCCACCCAACTCTCCTCTCAATGGCCCTGTACTCTTATAAATCCCCTGGAATAACAGACGGAACCTTGGACACCTGGAGGGGTGGGATGATGTAGCGAGGAAAGTCTCCACACCTTGTCAAGACAGGACGAAATGAAGTCAGCCTGAAATCATCCTCAAGCTGCCAGCCCCACACCCAGCACAGGTCATTATAGGAAAATACCAGATTCCTACAATGTCCTCAAGTTGGAGAGCGTCCTTCAGCAGAAAGTAATTAAGAGCATAATTCTCCAACTTGGGCAGGAGACTGAGCCAAGATTTGAAGTGCTTTCTGCCTTAATACTTAAAGGGCCGCTTGGCTAAGTGCTTCCCTGTGGGCAGCAGCAGAGGGGAGCCGGAAGGGAAGTGCTCCAGGCTCCACGAAGGAGAGAAGGTTTAGGGCATCCCAGGCTGGTACCAGGGGAAGCCCTTCACTGGAGCTCTGGAATACAGGTAAGTGCCCTTCCAAGAGGGAGCCAGTAGGACTCTAGGTGGATCGGTACATTTCATCAACTGTATTGGAGACTTACAAGACTGCCTACATGCATGGTTAAGAAATGTGGGCAGACATGACTAGAGAGGCTTGTTATAAAGAGCTGAGGCCAGGCACAGTGGCTCACGCCTATAATCCTAGCACTCTGGGAAGCCAAGGTGGGAGGACAGCTTGAGACCAGGAGTTCAAGATCAGCCTGAGCAAGAGCAAGACCCCATCTCTACAAAAAATAGAAAAATTAGCTGGGCATAGTAGTACGCGCCTGTAGTCCCAGCTACTCAGGAAGCTGAGGCAGGAGGATCGCTTGAGCCTAGGAGTTTGAGGCGCTGCAGTGAGCTATGATGACACCACTGCACTCTAGCCCAGGTGACGAAGTGAGACTTTATCTCAAAAAAAAAAAAAAGAGCTGAAACCTAAGCAATTACAGCAGAGAATGGTCTTCAAGAAGCCCAAGGAGAGAAGTCAGGGTAGAGGAAATTGAAAACTTGACCTGTTCCTAGAGGGGATCCCAAGCTGGTAGGACATAAGCTCTCAGCATGTCTGAGCACCCACCTGAGAATGAAGGCCAAAGAGCATCAGCAGAGCTGACAAAGGCAGAGAGTAAGGGAGAGAATCTCAGCACATGAGGCCCAAGACCCAGCCAACTCACCGCACTCACCCCGATTGCGCCAGTACCCGAGCCAATGCATTCTCTCTGATATTTGGTTAAGCTGATTTCAGCTTCTACTGCTTACAACAAAAAATAATAATAAATTGATATACTAATATGAGTGCGTTAAAATCTATCATGAGGTAGAGATGCAGTATTTTAGGATACATAAGTGGCATTATTTTACCTGCCTCGTAATTTCAAATGTGGTGACTTACACTGGCACTTAACCATATTTCAAGTGACACGCAGGCACAGTCCCACAGAGCAATAAATCTGCATCACGTGCCGGGCCAACCTCCCTTCCTGATGCCCAGTGCTTTCTTCCAAGGGCAGCCTGATCTTCCCAGAAAATGGACCCAAATGCCAGTGTGAGACTTCCCTGAAATGGCTAAATTGTAAACACGATTGCACGTCTCCCGACCCCATTTGATAAGCTCATCTCAAAATCCAGAAAGGCTATTTTCCAGAGTTTTTCTGTTTCAAAAACTGGAGCTGAATGGCTGGCATCCCACCATGGTTCAACCAAGCAAAGGACCCACAGAGCTGATGGAAATGCAACTTCGAGAGGACGCGACACTCTGTTGTGTCACAACCTCAGTGTATCTCAATGATTAAGCTCCTTGAGCAGCCTTTCAACCATCTTGCACATTAAATGTTCAGAGACGTGCTTTAAACAACTGCGGTAGAGTATTGAGTTTTTAAAAAGGACTTTATATTAAAAGACCAAGACCTATTCATGAACTGCCACCAAAGGAATGTGCAATGTCCTTCCAGCCCTGACATCATTTGAAACGTCCTCATCCCGGCGCACGTGTGATATCACAGGGCCGGTCTGTCCATTCTGCCCAGCGTCCTCGGCAGGGGGCTGGTGCTGAGGGGAGATGAGCATGCCCAGGCATTTCTGCCCACTGCTCACACGGGCACTGAAGCCTGGTGCATCTACAGTGGTCCCGGCAGGAGGCGGATTCTGCTCCTATTGGTTTATGGGATAGAATTGGATGAAGGGAGTGTCTGCAGAGATGCGAGCAGGGGTAAGGGAACTCACAAGGGATGCTGAGGAACCCAGAGATGAGCAGCAGCAAAAAACTGTCACCACCCTGAGTGTGAAGGGCCGAAAGAATGTTCCCAGAAGTCCCTGGAGGGACGCAGCCATGGCCAGAACCATGAGCACAGGCAGAGGGGCAGCAGGGAGGACATGACCCAGCCCCTCCCTCTGCCCATCTGCCCTCTGCTCTCCCATCAATGCCATGCACTGGCTGAGCCCAGACCGAAGCCAGCAGCAGGAGAACCCCGGGGAAGCCCTGAATGGGCATGAATCCCTCAAAGCACACAGCAGGGCAGAAAGAGAGGAAGGTGAGTGTGAGTGAGGGGAAGAGAGAAGAACGGGCATGCTTGGTGGGCAGGGTCCACTTCGATGTGACCCCGAGATACTGCCCAGATTCGTCTCCCACACCCTCTGTCGGAAAGTGGAAGGGAGGTATAGAGAAATATGAATCCAGTGCAGGTTCTACACATTGAAGACGTCTTCTGGGAGGGTCTTTTCTGCCTTGGCTTGAGTGGTCACTTACCTAAGAATGCCTCTGCTCAAACGCCCCCAGCAGTCTGCCCATGGTTCCAGCGAACTGTGCGCTGTGGAGTGAAAACCTCACAGCGTTGCTGGGAGGATTAAACGAGCTGAAGTGTGGAGCACTGGGAAACTGCGGGTGCTTATTATTTATTGTCAATGTTTCTAGATCGCAGGCGACATTCCACCTGCAGGGGCGGGACTTCCTGGCCCCTGACATATATATGAAGTGCCCTGTCCCTTTTACTCTCTTCCTCCATGCACCGTGTACTCTCACCCACAAGGCGCTCTGCAAGTCCTCACTAGGCATTTATGCATCTTCAGGGGTTCATTTCCATCTCCCTTCCTTGGCTGTAAGCTTCTGAGGGGAGGAACTGAGTCTTTGGTTCACACTGTGTCTGTCCCCAGGGCCCACCCTGTGTCCAGCACATTCAGGAGCCGAGTGAGATCTGCGGCCTGGCTGAGTGGACAACAGACAGGGTTCTTTCACTTGTGGGGGAGCAAGCTCGTTTTCCCAGGGATGCACCCATCGCTCCCTTGCATCGGTTGTTTGCCTGCTGAGAAATAGATGCAGCGACCGCGCTCGCCTGGGTGCACGGTGATGCCCAGGAATGAGCAGCCTCAGGTCCCAGACAGGCAGCTGCACGGTCTCTCTCCCCTTCCCTTTGGATTTCAGGAGACAAACTGACACCCATGCTGCCAGGATGCGTGGGATTAGCTGTCCAATGGCATGAAGCAGGGTTTGGGGGACAGCACGAGAGCCCGCTAAGGAAAAGTTACCCATCAGTCACTTTAAGAGACAGAGGCTGAGATGCCACCACAGGTGTGAACTGCACACATCACAGTTTGCACAAATGGCCACGGACCCATTCTGCTCCCCAGTCCTGAGAGGCAAGGACAGAGGGGAAACAGGGCACTCCCATAACCCACAGTAACTCAGATCCCCCACGACTATGGGCCACTGTCACTCCAAAGGCGTATCGATCCCCCTTGATTAAATTTTCCCCTTTTCCAGTAATATCCTGAAAATCCAATTTATTAACCAGGTTTAATTGCCATCCTGACAGCTGCCTTTGCAGGCTCCCTCTTACCCTGCGCTTCCCAGAGAAGGATATTGACATTTCCATTTCTGCTCATTAAACAGGTCTGTTTAAATATTGTGCTGCTTTCATCCAAGGTGGCTTCCGGTGAAAGCCCAAAAGAAAGCCCTCCATCTCTGCTGCACGTGATGCACTTTGATGCTGTATCTTGTGCCCTTGCCAGGGTGCACAGTCGGGGTGAATCGAACAAGCAAATGCCTATGAATCCGTCCAGTCCATGGGTCGCCTGACACCTGGCTAATGGACCGAGCTCAATCAGGCTCACACGGGCCAGTGCCGACTCCACCGTGGGTTCCCTGGTGTATAGGAAGCCATGTCGCAGAGGGTGAAGGTAGGTACAAGGCCCTCAACTCTTGCAGAGGTAATTTGAGATGAATACACCAATGGCGCAGGCAGCACTGTGTACAGAGCGGACATCATGGTGATGGAGCACATCTTTGGTGTCTGATGGCTTTGATGAGAGTTTAGCTAACAATGGTCCCAACAGCTCAAGGTTTGTGATCACCCAGACAGCCTCACCTGGGTTTATCTTTATTGCACTAGTAATTTATTGCTACATAACAAATTATCCCGAAATTTAGGAGATTAAAACAATAAACATTTATTATTTCAAAGGTCTGGTGGGTCTGGTGGCATTTGGAAGCAGCTTGGCTGAGTGGTTCTGATTCTTTCAGGAGGTTTCAGTCAAGATCTCAGCCGTCATCTGAAGGCTTCACTGGGCCCAGAGGATCCACTTCCAAGGTGGCTCCCCCATAGGCTGTAGTCAGGAGGCCTCAGTTTCCCAACACATGGGCCTCTCCACAGAACTGCTTGAGTGTCCTCATAATATGGCGGCTGACTTCCTCTAAGATGAATGATCCAAGAAAAAGCAAGGAGGAAGGTCAGCCGCCTTTTGTGACCTAGTCTTTGAAGTCACACAACATCACTGCCACCGTGTAGTACTTTATAAAAGTGAGTCACTAAGTCCTGCCCACACTAAAGCGGAAAGAAATTAAGTTCCACCTCTTAAAGAGAGAGTATCAAAGGGATTTGTATGTATGTTTTAAAACTACCTCGGGCCTACTGAGCAAAAATCAACTGAGCTGAGCTCAGAACTTTGAGGCTAGACAGACTTGGGTATGAATTCCCCATGTGTCATAGTTACCCTAGCTTTAACCTCTTCACACCTCAGTTTCCTCATCTGTAAACAGGATAACATCAAGTTACTGTGAGAATTTAATTAGAATATATATAATATGTAACATATTTAACAGTGTCTGGCACACAGTAGGAATTCAACTCATCACTGTTAATATTTTAATTAGGAGTGAAGAAGAACCATGTAGCATTCTTTGCACAGCTAATCTCTAGCATAACTTCTCCCAACATAACTAAAACATCATAGGTGGAACTTCTATAGCTAAACGATGATTATTTTTTTAAAATTTATAACTGATAAGTCTTAAACAGTGTCCTACAAATAACAACATGATATAAAATCATAAATGTCCCCAACACATTCTGATTGCACTATGACACATCCAGTGTCCAAAAGTCACACAAGTCTTCAGGTACGTTCTGCCTTCCAGAACCAACTGAGAATTACACTTCAGCTTTCTTCCACCTTGGACCATTGAAACTGGCTACCTCTTTAAGGAGCATTGTCCAGGCATCAAAATTCCCAGCTTCTGATATTAGAACAATACTTATACTAATAACACAGACATTTGCCATATGCTAGTTGTGTACTCTCGAATAAGTTACGTAACTTCTCTTAGCCTCAGTTTTCTCAACCATAAATGAAGGTGCTGAATATCTGATTTCTCATATTCTGTCAGGCTCTAACTGTCCGAATTTATCTGTCTGTGATATCTGACATTGGATAATGAGAAAGCTCCTGTAGACAAACCCAGAGACAATTAAAGAGATGTTTGCACATGCAAATGGTACTCCTAATTGCAAATGGATTGCTTTAGAGAAAAAAAGCCTCTCAGGACCAATGTCAGGCAAAAAAAAAAAAAAAACACTGATTTGTATAAATAAATCCATATTTACATATGATAAAACCAATTTCTTCAATTCAGTCTTATTCTTAATAACTGAGATCTCCTTAATAGAATAGAATGTCATCTAAAATGATGAGTTTTGTCCCTTCTCATCTGTATTAGTTAGGTTTCTCTATGTAATGAAGCATCCCAACATTTAGTGGCTTAAAACTACAGTCAGCTGTCCGGAAGTTGGCCACAGGTGCATGAGTGCATGAGCCAAGTCCGGAAAAGGAACTTCTCAGCCCAGCCCAGCCCAAACTGCAGACCCAGATAATTATTTGCTAAGTAAATGGTTGTTATCTCAGACAACTTCATTTTGGGGTGATTTGTTACGCAGCAAAAACTGATATGTAATCTTTATAACTCACTTCTTTTCCCTGTCTTATTGCCTCAGCTAGACATTCAGTACGATGTCAGAGCAGTGATACTAATAGCCTTCCTGTCTTTTCCCTAAATTTGATTTCCTATTAAGTATAATGTTTATTTTAAAGTTCTGGAAAACACTCTCTATAAAATCAATAAAGTTTCTATTTCTATTGTGCTAAGAGTTTTTGCATAAATTAGGAGTTAAAATAGAAGCTGTTTTGATTTTCTAAGCACCGAGTAGTCCTTTGCAGACAAAGGGAAAACTTCTTTAAGGAGGCCACTTTCAGGACGTACTGATTAGCTTTCAGTGGAACAGACAAGTTCAAGACGTAGGAAACACTTAAGTAATAATACAGGACTGCATATGATCCAATGATACACATTAAAGGTATGAACTCAAGTTCAACAGAAGTTCAGAGGAGAATGCAAGGCTGGCTTTTTTTTAAAGGTAAAAGATGGAAATGAGCATTTAGGAGAGAGCACAGCAAGAGACAAAGACACAGCAGAAGGGTGGAAAATGGCAAAACATGCTTGGCAAATGTGTCGAGGCCATGCTACATGTTCACCTCACCATTTTTTCTCCCCGGGCACATGCGAAGGCTGTGCCTCCCAGCCTCCCTTGAAGCCATGTCTCTGTGTACTGACCAGTGAAAGGTGGGCAGAGGTAATAGAAGCCACATCCAGTCCTGGCCTTTGAGAACATCTTGTGAGATCTTCCAGGGTTGCCACGGAAACTTCAAGGATGGCATAGCAACAAGCACAGTTTCCAGATGACATAGACGTGGCACAGAAGCAGCCAGGATCACTGACGACTACTTGGACTTGTTCGTAGCTACTTGGATGTGGCTCAGAAACTCCATCCAAGCCTCATTAGACTGTGTTCCACTGCTGAGATAGAGGGTTATTTGTTAAAGCAGCTAACATTAATTACCCTGACTAATACAAAGAGCCATAATGAGTGGAGTTCAAAGGGTTCAATAATATCCTACTAAATTCCTTAGTGACAAGTCGCTTTGTGCTATACCCATTGGCCTGGAATTCTGGCCGCCTGCTTCCTATTTGCAAAGGCAGACTTCATTTTGGGATCTAAGGAAGAAAGAGCCTTCTTGCGCTTCCCTGGGAAAGGAGATGTACCTGTTGTAGTAAACCAATGTCCACCAAGGTTGTTGAATAACAGGGCCATGAAGGTTGTGTTAAATAGTATTTCAAAGTAAAAGGTAGAGGACAGATGAGAACTTCAGCAGTCAAAGGTAACAGAGTTCAGGCTCCCTACAGTTTGGGAACAAATTTTGAAATAATCACCACCAGGAAGGGGAAAGAAAATGATGCCACTCAGCACTGCACACATTCTTTGAGGTCTTCAGACTATTCAGTTCCCACTCAGTCCCCTTAACTTCAGCCAGGAGAGTAACCTGAGCTGAACATGCCCCAACAGTGGCTCCACCACAACAGAAGATAGCCATTAAATCCAACAAAGACAGTAAATCAGTCAAAAAAAATTAAGACAACCAACGATTATGCAACATTTTTCTCCTGGAAACTTTACGGTGACCAAACCCCCCGAGGGTCCTTACAGCTTCATATTTAGAAGACGATATCATTCGATGGCAAAACAATGTTCTGGAGGGTAGATCAAAAGTAATTTCGCAGCCCTCCGTGCCCCTAATATCGATTCTCAAAGCCTTTTAGTAACAAAATACCAAAATCCACTAAGAGCCTGTATTCCTTCGGACCCAGAATTTTTCACATCTGCAGCAGAAATATGTGAGACTAACCACCTTGTTCTAATAAAATCTCAAAAACATATCTCTTGGTCAGACTATCCCGACTTACCCAGGGTCACACAGCCAGCAGACGGGAGGGCCAAGATTTAATCCCAGGCGGCAAACACCACAGTCCTCACTCGTCACCAATACGCTATTACGCGGTACAATAACACACCAACAACACAGTGCTATAATCTACTAACAATGTGATACAACACGATAATACATTGTAACAAAGCAGGATCATACCTGAATTTACATTCATGCCCTCTTCACTGAGAAATCATTCTATTAATAGTTGTTTCCTCACCAGATTCTCATTGCTCAAATAACTGTCCTAATACACACAAACATGCATGCATGCACACACGTGCACACGTGTTATTTTCTCAGTCCCAGGCAATTCTAACATTCTTGCCAATACTTAAACTGCAGGACAAGTAGACTCTGTGGTTGAAAGCTAGTAGGAAAAAAAAAAGAAAAAGACATCCAAGTGGACTGTAGTTGTCTCTTAGAATTGAAGATGGGGAGAATCAGAAGCTTGGAGTAACTCCGTTTGCAGTGAGTGGAGTGAGTCCAGCAGCCAGTGGTAGCCATGTAAGGTCTTTACTTTCAGTATAACCTGCCTAATATTGTCACAGTTAACACTTAAAATTCAGATTGCAGAGCTCTTCCAGAGGATATACCCAGAGCTGTTAATGCAACGGATGGAATCACGGTAACTTTGAAGAGCTCTAAAATGAGATCTTGGCTACAGTTATTGGTAAAAGAAGAGTAAACCAATTCATTTTGGTAAAGATTTGTTGGGTACTGCTAAGAACCAAGTCCCAGGTTTGGCCTAACAGGTAGGAGGAGGAATTAGATCTAGTCCGGCACTCAGGAAGTCTCAGCTAATTATATTACAGTGTGCTTATATTTCTAAGAGCAGTAACATTGTGTGGGCAGCACCCAAAACTCAGCAATTAACGCCACTGGCGAGGCCCTGTGGGAACAAGCAAGAGTGTGGAAGGACGAGGGGAATCTTGTAGAGGTGAAAAAGGGAAGGAAGAGAAACAATATGCAAACGGGGCTCATTTCGCCATCCCACTTTGCAGGAGTCAAAAATATGAACCTACAGTTAAAACAGAAGGCCATTTATAGAATCTCAATTAGAATGTGCACGCAAGAGATAGCCAGACTGATTTTCTGATTAAGTGGAAATCAAAGAAGACTTTTGGTCTTCTTTTATGAATAACTTCCAGGACGTTGCCCTGCGACGATCTTCTGGCCTTAGTAAAAATAGTCAAGTGAAAAGGACACCCTCCCCCAATGTTTCAGAGCCATTATTCTGACTTTAATAGTGAATTGGTTAGTGATCTTTGGTTGTAAGCATGAGGCACTGATTCTAACTTGAGCAGAATTTGTTGAATTTTTTGGAGGATACCAGCTTGCAGGTTAAAAGAAAGGCTGAAAAAATAGGTCTCAGGAATGGTAGAGACCAGGTGTCTCTGGGAGTCTGGGTAACATAACAAATGAACAGCCTCACCAGTCATAGGCAAAATTAGTATGTTCATACTGTCTCAGCCAAGCTCATGTCAATCTACCCCAGACTCGGAGTCCCAGAGGAAAGTATCTGATTGGCTGAGCATTGGTCAGACCCCCACCCCTTGGTCAGGGCAGAGTAGGACACCTTGATTTATAGTCCCACCCCTAATGCTCATGATAAGACAAAGATGCCCCCCACAAGGAAAGCAAGGAGTTGCTACCAAAGGAAACAGATACAGACGCTGAGAGGCCCAAACCCAACGGTGTCCTCACCATACAGTCTGTGCACACAGAAGGCAGGGATTAGGTTACACAGATAAAACCCAACAAGAAGGGTGTCTTAGGGGTGCCTAAGGGAGTCGGCTCTTAGTGCACTCCCCTGAGAAAGACTCCGCGTAGGTTTGGATTCCAGCAGCTGTTTGTGCTGGGTCATCCTTCCTCCCTCCCAAACCTGGCTATAGCTGATGCAGCCGGAACAACATCTGACCCATGGGAAGCCAATCCATTGGCTGACGAAAAGCCAATCTGGTGTCCTTTTGGTAAACTGAATTTCAAGTCACAGACAGTAAGATTGAGAGATGAGTTGCTATTAAGGGCAGACCCCTAAAGTGAGTTTCCAGGAACTCCTTCCTCTGAGGTCTTTGGAAATACCCTTGGTTTCGACCTTCCTGAGGCCCAGTCATTCAAATGGTTATTTCATGAGATAACTCAGCATCCTCTCAATAAATCGCCCTTTTTGCTCATGCCTGGGTTTGTCCTCTTCTGAAAGCCATAGTCCCTGGTTAGTCCACGATAAAAATGTCACCCAGACCTCAGCTAACAGGAAGACAGATACCAAATGACCTGGTGTTTCTCTTTGCAAAGAACAACTCAACCAGTGCACAAGACCAAAATACTTTTATCTTCACTTTAAAAGGAAGCAAACTAAAAATCCAAGCTACCCAGATAAGTATGTTTGAACTTTACTCAAGATCTCAAAAGTTGATCAATATTAACTAAAGTTGAAAGAATGAATGTAAGAGTCCCAATACCAACACCTTAACAATTTTGCCTCAGAGTAGGAAAAGAAAAAAAAAGTAGATTCCTGGAGGAAAAAACTAAAGGGATTTTCTTGAGAAAGAAAAATCTGGAGAAGGAGGAGTTAACCATCTTGGCTAAAGGACTCTTCAGAATCCTCTCTCGTGAGGAAAGGGGTGGATAGAGCCAGACAGAGAGAACATGTTCCGTAAATCAGAATAATTGCATTACTTGGCTGTCTGCGTGGCTCAGTTTTCTCCCGATAAATTGTTTAAATTATGATAAGATCAGTTTCGAGTTTGAATCTTTTCATAATCCATTTAGACACCTTTAAGTGAAAGTGAAATATATTATAGTCTAAAAAAAGGGAGATATATATATATATATATTCGGGTTTGATCCGAAACCCAGTGAGAAGTGTACAGTTGATAAAGACATAAATTATCATTTGCATGGGGCTGATAAGAGAATATCGATTCTAATAGAGCCGATATTAAATCAGAATTGCAGTAATGCCTTCCTGAGCCTGATTATAAGTACCCAGGCAGCCTGTGCTTAAGCAGATTCGGCACCCCGTATATTAAGATAATAGGCTACCTTCCACCAACAACTGCAGAACAGGGTGGAGAAGAAGACTCCGCACAAATCACTGCTCACCATTTGAGCTTCATTTATGAGAGAATGAAGCTCAGACTTCATTCTGATTGCCCACAAAGCTGCATCTGGGAAAAACACCAACTCTGCACAGCCCCACTCCCTAGGAGACCCCATCCCAACTGGCGTTCAAGCCTGAGCATTAAGGTATCTGTTATTGTTATTGTTATTTTCAAAAAGTCAATCCTGGAAACAGTTTGGCAGTTCCCCAAAAAGTTACACATAGAATCACCATATGACCCAGAAATTTTTCACCTAGGTTTGCACTCTTCCCGCCCCCTCCACATAGAAAACAGGCACTCAGAACACATCCTTGAACATGAATATTCACAGCAGCACTATTCACAATAGGTCAAAGGTGGAGATGACCCAAATGCCCATCAACAGATGATGGATTAATAAATTGTGGTTTATGCATACGATGGACTGTTATTCAGACATAAAAGGGAATGAAGTTCTGATCCATGCTATGACGTGGATGAACCTCAAAAACGTTACACTGAGTGCAAGACACCAGACACAAAAGGCCATGTATTGCATGGTTCCATTTACATGAACCATGCAGAGCGACTAAATCCGTGGTCACAGAATGCAGATTCGTGGTCACCAAGACCAGGGGTGGAGAACGGGGAGCAGCTCCCTAACTGCTTAAAATGTTCTGGAACTAGACAGAGGTGGAGGTGGCACAACACTGCAAATGCACTAAATGCCACTCGGTTGTTCACTTTAAAATGGTTAATTCCATGTTATGTAAATTTTAATTCAACAGAAAAAAATAACTTTCCTTACCAAAAAAGTCAGTCTCTTCCATTTTTAGAACAAATCGGCTCATATTACCCAAGTTTTCTTCTTTTTTTTTATTTTCATTTCAGGATATTATGAGGGTACAAACATTTTGGTTACATTTTATGACTTTGCCTCACCCAAGTGAAGGTTAGAGGCGTGCCCTTCCCCTCTACCATGCTCACCGCATCCATTAGTTGTGAGTTTACCCCCTCATCCCCCTAATTCCTGGAGAATATTACTGCTGTGTGAGCACCATAGTGTTGATCAGTTAGTGTCAATTTGATGTGGAGCCTATTCTTCCGTTCTTGTAATAACTCACTTCGGAGGATGGGCTCAAGCTCTATCCAGGAAAATATAAGAGGTGCTAGATCACCATCGTTTCTTATAATTGAGTAATATTCCATTGTATACATATACCATATTTTAATAATCCACTCATGAATTGAT
>NW_012154285.1:2020101-2278950 GCF_000956105.1 Propithecus coquereli
TCTCTGAGGTATCTCCAAATTCTTTTCCACAGCGGTTGCACTAATTTGCAGTCCCACCAGCAGTGTAAGAGTGTTCCTGTCTCTCCACATCCTCGCCAGCATTTGTTGTTTGGGGATTTTTTGATAGAGGCCAGTCTCACTGGGGTTAGGTGGTATCTCATTGTGGTTTTGATTTGCATTTCTCTAACGATTAGAGATGTTGAGCATTTTTTTTATATGTCTGCTGGTCATTATTCTGTCTTCTTTTGAAGAGTTTCTGTTCATGTCCTTTGCCCATTTATTGATGGGGTTGTTTGATTTTTTCTTGTTGACTTTTTTAAGTTCTAGATAGATTCTGGTTATCAGCCCTTTATCAGATGTGTAGAGAGCAAATTAAGGCCCAGAAATGTTAAATAACTTGTCTAATGGCACCCAGCTACCTAATAGCAGAGCAAAGATTCAAACTTCCTGGGTATCCAGGGATTAACATTGAGGCTTTTTCAAAATACAATTGTTACACCACCAAAAAAGTAGTTTAGAAATGTTCCCTCTATCATAAATGACATTAGCAAATTGGAAAATCATTTCAAACCAAAGGGCACTGCAGATTATTGCCAATAAAAGTGAGCAAAGTCTCATTAAGGAGATACAGTGACATGGAAAACATCACAATTCTTTTTCGCAGCAAAACTACTGTAATTAAGCCAGAGTGTGTCTGTGTTATTTAGCAAAATAAATAATTACCCCATGCCCTTGAAGCTGATTGCTAATTTGAGCATTGGGCTAATATTCTAGTCTGGAAATCAATCCCAGAACTCATGCTCGGGGCAACTGAGTAACTTAAAGCAATCACAGTGCCGCACCAAGATTGCCTGGTGTACCTCTGGCCACACATGCAAATGATGCTGGCGGATGCTTAGACTGGCGTTCATTGTGAAGAGCAGAAAGTTACCATGTCAACAGCCACTGTGCACCTGCTCAGCGCCAGGCCCTGTGGCCGATGCTGTGTGTACAAGGGCGACACCGTCCCTGACCCTGGGAAGCCCACAAGCCCACATTGGCTAAGAAGCACAGAATCCACTTGGGACAGTGACAAGTCACAGTCTGTATCAGTGAGGACCTAAAACAGTTTCAATTCATCAAACATTAAAACCAGATATGGGCACAAACAGGGAAAGCCATGGCTACCACCTGTGCATCCCCCAACCCAGAAGCTAACGGCACATTTAACATTCTGGACCATGTCAGAGAAAAGCCCACAGAGCCCAGACAGCCACCTCTTATCTGGCAGCAGCCGGGGGCTCAGTGACGTCTTGCTCTGAGCAGATGTGACCCCTGCCTGGGAGGGTGCTCAGCTGCTGTCGGGTTGATACTATTTACCATTAGCTTTGGGGCAACCTTTTACATGGATGGGTATTAACAGAGCCTTTCCTGGAACCAGAAAAGAGATAAATTGCCCTCCATTCCCCACCCCTCTAATTCTACTCCTCCCAACAAAGAGAAACTCGAGGTGGGTCGTGGCTCCAGAGCTTCCCGTCAAACCAGGGAGAGCTGAGATTCCCAGGACTCTGCTGACGAGTGACTGATATTTCTCATGTTAATTTCCCTCCAAATGCGCAGTCGTGGATTTCCAAAGACAACCAGCCCAGACCATCACAATCATAAATAGAGAAAATGCAACAGAAATAAAATTGATTTTATAAACCAAAAAAGTGAAAAGTTATCAACACAAAAGAGGGGGAATCTATAAACAACTAAGAGAGAACTGAGGGAGAAGAAATTTGATTGAGAAACGCAGGTCGCGCTGTGAGCACAGCCCGTCACCGGCGACGGAAGGATGTGGCAACTCAGATCGCAGCGTGAGTTCCCGCCCCCGTCTGCAGGGATGGCGGCTGATGGAGGACGACGAATATTGCACTTGAAAAATATCCTGCCACTAATGACAACCCATTTGCCTCGTAAGTAGCATCTGAGTAAAGTAGTCTGGGTCAGGAGAGCACTGAAAGTATCGAGTGGAAGTTTTATTTAGCACAGAAGAAGTTGTTCAATTGCTTTTAGTGTTTTAATGTACTTAATACTGAGGAGATAAATTCTTACCCTACAACCTTTAAAGCAGTTGGAATGGTTCGAATATGATGCTGTGACCACAGCTGAAAGTTTCAACATCAAGGGACCAGAGAAAACCCCGTTCTCAGGTTCCACACTCCATCCTAAGCTGAGCTACTCAGCCCATGAGCACACCCTTGGACGAGGACTTTCAGCTCAGGCTCCATCCCAGGGGCCCTGTTTTTAGTCTCAGGGACACTTCTGCCTCCTGATCTGTTCCGTCTCCCACGTAGATCCCCAATTCCTGCTGGTTCCAGCTAGACTCATCCTGGAATCTCTGGCCTGCCTCCTCCCTCTCGTTACATCTTACTGACCTCGCCTCATGACTGGCCTCCATCTCCTGTCCTTTACAGCCCACCAGTGATCACCTGAGACACATGCCCCATCCTGCCACGGCTCTGTCTAATTCCCACCCTGTGCTCAGAGCAGGCTGTACTGTCCATTAGGAGGACACTTGGGTCACCTGATCCCCACCTGCCCTTCCAGGCCCAGCTCCTGCCGCTCCATCACACTCACCGGGACAGGCACACCTGCAGGCCTTCTATCATGCTCACCTGGACATGCACACCTGCGGGCCTTTGTGCCACTGTTTCCTCTGCCCCAGGATGCTCTTCTTCCAGCCCTGCCCTTGGAGAGCCCTAGGCAGCTTCACAGTCACCCACGTGATCCTCTCCCCAGTCAAAGTGGCTGTTCCCTCTTCCTGGACTTCCAGTGGATGTGTGCAATGGCCTCACCTCTCAGAGTTGTAAACACTTGGAGAGTAGGAATTGCATTTTATTCTGTTTCCCCAGGCCCCAGCAAGGATCCCACCCAAACTAAACATTCACGTTCTTGCTGAAATGAATAATGCCCAGGTGAGCTGCAAGAGCTGTGATTAATAAGGAGATCAAGGAACCCAGAATGCAAACCCCAATTCCAGCTCTGAGCACAGGACACCAATTTACCCTACACCCACTTAGAACATAAAATGGTAGAATTAAATTTGCAAACATAAGTTGGAAAGAAAATCTCCAAGCCAAACAAAATCAGGAGAGAAAAGACAGTCTTGGGTGAGAAACCAGTGGGTCCCCAAGAAGCACATGAGAAGGAGAAGGTGGCAGCTGAAGGCATTTCCCCGGCATCTCCTCGCGTCCAGGCA
Source organism: Propithecus coquereli (assembly GCF_000956105.1). NCBI lineage: Eukaryota > Metazoa > Chordata > Mammalia > Primates > Indriidae > Propithecus > Propithecus coquereli. The sequence continues at coordinate 2,023,325 of NW_012154285.1, forward strand.
GCTCCGTTATCGGAGCAGGTGAATAAAAAGCCCCAAGTCACAAAATGAGCAGGAACGTCAGAAGGGCAGCTGCAGAGAGGCGGAGGAGCCCACCCAGGACCACCCGGTCTAGACCTGCCTGCAGCGGTGAGGGGGAGCTGGTCCTGGAGGAAGATGGTTTGCGTGTCTCCAGGGTGGGGAAAAGACAACCACAAAGGAAAGAGAACAGCTGAGCTCCAGAGAGAAGTCCCGGCTGAAGAAGGGTGGAGACGTTAAATGAATGAAACATACTTTGCTATCAAAACCATAAATAAAATTCAGAAAGTTCGGACAAGGTTTGTGGTTCCACAGGCTTTTCTGAAGCTCCTGCCTTGTACCAATCTCTGAGGACACAGAGACGGATGCCACACAGTCTCTGCCTCCAGGGAGAGACCCGTGAATAAATAAGATCCGATGCAGTGCCATGGATGGCAGAGCAGGAGTGGGCCCAGGACACAGGAGTAACTCACAGGAGAGAGCAGTAACAAGGAAGGTTTTTCAACAGACAAAAATCTGTACCTCCATCTCCCCTTTAGGGCTGAGGGTCCACCGCAGGCAGAGCCCCGCAGAGGCTGGAGAAAGGATTGATCCCCCATCCCCAGACACCAGCTCCCGGAGGCAAGGCCCCTGGTGATAAGTGTCCTCTGCAGCCCTGCACCCCTCAGGATCCCTGACTCTTGAGTCCTTCTTGCAAGGAGATGTGTTTGGACTGTTCCCCAGGAGCAGTTTTGGAAGCATCGGAAATGGTGCACAGTTATGAGCACACAGCTGGTGATCAATAAATGCAGGTTTAACTGTAGTGGTCTGGGGACCCATCCTGGCTGTCTTCCCAAGAAAGCAGCCTCATTTTTAAAACCAGAAGCACATCGGGCTCCTTTTCACCTGGTATCCATCAGATAGGCCAGGGTGTGCTGAGTAGCTAACAACTCCAAAACTCAAGGTAGGTTTAAAAATAAAATTCTATTCCTCATGTGCATGCCGTTACGTGTCCGGTGGGGATCAGCAGCATGCTCTACTCCAAGAGTCACAAACTGCAGCCCGTGAGCCAAATTGCGCCTGCCGCCTGTTTTTATAACTGAAGTGTTAATAAACACACAAGCCCATTCGCTTACCGCTGTTGTGCCGCGACTGCGGAACCAAGTAGTTGCAGCAGAGTGTGGCTCGTAAAGCCAAAAATATTTACTGCCTGGCCCTTTACAGGAAAAGTGTGTCAATTCCCTACTCTACCCCAGGTCTCTTCACTCCAGGACCAATCACCCAGGGGAAGAGTTCTGGAAAGTTCTGCAGCAGGAAGTAAATGCTCTGGCATGAAAGCAGCACATGCAACTTCCACTTACAACTCATTGGCCAGAAACCATCACGTGGCTCCACCCAACCACGAGGGGGCTGGAGGCCTGATCGAAGTATTGGTGAGCTACCTGGGTGGTGGCAAATTATTGGTGACTACACACACCTTCAGATCTGCCCCCCCCGCTTTCTTAGCACACTGACTGCCATGTGAGTTGTATTTAACTCAAGCAAAATCCTGCAGTAGGTTGGTGAAAATCTTACTTGTTGATGTTCTTATTGTTACAATTAATATTGATCATTCTAAAAACGTGGACTGTGTTGCATATAATTCATGCACAGAAAACAATAAAAAATAACAAATTAGAAAGGATCATTTTGTTTTAATAAAATACCACGGCCCCAGGGGGAAAAAATTTTCTTTTCTAGTGTGGCAGTCGATGTGTTAAAGAACTCTGCAACCCTTGAAATTAATCCATCCCAGTCGTCCGACGCGTGGAAGTGATCTGGTCCAATAACCTTTTCATGAAACTCAGAAAATAGTAAAGGATGAATAAAGACACCCCTCCACCGCCAAAAAAAAAATCGCACACATTTCCTTTCTTTGATTAGTATTTTTTCTTGTTCAAACCTCTAGTCGCCAACATATCCTTGCAAATTTCTCTCAACCCCTTTAGGAGAGTCCTCTGTGCCTTCCCGGGCTGGGCAGAATTTCAAATCTGATTTACTTGAGTCGCTAAGCACAAGCTGTGATTCCCACAAATGTCCCTAAATAACAGGCTTTATCTGCGTCAGCACTTTGTTCTTGCCTTGAACTAAGCCCCTCAGTCCCCAAGATAGCATTTACCACTTTTATTTTATGTTTCTCCACTTTGTTCTCCTCCCCGCCCCTTTCTCTCCCCTGGTTGGGTCTTTATTCTAGCTCCTTCCACCGCTCCAATTTCCCCTGCCTCCCTGTTCCCACTCCTGAAATGTGCAGTGCCTCTCCTCCAGCCCAGACCCCTCTCTGACACCCCAATTAGGAATCACTCCAGAATTCCCTTGAATCATCAATGGTTGTTTGTTTTCTTCTATTAAACTCAAACTGCTTATTTCTTCTTTTAATACATAGAGCACCTTCTGTTCAAATTGCTTCAGGGCCTTGGATGGTGAGGTGTATTTTAAGTTTTTAATGAGTCCAATTTGGTGTAGATGCACTTTAAGTTCTACATTTCGAGTCCTCTTATTAGCTTCACGGAGGGGAAAAAAAAAAAAAACTATCAGCGTACGGCATTTAAAATTTCACTTCTCAACCTAGAGATGGTTCACAGTTTCTGTTGTGATTGCAAATAAGCACCGAGTGACACATCAAGGCCACTTGTTAAAGAGGAAAACGGCCAAGAAACCGAGAAAGTACTCAAATGCGAAGTAAACAAAACTGAGAAGTTTAACAAGATTGCCCGGAATGCAATGGTTTCTGTCTCCCTAAAACTGTATTTATAAATGTTTTCCTCTGAGATAAATAAGCAGATTTCTGGATGACAGAAATATTTTCTCTTTTAAGCTTTAAGAAAGATGTTTGCTGTCACAGCTCTGTCTCTGTAAATGCCTATAGGAAAGACCTTAAATTACTGAGAGGCCGGGCTAACTGCTGGCACTTGGTTTCCATACAGAGGGAATGTCCCTTCTCATCACCTCCACGTGCGGTGAAATGTTGGGAATAACCAGGAATGTCTCGCGTACACGTCTGGGTCTAGGCAGGCGCTGCCTTTGCCATCTTTCTGCACAACTGCCACCATGGACGGAGAGCATCGCGAAGGAGAATGGAGCCAGGGAGAAAAAGGTGCAATGAATTCAATGCCAGCATCCTTATTTTCATTATTGCATTATTTTTGATGCCAGATCAAAGTTGGACTGCAGTGCTTTTTAACTGCAAAGTTGTCATATAATGATAGCTTTGCTGACTATTTCTGAAAACAGAAACTTGGCGTTCATCACAAAACATCGTCTACCTATGTGGGTCTAAGCCAGAGCCCAAAAATCTCTGTTAAGACGCACCCTACTTGAAAGCGCCATTCAGCTGTCCAGAGCCGTGTGCAGAAGCAATACAACAGCAAATTCAGCAAGGACAAGAGATGTCTTCTGTTGGGCCTGGCCCTGTTCCTAGGGTAGGGGATTAGGACAAGCTGCCCTAACAGTAATTAACAAGGCAGGGGCAATCCGAGAGAGCTCTGTGACTGGCCATGGCACAGTGACAAGCAGAGTCCGCATACACCAGCCTGAGAATTCCTGCATTCTCTGGGATTGGGTGACAGTTATGTGTCCCTACAAAATGGCAGGTTTGAACAAGCTAATGTGTGTTTGAAATCTCTAAGAGTAGAATGTGAATAGAGAATACAACATGAAGTATCTCTCAAACTTGGTCACAATGGCGGCTGTTTCATGGAACATCTCTAGATAGACTAATATACTGTCATTGACACCAAGGAAATGCTAGAGAAGCTTTCAGTGATTTTTTTTTTTTTGCACCTGGTTTTTGATGTATAATTTACTGTTAAGTCAAAGGTCTTAAGCAACAGTGATATTAATCTTTCCAAACATTAAATTTCATCACGATCTATAGATTTAATGTAATCTCAGCCCAAATCCCAGCAAGCTCCTTGGTAGAAATTGACAAATGGATTCCAAAATTTATATGGAAATCAAAAGGTAGAATGGCAAAACAATTTTGACACAGGAGATAAAAGTTGATGAGTTTATACTCCCTGTCTTCAAGATAATCAAGATAATTTGGACAAACAGACATACAGCTCAATGGAGGAGAAGAGAGAGTAGACATAGACTCATAAATATATAGTCAACTGATTTTCAACAAAGGTGTCAAGGTAGTTCAATGGGAAAAAAAATGGCTACTTTTTTTTAACAAATAGTGCTGGAACAACTGGCAGAAAAGAATGATCGGAAAGAAGTGAGGGAGCTGGAAGAAGAAAGAACAAAAAGAAAAAGAATAGAACTGGACCCATAACTCATGCCCGATATAAAAATAAACTCTAATGAATCATAAACCTAAACATTGGAGCTAAAACTAGAGAACTCCTCTAAGGAAATATAGTACAAAATATTTGTGACCTCAGGGAGGATAAAGATTAGGATATAAAGATTATAAACTATAAAATTAAAAATTGATAAACTGGACTTCATCAAAATGTATAACTTCTGCTCTTAAAAGGCACTGACAAGAAAATAAAAAAAAAAGCCAAGGACTAGGAGAGGATGTTTACAAAACACATATTTAATAATGGACTGGTATCCACAATGAAAAACAACTCTTATAACTTTATAATTAGAAAACAATCAACCTGATTTTTTAAATGGGCAAAAGATTTGAACACATATTTCCCTAAAGAAGATACATGAATGCCAAATAAGCATAGGAAAAGAGGCTCAAAATACTTACTTATTATTGAAATGTAAATGAAACCACAATAAGATGCCCCTATATACTTACTAGAAGCCTATTGAAGACTGATAATATCAAATGTTGACTGTAGGAAGCATAAAATGATATAATCGCTTTCAAAAAAATTTGGCAGTTTCTTATGAAATTAAATGTTTATCCCACTCCTGGGTATTTACTCAAATGAAATGTAAACACGTACCCAGAAACAAATATTTGCATATGAATGGTCATGGAAGCGTTATTCATCATATTAGCTTGCAACTAGAAACCCCCTAAATCTCATAGACAGGCCAATAGATTACAAAGTACATCTACGCAATGGAACACTATCAGGATGGGTACATTGAGTATTGATATACACAACAGCATGGATGAATCTCAAAGCATCACACTGAGCAAAAGATGCCACACACATCTTTTCATCTGTATTAAACTCTAGGAAAAACCCATCCAACCTATAGAAAGAGAAAGCAAGTCAGTGGTTGTCTGGGAACAGGGGTAAGAAAGTTTGAGATAAAGCACAAAGAAACCTTCAGATATCAAGGCAACATTCTACATCTAGATTGTGGTGATGATTAGCTGGGTGAATGGATTTGTCAAAACTCATCAAAATGTACATTAAAATGGATGTGTTTTACTGTATCCAAATTATACCTCAAAAATTTTTTATTTTTAAAAAAGCAGCCACAGACAGAAGAAAGATTACCTTGAAAGTAAAAATAGTTAGACTGACAGTAACTTCTCAACAGACACAATGTAAGCCAGAAGACAATATAATGATATATTCAAAGTACTGAAAGAAAATAACTGTCAACTTAGATTTCTATTACAGGGAAAATATTCTTCCAGAATAAAAATGAAATGGAGGCATTTCAGAAAAACAAAAACGGATACCATTTACCTATAGCAGAACTATTAAGTAGAATATCTTCGAAGGCAGAAGAAAAGTGAACTCAGAAGATTAGGAATGCAGGAATTAAAAAACAGCAAAAACAGGAGCAAATACATGGGTGATATAACTGAATGTTGACCATATAAAATAACACCAATAATGTCATGTTGTCATTTATAAAGAAAGAATATTAACCCATACAATAATAATGGCATATAATTAGCATCATAAATGGAATTAACATATTATAAGGAATTGTCTAGAAATATAGTATAGGTATCAAATAATATTAGGCTTTGATAAATAAAAGCGACATGCTGAATTCTCTAAGGCAGCCACTAAAAGAATAATAAAAGAGGGTATAACTTTGAAGCTAGTTGTGAATTTTTTTTATTATTTCATCCTTTCCCTTAATCCAAAAGAAAGCAAGAAGTAAACATAGAACAGGAACAATCAAGGGAAAACTCATAGTAAGTTCGTAGAATAAACCACAAATATATTAGTAATTACATTAAATGTAAATGGACAAAATATGCCAATCAATAGACAAAAGATTGACAGACTGGTAAAAAACATCAAAATAAAAACACAAGAGACACATCCAAAATATATGAAACACATGTTGAAATTTTAAGTTTGAAAAAATATTTAATATATGACATGTAAATAGTAACCAAGAGAAAACTGGTATAAAATAGCAATATCAAAGTAGATTTTAAGACAAAAAGCACAAATAGAGATAAAGAGGGTCACTTCAAAGTGATGAAAGGTTCAATTCACCAGAGACCCATAGAGTACAGGGAAACTCATTAGTTGTTAAGTAGAGTCAAATCAAATCCCAGATGCAACACTCTGGTTCTTTCTTTGCTGCTAGCTAGCCGTGTGACGCTAAATAGTTCAATGACTTTGTACCTTGGTCTTTATTCATCTGTAAAACTGGATAAAAGGATACCTACCTTGGTGACTTCCTAAGGTTGTTATAAATGCCAGTGGGGTAGGTACTTCAGTATCTGTGAAAGTGAATAACTTGAATTGGGGAAACCATATTTATTGAATGCCTACTATGTAGGAAAACTGCCCTAGATGCTTTATTGTCCTTTGTCTCTTGTAACTTCCCAGCAACTCTAAATGACATTTGTTTTTGTTTGCTTTTTTACAAATGAGAAACAAGATGCCAGAAGAGACTAAAGGACTTTCCCGAAGTTAGCAAATAACAGAGCCAGAATTAAAATCCAAGTTTCTTTTACTCTAAGCTATTGGTTACATGTAGTTACCTCTCAATGAACATTAAGTCAGGTCTTCTAACTGGATATTCTGTAGGGCATTTTAGTATAGTATCTTTCTAAAATTCTATTTTAAGTTCACATCCTCAACAGAGAAATAACTCATAAAAACCAATAATAAAATATTAAGATGTCAAAGGCCAGAGGAGTCCACTCTCCCAGGTGCAGGCTGGGTTGGATACACAGAGGGTGCCAGGAGTCCACCAGCTAGCAGGGCTGCACAGGGCCTGGGCTGCACCTTGGGAGCATCAGCAAGATGGCCCCAGGCCTGGCCAGGACTGTGAGCTTGCCCTGGTCACACACTCAGGGTTCACACCTGGGGTGGAGTGAGGGACACTGGACGTCCTCCAATTCCACCACTGCAGCCAAACATTGGCAGGAAAAAGGAGGAAAAAGAGCAGCTGTCCAGAGGAAGACCCCTCCTCTGGCAGCTCCTCCAGCGCCCTCTACTGATGGGGCTTAACATCACGTTCACTGCAAAGGAGAAACTCTGAGACTTCAGCCCCGTTATCTCAGAGCAGGCACTGAAGAGTGAACGTGGGGCTGAGAAGAAATGCATTTATAACTGGCAAGAGTAAGTACTATTATTGTTGCCATTTTACAAATGGAGAAACTGAGGCCAAGAGGGGTTCTTTGCCTAAGGTCACCAGTGAGTGACAGAGCCGGGATACAGACGCTGAGCTGCCTCCTCAACCACGGCGCTCCACAACCCAAGATGTGAAAAAACAACACCAAAAGTGGCAACACAAATGGTCAAGAAACATGTGAAAGTTTTTTGGTCCCACGAGAGAAAATCAATTTAGAAAACAGATGAATATATTCTATACTTATCGAATAAGCAAAAATTTTAATATGCTAATACCCAATGCCATGAGGAAGAGGTGAGATGAGCAGGCCGTACACTTCTTGTTGCAGTGGCGCATCAGTCCGGGCTCAGCCCGAGACACAGAACCCGTAGGGGATGTATGTTAAGGGGTTTATTGCCAGGAACTGGCTGATGTGATTGTGGGGGGCTGGCCGGGCAAGTCCAAGATCAACGGGGCAGGCAGCACGCTGGAAATTCTTGGGCAGGAGATGAAGCTTCCATCCACATGAGGAATTTCTGCTTCCTCTGGGGAACCTCAGTTCTGCTCTTAAGAACTTTTAATTGAGTGCGTCAGGCCCACCAGACCATCCAGGATAATCTCCCTCACTGAAAGGCAGCTGATTGTGAACATGGGTCACATCCACGGTGTGCCCCGCAGCGACACCTAGATTAACATCTGACCGCAGACTGAGGGCCGTAGTCCAGCCACGTCAACACATAAAACTGACCATCACAAGAATTAACTGATGCTTCCTGGGAAGCAGCATGCCAAAGCATATAATCAACCTTAAAAGTATCAATACCCAGTACCATTGCTTCGGGGAATGTATCTAAGGAAATAATCTAAAAGGGAAAGAGTCAAACATTATGGAGAACGGCAAAAATATTTAGAAACAACCTAACTGGCTGGCACCATGAGGGAAGTTAATTATGTTACATTCATATGAAGAAATAGAGGGGAGATACTGAAAGCTTTACAAAAAGTTTGCCATTACATTTGTACATGCCTGTGATAAAAGATTAAGCCCCTCCCCCAAAAAAAGCAGGAGACAAAACTGTTTATACAGAATGTAAAAAATTCAGAGAATAAGAGCACTAAGTAGAACTAAAAAAAAAATGTTAACAGTGGTTCTTTATACTTTATGTTTTTCAATTTTTCAAGAATGACCTTGCATTAATTTTTTTTACAGAGTAAAACAGAGAAGAATGTACCACGCAAACTACAAAGCATGAATTTTAAAAGTGAGATGTCTTTCCAATATTTAGGAGTGTTTTATCCCGTTATAGATCCCAGCTCTTTTGTATGCAGCTGAGACCAATGACCTGACTTCTTCTTTATGAGAAATGAGGAGAGGACTGATAGTTAATAAACGACACTGCCCTCAACCCAGCAGACACCCCACATAGATACAATGTTTCCCAACCACTGGGAAGGCAACTTTAATAAATTACCACAGGAAGAAAATACACTTCCATCAGCCCTGCCCTTCCCAGTTTGGCTCAATTTCACGGTGCACGACTGCCTTCTATTTTATTGTCACTAAGCCACCAGAGAAAACAAAGACTACCATTGTTAACAGATTTTTAAAAAACAGAATAACATTTTTCTTGCAGTTTCAATGGGCTATTTAGAGCTTCAGTGGCATCTATCGACACTGAAAAAAAAATGTAACCACCATAGCTATAAATCTGCTTTGGTTGTAAATGTTTAATTATGTTTCCATTTCAATTTAAGATAAATTCATTTTCTATCTTAAGAGGAACTGTTACCAAGAAAACAGACTGAAAACAAATCCCACAGCCATGATTGTTACCCAGCTACCTAAAACCCTCTTCAAGCAGGGAATCCAGTCAATTCTTCCCAGCAGGGACCCCAGAACTGCCACTTAAGCATCTTTGAGGGACTGACACACAATCACAGAAGAGAGCAAATCAGCAACACCCCTCCCCACCCCCATCATCCTCAAGAAGTTCTCTGGCCCCACTGGAGTTCACAGAGAAAAAGGCCATCCCATAATGCCTCCCTGCACCATATAAAGTTTCCAGCCAGGGAAAGCCTCAGATGTTTCACTCACAGACCTAAAAATGACAACCAGTCCTCTTCTCCCGGTGACAGCTGACACTGGTGGTCTTCTCTCGAGCCACAAGGAAGAGCCCTCCACCGCACAACGGGTCTCCTGCTGTGTATAAGCAAAAGGATGACCCACCACAGGCCACTTTCTACCTTCAAGAAGAAAAATAACAGAAGCACCTCAGGCTGCATGAACCAAGGCAGACACAGCTCTCTGAAATGCTGTCCAGAGATCCTTGTTCCCACCGTGACTCTCTCACAGGGAAGTTCTCCCATGATTTGAGATGCTGAGCAGAAGAGTCATAATTATGCGTGAAAATCAGAATGTACCCCGGGATAAGGAGAAACTGGAGAACCACATCCATCACTTGGCCACTGTCTCACAACTCAGAGGAAGTGGCCAGTGTCTGAGAGTTGTCCACTAGAGACCAGGGGTCAACCCTGACCTCCAGATCTGCTTCGTTTAGCCCACTCAGCATTTGTCAAAACTAAAATAAGTCTCCAGAGATGTCATACCAAGATATGCATTTCCCAGTGTCTGAAAGTCTACTGCACTTACAGGGTAGACTATTATCTTACATGTGACTAACAGGCGCCACAGAAAAACACATCTCCCCTGGTCTTGGCTCAGGGTGATGGAGTCTCTTGTCAGACATGTCACTGTCCTGAACAGAACATCTCATCTTTTTTGAGGAGGTCATTTACTAAGGGCTTGCTCTGTCCACAGGCACTGTACTAAACACTTTGTGTGAATTATCTCACTTAATCCCCACAGCAAAATGCAGAGCAGGTGTTGTCCCCTTCCCTGTGTCACAGATGAGAAGCCGAGGCACCGGGGTTGAGCCGCCTGTCTGAGGTCACACAGCTAGTAAATGACAAAGCGTGGATTTAAGCTCAGCTCTGACTCCAAAGATGGCGATTTTAATGTATTTACCTCCCTCTACCAGATTCAAACAAATCGCAAAACATCTCCCAGTTCATAAGCAATATTCCAATTCCCCATCCTATGATCGCTGGCCGACATGAAATTTAAACTATCTGCTGCTTGTGTATTTCAGACATTTCCTGGCTCTATTTTCCCAAAGGCAGTAGCAGCACGCGGACACCAGATTTCACAGCAATTTTCTCTCCTGAACACCTTCTAAACCTCTCCTATCTTTTCTGCTCCTCAATAAATCATGGCCTAGGCCTCTGGCAAAGCTATTGCTTTACTTGCTGTTGCCTTTGAAACAGGTAAAAGTGGAATCCAAAGGAGTTTTGGGGGAGAAAAACAGAATGTACCTTGAAATTCTCTTGAAGGATCCATTTTCATTCACCTAATGGTGTATTTTTGGCTTAAAAAAATAAGTTTTAGAGGGAAAAAATCTTTCAGAAATACTGCATTTGGGCGTAAGTCTTCAGGGTGCATATATGCTGAGGGAATAAACCATCAAAAGGAACATTCACAAAGGCTGGGTTGCTTTTTATTTTTTCCTTCATTTAATCTGCTTGGTGAGCCTACAATGAAATCCCCATTTTACAGAAGAGAGAGTCTGTTATCTGACTAAATTCACACAACTGATCAGAGATGGAAGAGCTACCACTGATTCCAGCTCGCTGCCTGCAAATCCCAGGCTACACCAGCATCTAAAAAAGCCCCCTTTTCTCTGGATCCGAGTTAAGTCCTTCCCACATCACACTGGGCTGCTTCCAACACAAGCCAACGGTGTGGGAGGGCCTCAGATGCCTGGGGGTGAAGCAGACACCTTCAGGGAGTGAGACCAGCAGGGGCTTAACACACAGGTGCTTTCGAAGCAAGACATGCCTTCTTTGCATTGAGGGAAAAAAAAAAAAAAAAAAACCCTGTTGAAAATCTAAGCTCTTTTATTGGTTCATTAAGTTTTTCATCATACATTGTTTCTGTGTATTTATCACAGAGGTATGAAGATTTATTTCTAATGGGTGTTTTACATTGTTTCTATCAACATGGAAACTTTTTGTTTGCATATTAATCACATGGGGATATTCTTCATTGTTACAAAGAAACGTGCACTCTCATTTATCTTGCAACACATCACTCTCTTTGTCCATCTCCCCCCTCTCCACTTTGATACAGTCACGGACACTAATAACATTGATTCAGTCAATATTTACAGGTCATTTATTCTGCATCAGATAATGCTGCAAGCACTCCACATAAATAAAATCATTTAATCCTGTAACAACCCTATTGGATAGATACAAAATCTTCCATTTTAAAGTTGAGGAATGCCCAACCCCAGTTTTGGGGGAACAGTGGAGGATCCTGGGATGGGGAGATGGCCTGATGTGGTCGCACTGGTCCCTATTAGGAGGAGGCAGGGGCATCAGAGTCCGAGAAGGAGACGTGACCACGTTAGCGGAGGTCAGAGTGATGCGGGGCCACCACCAGAGGAACATGGGCAGCTCTAGAAGGTGCAAAAGGCAAGAAAACGGCCCCTCCCCTCGAGCTTCCCAAAGGAACGCAGCTCTGGCAACACCGCGACGTTAGCCCGAGGGATTAACTTTGGACTTCAGATCCGAAAAAGAATAAATTTGTGTCCTTTGAAGCCACTAAATATGTGGTAGTCTGTTGTATCAGCAATAGGAAACTAATATACCCACGAATATCTCATATTTAATATCCAATTTGGAAGCCCCCTTCCCAGGCAAAATGACACGTGCAAAAAGAAAAGAGAAAACAACATGGCATTGCCCTGTGAACTTCAAGAGAAAAGCCAGCTTCAGCGCAGGCAGAGGTAGGCAATATAAAATCTCATTGTCTAGCCTTGGTACCGCTCTGGGGAGGGCAGTCAGCTAAGACACGTGGCGCAGAAATCCCAGATGAGCCAGAGAGCATCTGAACGCAGGATGACGGGAAGGTCATTCCAGAAATAAAGCTATTTGGAGTTCAAGTCAGGGGGAACCTCCTTCCTCAAGGCTGCGGCATTGCCCTGGTGACTGCGACGTCCCACAGCAGACGCCTTTACGAGCATCTCGGGAAGCCACGCTCATGTCAGCCCCTTCAAACGAATGAAGGAAGTGGTCATTTCTGTGGCCAGGTCTAGATCCTGTAACCCTGCAGTTATTGAAAATTGTAAAATAAAGACACAGGCTCTGGGGCTGATTCAGAAGCTATCCAGCAGGACTTGCTGTGAGCAGGGTGGAGCAGGTGACATTCTTAGACATAAAGTGTCCGCCCTGTCACTCACTTAAAATAAGTCACCAGCGCTCCCGTGAAGGCCTCCTTCTAGCTCGCACTTTCCTTGGCCCAACTGACTTTTCACACTGAAGTGCATTCGTCAACCGCTTGTGGACCAAATGAGTGAACTATAACGTGTGTTTGTGGAACCAAAACACAGACGGGGGAAGGGAAATCATTCTTACATAGAAGACTCATCGGAGTGAAGTCAGTGCCAGGACGTGCGCACCACGCCTGACACCAAGCGTCGCATCAACAGATACCAAATGCCGGCTGATGCCACCACAGTCTGTCCTCTAAAGGGACGTGCCCTGGGCCAATGGCTGAAACCAATGCTTGGTGGTTTCTGTGCTTTTTAATGCACTGCTTAAGCGAGAGAGTTGATATGTCAGAAATGAAATTCCAGAAATGCCTCTCGGCTCCCAGCTGGCACAGGGAAAGCTCAGGAACAATGGGCCCATCACGTGATGGGGCCACAAGCCCGGGGCATCACAGGCCACATCCTAACAATACAAAAAATACACATATTCAAGCAATTCCCTTGGCCCATCCGCTGTTGTCTTTCAACAGAAGAAAGCTTTCTCCAGGTTCCAATCTCTCCCGAGCTTGTGTGATTACAGGGCTTATGTTCTAATTAGAATAAAGCCACAGATGTGCCTGATTGAACGCTAGGGCTGTAGCCAGCCTGGCTGGCTACGGAGGCTGCACCTTGCTGTCGTGTGCAGGACTGCAAAAGTAATTCCCCAAACGGCCTACACAAAATCAACCCCCGTTCCCCCCACCCGCCCTCTGGGCAGCACACGAGGAGAGCAGCCAGGATGCACACCACAGGATCAGAGCTGTCTCCCTAGCGCAGGAAAGGGGCCTCAGAGACGTTCAGAGATGTGGCCCCTGATCACACATGGAGAAACGGAAGTTCAGAGAAAGAGGTGGACGCCAGAGGTATCCGGAACAGAGCCCAGGTCTCAGTCCCAAGGCTTCAGACTGTAAGCCCGAGAACTGCATGACTGATGGCCGTCCACGCACCAAGAGCTTTCTGGGTCATGGCTTGTGACTCAAGCCAAACACCCCATTGTCCAACTCGCCATTCGCTGGCTCTCCTGTCTACCACCATAACCCATAACCCCCTCCACACACCTGGTGGCACGAAGGGCACGGTGCTCCCTCATGGCACAGGCTGCCGCCGCTACCAGCACCCCAAAGCCACACCCTGGCGGACTGGCACAGCCTGCTCCCAGTCCTGCGTTTTCCCGCCCATGGCAGGAGCATCAGGTGGAAGAGGAGAAGTGACAGGTACACACAGGGACCTTGATTGTTTGTACCGAGGACATCCACAGAAAGCAAGATGCTCCCAAGCACATAGCTCAGTGCGATCCCCGAGTGATCATCCCAGACTCCCTACTGATGCTTTCACCCTTGCCCCACTCAAAGCCCTCCACAAACCCTTCCCAGGGGGCTGGTGTCTTTCCACCAGAGCAGACTTAGCCAGATCATTTGATTCTCTGCCTGTTTACCGTTTATTTTATTGACATACAGCTTTTTTGATTGTATCATCACTAACATGAAGGGACCCCCATGATCATGCTAAGGCAACAGCAAAAAGGCGCGTCCACTCCAGGTGCATCCTGGGTGAGGGCAACAGCCCCCACCTGGCCTCCCAGGCTCCAGGCAGCAGCCAGCAGACCTTTTAAAAATGCAAAGTGGCTCACATTGCTTCCCTCAAACCCTGCAGCAGCTGCCCATCCCATGTGGAATAAAATCCGAAGTCTTTCCGAAGTCTACGAAGCTCCACATAACGCAGCCCTCTGCCACCAAGCCGACCTGGTCCCCTGCACCCCTCACTCACTCCACACCAGTCCCAGAGCTGACCCCTGACCACGCGAGGGGCGGCCGCCTCCGGGGAGAAACCTCAGTGGAGAAACCTGGCAGCACAACCACGGCCAGGCAATCAAGGTCAGGGTGATAAATCATGTTGGTGGTAAGTCCCCTCGATGTGACGTGACGACAACGGCACCTGAGCCCTGCCTGCGGTCTACCTCCCGGGGACATATAACCTCAGTTTAGTCAAGTTAAAAAGCCAGACAAGTTTCAATACAGGAGCATCCTGCAAAACACCTGACCAGCGATCTTCGAAACTGTCAAGGTCACCAAAAACAAGGGAAATCTGAGAAACTGTCACAGCCAAGAGGAACCTAACGAGATGTGAGGAATGAATGTAACGTGGGATCCTGGAACAGAAAAAGGACGTTAGGTAAAAACTGAGGAAATCTGAATAAAGTATGGACCTCAGTTAATGCTGACATATTAGTACTGGTTCATTAATGGGACCAATGTGCCATGCTAACGTAAGATGTTAATCACAGAGGAAGCTGTGTGTGGAGTGGGTGGGAAGCTTAGACGAGAAGTCCTGGTACTCCATGCTCAATTTCTTTTGTAAATCTGGAACTGTTCTGAAAAATAAAGTCTATTAATTTTTTTTAAAGTGGATCATTTGGTCAGACAGAGGAATGTCTCTGGGGTAGACGGCTGCGTGTCACTCCTGCAAACACCCTCAGCCTGCGCAGCTACAGGCTGCAAACTGCTCCATCCACATAATGTGCGCCTCTGCCCATGAAAAGCGGCACAGGCCGCTGGCAATGGAACTGGGGTAAAATCAAATAAAATATCCTTTCAAAAGACACGGAAGGTTTCTTCTCACCCAAAAAGGGAACAATAACTGAGCACACCACCTTTTATCTAGGAGTAAAGGCAGGGTGCGTGAATTGGTGGCTGGTGGAGGCAGGCTGAGTTCAATGAATACTTTCGAATCACAGAATCTTCTCCAGGAAACTGAGAGGAAGGAGGTGGGGAGTGGGGACAACCCCTCAGAGGTTCATTCTGCTGCTTTTGTCAAAGGCTTGCGGCAGACCTGAGGAAGGCTCCAGGATGACACACATAACGATGACTTAATAATATATTATGTCATCATAGTAGTCATAATAATAGGACTTATAATGTCATAACAACCATGACCTAATGACAGTAAATGTCAAGATAATAAATAAATCAACAAATAGATAAATGCATCAAAATAACGACATAAGAATAAAATGATTTCATGGAGAGGCCAGGGTTTCTGACAAACACCAACATAAAAGACCAAATAAAGACTCTACTTGAGCATCTACTTTGCAAGTTACCCTCAGCTAGTTTCTTCAACCACCCATCAGAAATCTGACTTAAAGGCTCTGGTTTAAAATCACCCTGCTGGCAGACCTCTGGAAAGAAGGACTCCAATTCCCTCTGGTTTGATTTCTGCCTGCATAAAGGAATTACAAAAGTTAAATCCTACAGTAGAAACAAAATCGGCACTCAGTAAGAAAGGGCGTGTTAGAATCTAAATGACACTTGGAGTCTCTAAGAGAAACTATTCTGTGTTTCTAGCTCACAAAGGAGCTACAGTGCATGAAACTAGCGACGCGGTGATTAAGGCCTTGCTTCCTGTAACCTCAAACAATGTCACTTCAATCAAGAATTGGGGAGGCCACCAAAATCCCACCAAAGTGCTGACCTTTGGCAAAGTTTCTCTTTGGCCCCAGCTGCTTCTCTTCTCGGTTACTCTGGTGCTGAGAAAAGAGTGTTTGATTTAGAACATTCGGCATCCCTTTGTTGAGTGCCTACTCTGCGCCAGACACTACTCTGGAGTCTTGAAATCTGGGTTCAAATCCCAGGCCTGCCAGTCACAGCTACGCGACTGGGGGCCCTCAATGTCTCTGAGTCTCAGTTTCCCCATCTGTAATGGGACTAAGGTGCTACCTTTAACAAAGCGATGTTTTGTTAAAGGGGATAATACATAGAACAGGGTCTGGCACATAGTAGGTGCTCAATTAGTGCTCCATTTAGGAGGATCTGCTTCCAATCACCCCTGAAAACTCCTCCCACACTGGCACCTTCGAGTAGACCCCTCAAAGTGGCCCCCATCCAGACCCACCCTCCCATACTCTAAGACGATCCAGCCCCATTATCAAAACTTACCCGCTCAAGTTTTTGCATTAAAGAACATTTCGGAAGGCTAATACAATATGTTAATATGACATAAACAATGGCTTAATAGGTCATCTTCCCCAAAATGGGCATTTCTAAACACATTTAAACTCCTACTCATGCTTTCAGGACCACTTCAAATGTCACCTCCTCCGAGAAGCCTTCTTAGATTCTCTCCATACAGAACCCATTGTGTCCTCTTTGTTCCATTGCCTTGGTCTCCTGTCCTGTAACTGTGCAGAGTGCTGCCTCCTGGCTGAGTTCGCTATCTCAGCATCTGACTCATACACTAGAATTTGAGAGCATCTCAAAAGACAATCTTGATTCTAAAAAGGACTGTGAAATCAAGCCAACCGTTTAGACTCACTGAAACAGGCAACAGGACCACTAAGTCATGGTGAAAGCTGTCTTAAAAAGACGAGTCTGGCAGCTGGATGGATTTGTGGGGAGAGACCCAGCCAGAGAGATCTGGAGGTGACCACATGGACATCATAGGAAAGAGCTGTACGAGCCTGCACACTGCCAGGGACACAGTCCTCAGCCGGTGAGGCCCAACTGAGTCGGCAGGAAGACTCAGGGGCCTACAGTAGGAAAATATATATTTTTTTTTTTTACCAACCAAGCCAAAACACCCAAATATGGATTTTTCCACTCTGAACCAGGCATGCTGAGAATTAGAGAAACTTCTTAGTCATCTAAACATAGTCACTTGAAATCTATGAACATATTACAGAGATGGTATCACTACTCAAAATGTGTATTTAATTACGAGAATGAAAATACAAGCCACAGACTGGGAGAAAATATTGGCAAAACGTGTAACTAACAAAGGACTGGCATCTAAAATAGACAAAGGACTCTTAAAATCAACAGTAGAAAAACAAACTAAAAATGGGCAAAAGATCTGAACAGACATCTAAGCAAAGACGATAGACAGATGGAAAATAAGCATATTGAAAAGACACTCAACATCGTGTGTCATTAGGGAGTTGCAAACTAAAACAACAATGAGACACCACCACACACCTGTTAGAATGGCTAAAATCCAAAACACTGACAACACCAAATGCTGGCGAGGATGTGGAGAAACAGGGAGTCTCCTTCATTGCTGGTGGGAATGCAAAACAGTACAGGCACCTTAGAAGAGAGTCTGGCGGGTTCTTACAAAACTAAACATACTCTTACCATGCTCTCCAGCAATTGCGCTCCTTGGTATTTACCCAAGGGAGTTGAAAACTTACAACCGCACAGAAACCGGCATATGAATGTTTACAGCAGCATTATTCGCAATTGCCAAAACTTGGAAGCAGCCACGATGTCCTTGAGTAGCTGCATGGATACACTGCGGTACATTTAGACAATCGGATATTATTCAGTGATAGAAAGAAACGAGCCATCTGGCCAAGAAAAGACACGGAGGAAACTTAAATAAATATACATTGTCAAGTGAAAAAAGCCAATCTGAGAAGACTGCACACTGCGTAAGATTCCAACTCTACGACATTCTGGAAAAGGCAAAACTAGGGAGACAGCAAGAAGAATCTCAATAGTTGCCAGGAGTTCAGGGAGAGGGAGGGAGAGGAAGACAGGTGTGGCACAGGGGTTTAGGGCAGTGAAGCTATTCTGTATGTCACTGTAAGGGTGGACACACGTCGTGATTCATTTATCAAAACCCACCACACAGAACGAACCTCAGTGTACACCGCAGACGTTAGCTAGCAATAACGTATCAATACGGCTCAAACAGGAAGGAAAATTTCACAAAAGCATCAAAATCTTAAAAAATCGTCATGTCTTTTGACCCACCAATTCATCATTCTCTCCTAAAGATTCACCTATAGTCAACAGAGATTTTATGTTTAAAAAGGAAAAAAAGTATTTAAAAGGAATGTTTAAAAGGAAAAAGATGAAACCTCAAAAAAATGGCCATTATCAATGTCTAAAAGAGGAATAAAAATTAAACATGGTGAATGAATAGAAAATATCTCTGGAATATCAACAGAATATTATATATTAAAAATTATATTAAAATTACAGCTTCACTTAAAGGACTCCACAAATCTTGAAGTTGTTGGGAAAATTTGTTTATGTGTGCATATTTGCATTTTTCTGAAGAGGGACATCCACTTTTACCAATTTTACAAAAGGGTCGATAATTATTGTCATAGTTAAATATTCAATAACATGAAAAGATGCTACTATATATTTATTCTGCATTGTTATTGAAAACAACAGCTTTCAAACCTAAGTAAATGAGCCTAATATGGACAAAAATAACATTTCTGAACATACATGTGAATACACACATACAAATACACCCACTGAAATATTAACATCTATTAGCTTTGAATCATAGGTTTTGGGATAATATTTATTCTCCCTTCACTCAGTTATGTTTTCTAAATTTTCTACAACTGAACCTTCTATTACTTTTGAGGTTAGAAGCCTTCGATTATACTCACACTGAAACTGGCCGGCATCATAAATTCACAAAGAGCTTCCCACCGGTTAGAAAAAGACGTGGATTGTTTCAAAATATTTATTTTTTCTTTTCTTCTGATCCATTTTAGAGGGTGGGGGAGGAGACCTTCATTTTTTATAGAACTCTGTTCTCACTTTCTAGCCTGAATTGAAACAAATCAACCTCCCTGCCCTCCACTGGGCGTGGCTGTGTTTTCTTTTAGGAGAAAAGCGATACAAATTCATCTTAACATGTATACGCAGGACCCCTCCAGAAGAAGATTCCTGGTCAATTGCTAAGTTTCTGAAACAGCAATGGGTTAGTCAAGTTAATGAAAAGGATGCCCTCTCCCTCTGCTCTGTTGGTTATAATATTAGGTATTTTTCCGGATTAGAGTAGGCAAAGAAAAACTCCTGCAAGGGTAGTTCCAGATTTCCAAACAGGGCAGCCCTGCATGATGAACGTTAAGTTTGGATCTTGACTTTGCCCTAAGTTGGGTTCCAAGAATGTGGGGTGCCCGTCTCTTTGAAGAAATCTATTTTAGGCCTTTTGCTTGTCTACCCCGTGAGCTCTGCTCTGCCTCTATTCCAGTTTTTAGATGAGAGTGGGCTCTGTGTCGTGGTTTCTGACCACGTAAAAAGCCACAGCTTATTTTCTCTAAGGTTTGGTCGCCGCCTCAGACAGGAACAACCTCGTCTCAAGCCACCCAGTCGCGTGTGTCATTTCCGTGCAAACAGTCCGTCACCTACCTTGCATTTCCCTCGGTGCGGTGTTATCTGTTCTGAACGCTTCCAAATTTGCTTATTTTTCTACTCTCTTCTCTGCTCTTTTGGCAACACCACTCTTTATCTTGTGCTCTTCATCTTTATTACTCACATTTCCTCACAACGAGTGTTCATTAAAATATTTCACGTTAAGACCTGCAGTGCCTTTCTGACCGAGTGCATCGGGTCTTCCCTTGCAACACATTTTTAATTCTTATCACAGAATTTCAGGCAGTTTGTACATTATATTCTATTAAAAACTCTATTCCACTCAAGGTTGTCACAATTCAGAGATTACAGTTTTCTGCGGGAGGTTTTGCTGGGGAGATATTCATATATTCCCTTTGTCGGCTGGCAAACACGGCCCATGAGCCTGTATTTCACACCTCATTTGGTATTACGATTCAACAAAAAAGTATAAAAAGAAGCAATTATTTATTTAGACGATGGAATGGATTTTAGAAGGCGATTAGATAAGCGTATATTGTCATGCCAAAGTGACAATCCCTGCCCTTCTCAGGGCCCAGGGGAGGTCAGGCACTAAACGTGGAGAAAGAGAAGGAGAAAGAGGACGCTGAGTGCGAGCTTGTCTCGTAATTATGTAACTCTCCTTATGTAGCTACTTTACTTTGTTCTCCTGTAACTTTTTTTATCTCTTCCAAAGAGAATGCAGAACCGATTCTCACAAAACCAAAAGTGATAACCACGGCCTGTGTTGCTCTTTTAATTTAAAACTTTACCACTTGGTCAGTCAAATATTTCAACAAAATTAATTTCCTCTGCATGGACCATGGATGCCACCATTGTATACCCAGACAGTGGCTTCTGAGGGCGTAGAACCACTGTGCTACCGGAATCCCATTCCGACTGCTCTAGCACAATATCGGGACCCGTGAGACTACAGTGACTGGAGCAGCCCTCTCCAGCTCCTGTCCCCATCAGGACCTGCTGTCCACCTAGTACCCCCCTTTGTGGGGACTGCTCACACCCCTGGTTCCAGGGCTGGCTATGGTGATTGGCTCAGGGTGGGGTACGTGACCCTAGTTACACCAACAACCAGTGCTGACCAGCCCTGGGGCTCGTGCTGGCGTCTCTGGGGAGAGCAGCTTTCCCCCTAAGTGACCAAGTCAGTAGATGGACACTGGGAGCTGCCCACAGGGCCATCGTGCCTCCAGGAGGGCAAAGCCTGCCTGAGAAAAAGCCAACCCAGAGAAAGACAGGGAGACAGATTGCTAAGGATGCTGCCTGAGCACCTGCCCCAGCATTTCTGGTACCGGTCCACTCCTGAGCTTCTCCATCTGCATGAGGAACATCATTAGTACAATACCTAGTGGCACCCACTGGGCAAAGCCACCTGAGAAGCCTAGCAACCAAGAGGTCATCTTCCACTAGGGACATAAACACTCAGGGCCCCCTGTGCAAAGCAGAGAATCAAGCTACAACCTTTGACAGATACCACCTCCAAAGAGTATGGCAAACACTGCTAGCTGACCACCCAGTACCCATCCTGCCATCCTCATTTCCCAGCAATAGAGACCATCTCCCACTACAAAGCCTGAAAATAATACCACGTATTCGCTTTCCTGCCTCCTGGGCCAAAGCATCAAACCCACTGCTTATTGATGAGATCTAAAAAGCCAACTTCCATGGATATTGTTGGAAAGGCTTCCTTCCCTGGTTAAACACACACACACACACACACACACACACACACACACACACACACACACACATACACAAACATGAAGAGAGGAAGTCCCCTCCTTTCCAGTCTTTGGATATAGCTGGGTGAGTCTGTGATGCCTGGAAGGACTGCAGCCATCTTGTGACCATGAGGAAAAAATCTGGAGGGTGATAGCCCATGCACTGGCTATAACAGAGTGGAAAGACAGAAAAGCCCTGGGCAGCACAGCTGTCCTGCTGGATTAACCACCCACGGAACCACCCACCTCTCAACCTCTTGCTCTATGAGATGATGAAAAGTATGGCAGCCACTTTTAGGTGGGTATTCTGTTACTCACACTGAAAGCACCTCAGCAAATGTCAAACTCCTAGGCTCTCTCAAAACATTAACAACTCAGGATTTGGGAGTGCTCGGTGGGCAGATACAGGTTTCCAGGGAAACCAGGGGTCAGGTGAGGCTGCAGATTGAAAACTCTCATGGGTGTAAGGACAGCGACCACAGCATTGAGCGTGGAGTGAGAGGCACCCAAGTGACTTGGTCAGGGATTCCCAAGAGAAGGCTTTTGACCACACAACCTGGGTCACTCCTCTCCCTTTGAAAGAGATCTTCAAAGGCAGGCAACCTCTACGTGAGGTTGGCCAAGGTCACCCAAGAGGAGACAGCACTCGCTGGACAGCTCCACATGGAAGGGTCTTCCACTTCTCATGCTCCCCTCACCACCCTGCCCCCACTCACTCATGGGAGCCTCCTCTGCACCTAACACTATCGACCTCGAAGACTCGAAAGACTAGAGAAGAAAGCAAAGAGAGCATATTGGGACAAAATACGGTGACGAGTAACAGACTCGAAACGGGCTCGTCTGCCAAGCCCCTCGGGCTGAAGCAGGAGCCAGGGGTTTAAGGCAGGCAGCTGCAAGCCCAGCCGAGCGAGCCCGTAGGAGATGCGTGCTCAGTAAAAGGGGAGAAAGTAGAGGCTGGGGGCTGCGTAGAGAAGGCTGTTGTGGTGGGGGTGAGAGCTCCTTCCACCTGCCAGATGTCGGAGGACAGATGATCGGCGATGACCTCTCTCCGATTCCCAGGTGAGTTCAGCCCCGTCACCCCCGAGGCTGGAGTCTGAGCCGGAGAAGACGGGCTGCCTGCAGCAACGCCACGTTCATCCCGCTTAAGATTCTGAAGCCATGAGCCAGTTCCCAGGTGTGATATCAGCAAAACGACTGCGTTCAAGCACTAAGGGACGATTACCCCACAGCGATCACTACCCTTGGCTTGCTCATTGAAAAGTACATTTTCCCCTTGCCTCTTAAATCATTTCTATTTCCCCCATTTCGTTCAACTCTTCGCTGCAAACAATAACAATAATAATAATAACAATAAAAATTTTAAATGTGGTTATCAAACTCTACACTGTGACAAACGTGAGCTCGGGCAATTTCCGAGACCGCCAACCTAATTAGGTCATTTGTGTACACAGGCATCGGGGATAAAAGCCTCACACGGTGGCACAGCCCCGTAATGGAGCCATTCAGAGGCTGCGTGACCGCGCGGTGCTGATGAGCTGAAAGGAACACGTTTCCCATTAAACGGAGAGGCAGCACTTTATTTGTACGCACATTATTGTGCTATCAGCTCTGGCAGCCACTCCCGGGCCCTCCACTGCCAAGGCCCCTTGGGCACCGCGGCGCTCACCTGCTCTGCATGTCGGGGCGATGGCCCATGCAGGTGAGGCTGGCCGTCGTCTGGGTGCTGCCGTTGTCTATTTCTTCCTGCACCGCCCACTGGTCCTCGCTGCTGATCCTCACTGCCGTGATCTTCACGCCTGCCGCGGCCTTAATTCTGTGGGGCGGGGGAAAAGCACATGTATGATAAAACCCTTGCAGTTTGCAATATGTAGCGAAATACGGCGCCAGAGCAGCTCGCTGGGGAAAGCGCCTGCTGCGTAAGGGCACTAACCCCCTGCACTGGGGACATAACCTAATCTCTTCTCCTCCTCATGCCACCACCTTGGGGGTTAGGATTTGAACACGCAGATTTGGGGGAGACACAAACATTCAGAGCCTTGTACTTATCAACCACAGAACTGATAAAGTGTAAAACGACGCGATCTTGTAGAATAACATACAGCAATAACGAGAGAGGGGTCTATCACCCCACAAAACAACGGGTGAACATCCAACTATAATGCTGAGTGAAAGAAGCTGGATACCAAACAGCGCACACCGTGTGACTCCACTTACACAGAGTCCGAAACAGACACAGGAAGCTCTGGGGTTGAAGTCAGCCTCGCGGTTGCCCCTCGGTGCAGGGCAGTTGCCAGGCAGAGTCCCAGTGAGGCTCCGGGGCGCCTGCGATGTTCCACTTCTTCTCCCAATGCTGACAATGCATGGTGGGTTATGAGAATCCATCGAGCGGTGCCCACTCGCGTACTTCTCTGTGTGTATGTTACAGTTCAATGTAAAGCTCCAAACAAGGCAAGCGTGTTTGCAACGGGGATGCAAGCAGAGCGGGGGACACGGCGGCCCCACCACTGCCCACGCTTAATGGAAGGTCTCAGGATGAGGCAGACCACGGCCAAGCTCACTAACCGAAAGCTTTAGATAAGCCTGTCTACTAATGTCCCAGTTACGCACACAACCGCGATAAGGAAAGTGCTCATGAGGAAACCAAACTAAGAATGGGAAGGAAGGAAGGAAGGAAGGAAGGAAGGACAGAAGGAAGGAAGGAGGGAGTGAAGGAAGGAAGGAAGGAAGGAACGGAGGGAGAGAGGGAGGGAGGGAGGGAGGAAGAGCAAGGACAATTATAACCTACAGTCACCACCCTCTGAAGACAACACTGGTGACGCGCTGACAGTAAACTGTCCTGCTCAAACCCTGACGACGACGCTATACCAGGAGCCACGTGCGCCTTGGCGCTGCCCGGTGATACTTGTAGATTCTAATAGCTGAGCTTCACTGAGGCCACTCCCCTGCGCCAGACCCTTTCCCAAGGGCTTTACGCAAATGGTCTCATGCGTTACCTGTGTCAACACATTTACTCCTCTTTCCGGCACTACGAGTGGGGCTCGTCATCCCAGGTTTACAGAGGAGGAATCTGCGGCACCGGGGGTTAAGCAACAGGACTGAAATCAAGAAGGGGAGGCCGTCGTGGGGGCAAGACAGAGCCCAGGGACTCTCACTCCTGGGCCTGCACTCCAGCCACCACCAGAGCGGCGCAGGTGACCACCCCAGCCTGCCCAAGGTCAGGTCCTGGCTCTGCCACTGACCCTGGCTGTGATGAGGCTCCTCGTCTCTCAAATGGGACTCCTCCCATCCAAGTACCGACCAGGCCCGACCCTGCTTAGCTTCTAAGATCAGAGAGATCTGGCGCGTTCAGGGTGATATGGCCGTAAACTGGGCTCTGGACTCCTAAACTGTGCGAGAATTTCTTTCTGCTGTTTTAAGTCACCATGTTTGTGGTCATTTGTTGTGGTAGCCCTAAGGACACTAACACAGTGGCCATCTCTTAAGGTTGCTGCAAGGGTTAACTGAGATAATATAAAGTGCCCACACAGAGCAAGTGCTACACACGTTTATCATTATTGCATTATGCTGCTATCTGTGGTCCCAGGAAGGGATCAAGAAACTCAGTCTGTGTGGGGGAATAATAGCTTACACATAAATGACTAAATAAAGAGAAATAAATTCTAATGATCTATGCTTTGGGAGCGCTGTGGAACACTGGGCACTCCTACCTCCCTAGGAGAGCTGGGTGCGTCCAGGAACAAGGATCAGGGAAGTGACAGAGTTAGGGATGGGGACAGGAGGAGCACGACTCCCAGATCTCAAATTCCAGCCGCAACACTGACTAGCTGTGAGACCTCAGAGAGACACTGAACTGCCGTGACTCAGTTTCCTTGTCTGTAAAATTTGGATATTAACAATGTCTATCTATAGTGCTGTTATTATGAAGATTAGGTGAATCAGTGTATATTAAGTGCTTAGAAGAACACCTGGAAAAAAGAAACTGATCAGCGTTTTCTATTATTATTTTTCTGACAACAAACTACCATATGCTCTCCAGAGATCACACACTCAGCCATCCAGGTCCCCCTTGGTGAGGTATCCTTTGGAACTACTCTAAGTCTCCAGTCGGGATCCCAACCACCTCCCCTCCAGATATGATTTCCTGATCCTACTCCTGTTCCTCGGCAGAAAATTCCTCTACCATCCCAAGGCAGGTCAAATGTCTCCACTGCCACAGCAGATCCATGTATCTCAGAAAGGCTGCTCTAGAGAACATGCAACCATCAACCCTCTGGACCCAAAAGACATCATTGTACATTTGAAAAGCTCTCAGAAACTTTGTAGTGGTTGCAATTAATTTTTTAATCCAATTCTGATTCATGTCTACTAAAATGTCCAGAGATTGGGACAACTTCTATACAACTCAACATAGAGGTTCAAATAATACCCCCAGTTCCTTCATACACCTGACTCTGTTCAGCTCTTATGCACGTGGCCTTTGTCTTCCAATGGGCTCTCTTCTCATGGTCACAGTGTGGCTGCAGCAGCTCCAGATCTCACGTCCCCGTCCACAATGAAAAAGCAAGATTCCTTCACCCAGAATGAAAATCTGGAGCCAGGTTTTCATTGGCTGGATTAGACTGAGAATTCAACCTTGGACCAATAATTGTGGCCTACGAGATGTGGGGGAGGGGGGAATATTCATTGGCTTAGCCAGTCAACCACAACCATCCATGCACTAAGGCTGAAGTTAATCCCATCCTAATCACATGGGGGGTAAGCCAGGAGTGGCTCCTAAAAGGAAATTCAAATTAAAACAGAACAAACCGACACTGAGTATCAAGACACAAACCTAAAGCCAAATTATTGACGTTTTGCTTCTCTCTTGAACACAAGTTACAAAATTGTCCCTAAATCCCAGTCCTTAGTCCAAATCCCTACTAATTTTAGCTTATATTCAATAGAACAATTTAAGCCCAGAAAAATCCATGTCTTGAATATTCATTAAGTTTGTTTTAGAGAAGTATCTTTAGGCTTCGTGATATTCTCAGTGCTTGTTATTTAAAAACTACAATATCTAAAACTACGTGGAAAAAATAAATAGGGGCTGAACATGGAAAAAGATATGATCACAGGTGGCAGTCCCCCGCAGTAAGTTTTACTTGGGCAATACTTTGACAGATTTGCATGCAAGGGAAGTCCCTCATAGCAAGAGATGGTCCAAATGGTATGACACACAGGGCCACCAGGGAGGAGGGCAAGGGAACTCTCAGGGGAGAGGAAGATGCGAGACAGGAGCTCACATGTCTAGATAATGTCACTCAGCAGCACAGTGGGGAATCTCCGGGTCAGAGCGCTCCAAAGGGTAGTTGCGGCTTGGGTTCTTTTATAGCTACAGGGTTTATCTTATTTATGACTAACAGACATTGGACTCAGTTTTGCAGGGTATGCAAAACAGGCAGGCTCCAAATGGCTGCAAATCTGTTTATTTGGGCTATGTTTAAAACAATTGGATGTGTAAAAACTTGTGTTTGGTGCCAGCATGCTTCTGAGCTAACAGGTCCAGGCTGGTTGTAAAGAAATAAATAACACAGGGGCCAATACCCAGGGACCGTCTTTGGCTTGTTTATGTAATAACCACTTTCTGACATACGTAGAAAACTTACATTTATATTTCTCTAGGGTTTTCATTGCATAAATATTTGTTGCATGAATCCTTGAAATTACAGGATTACATAGAGAAGGATAAATTGGCAGAACAAGAAACTGCTCATTGATGAACTGACCCTCCAAGAAACTGGTCCCCACTTACACATGGCCCTTGGGTAACAGCAGCATCTACTCCCACCCACCACTTCAACACCTCTGCAACCTTGGTCAGTCAGGCCCTGCTGACTGTCGGCTACACATACAATGCAAATGCAATGCACATCTATCGTACAGTGAGATTGCAAGCCTTATAATACTGGAAGATGGACAGATGCCAGCAAAGCTATTGACAGAGAGAATGCAGCAAGGGTCTACAGTCGCCCCTCGAGAGAGGTTTATTGACAGCTAACAAGCGAAGAGGACAAAATCAGCAAGAATGATAAGCGCTTTGAAGACAGCAGTCTGGAAGGCAGTGTAGCCTGAAGCTCTTGGGGAAACTGGGGAAGCCCTCCAATGTTTCTGCTAAATGGATCCTTTTTGAGATCCTACTGCCAATGTCAAATGTGAAATGAAAAATCCCAGATTTGGAAGAAAACAGGGAATGCATTCTTTGTTATGAGTATCACAGAGTGGGAATTATTGAACCCAAATTTTGTTTAATATAAGATGAAATAAACTTGTTGCTATCATCTTTATTTAATTTCTCAAGGAAAAATAAAATCCAATCAAGCTTTATTTTTCTCATGATTTTCTATGAAATTTTGGTTCTCATTTTTAGAGGATTGATTTTAATTAGCCAAATATTCTGGGGTTAAAGAAAAGCTCCCCATCGTACCCTCGGAGCTTTGAATGGCAACACGCACAAAAAAATGCATGTTTTACGTGTGTGAAAATATGCCAGCATTCTATATTGGTGGGGACCAGAACACTGGCTTCTTCTTGGCTCCTAACAGAGCTGCATTCTGCCTGCCTCTGAACCTTTGCACTTGCCGTTCCCTCTGCCTGGAATTCTCTCCCAAAGACACCGGCATGACTCGTTCCCCAATCTTCAGATTTAGGCAAGGGTCACCCCTCAATGAACCTTTCCTGGACCATCTAATCTAAAACAGCAAATTCCGCCCCTCTTCAAACATTCTCTCTTTCCAGTTTCCTGCTTTATTTTTCTCCTGAGCACTAAATACTACCCAATATACACTTTGCTTCCCATATTTATTTATTTTCTGCCTCCCCCACTGAATACGGGCACCAGGAGAGCGGGTGTTTTGTGTGAACCACGCCTGGTGCTTAGTAAAGATCGGCAGGATGAAGGGTCTCTGTCTAAGGTGTCATCTGTCTCTGGATGCTTTACGAAAATGAGACTTTGAGGGCTAAAAATGCTCAGTAAGAGACATCACCAAAAATGCCAAGGGGAAGGGAGGGAACGAAAGCATCGGAATCCCGTGGACCAGAGGTTCTCAAACTCACGGCGCAACAGAATCACTTGTGCCACTTGTAGTGACACAGAGCTCTGCACCCAACCTCCAGAGATCATGATTCAATAGGTCTGGGGCGGGACCCGCAGTGCTGTGTTTTTTAAAAAGCTGCCATTCTGACACAGGGGGTCCTCGCCACACTATTTGGGCAACACCGTTTGGGACACACTTCAGCAATCACACTCTGTCAAGGGGAGTAACACAAAGGAGTATCTGGTGTTCAACACACTCTCTGAGATACGCCCAGCCCCACTGCTGGCACGTTTTCAGGGTGTGATTAAGGAAAACAGTAAAGATACCTTTCAGTTTGGGTTCTCCCAGCGAACCCCTTTCTCTGTGACAAATTAAGCACAGAGAGAGATGCACGCATCTGCTGAGAGCTCATTTCAAACCGTGATTTAAACCTGAAAAGATTAGAGGGCAGGGGAGAGAGTCACGGGAGCCAGGCCTGCCACGATGACCACAGAGCAGATGGAGGTCTCCCCTCCCGTGCTCTCCTGTGCAGGAGGCTGGAATCCTAGACGTGGAGTTTACAGATTTTTGGTCTCTGAGTTAGAAATGTGATCCAAGACTTATCAGAGCTTGTTGGGCCCAGCTCTCTTACCAAGCAATAAGCATTGCAAGAGTCCACCACCTGCCTGAGAATGAAACCAACAGAGGAATGCAGCAGCAATAGGTGGAAAGAGATTACTTTCTGGCCACACTGTCTCAGCATCTAGATCCAGCCAGACCTGAAGCCATCTTTGAACTTTTCAGTTACGTGAGCCAATATTCCCCTTATGCCACTTTGAGTTGGGTTTCTTCTATTTGCAATCAAAAGTTCACTGACAAAAAACAATCAGGCTCTGACATTTCTACCACTCAGAGGACAAGATAAAACCCTCCCAAAGTTCACAGAAGATACACACATAACATTACCCCCCTGTAATCCAAGGGCAAGAGAACAGATGGTGGAAGGATGTTCAATATTTCAACCATCCTTGTGAGCACAGAGAGCAAATATTAAATAAAAGGAATCTATGGAAATAATCAGAGATCCTCTCTCGTCATCATATCCATCATTTCAGTAATAAATGTTAATAAAAAAGCTAAGATATAAAAACGTGACTCATAACTTGAAAATAACCTGACCTTTTATGGAATTAAACTCATTTTCTTTCAAACCTGCTATCTGTAGAATGTTTGGCGACATAAACTTTCAAATGCCTATTAATCATTTTGCCATGGTAATTTAAAGCATTTTATCACCCGCAATGAATTTTTTCCACCTCTCCCTCTCCCACCCAGATTCTCTCAAGGGTTCGCTCTGATGCAGTGGATATTTATCTGTCCATGAAGACCTGTCAGTAACCGGGTCCTCACAGCTACCCAGAAACTCTCAGGCACACATGTGTGCATGTGTCCTCTCTCTGGCCTCCGGGTGGGCTCACCCAATAGGAGGGATGATGGCTGGCATCCTCAACCCTGCCGCCACCTTAGTCAAAACCGCCTTCCCTAAGTTCTCTTTGGGGTGTGCTGGCCCTTTCCTGTCTGAAACCTACTAGTATGGACCTCTGAAAAATACTGTTCCCTATGCCTGAAGCTGTTTTCCCTTATACCACACCCCGGCCCCTTTGCCCCCAATTATCTGGACCACTCCTGTCCATCCTTCAATGCACAACTTAATTGCCACCTCCTCCTGGAAGCCTTCCCAGGTGCACAAAACTAGGTTAGCTTTTTCTTTTACTGCATCTCTATGTTTCCTTCCTAGCACTTATCACAACTAAGATTAAATGACCATCTGTGTAAGTTTCCACATACATTATGGTTGCCCCAGACAGTGAGGCCCCAAACAGCAGAGCCCACATCTTGCTTGTTTTTATTATATCCCCCACTTCACATGATGCTGTGCAGACACTCGGTGCTCAATATGTGCTTCTCAAATGAATCAAAAAATCAAACAATGAAATGAAGCAGGTCCCTGTGACGGAAATGATCGGGCTTTATCCAACAAGGGCGGGCTTTATCCAACAAGGGAAGAAACAGAGCAAACTGATGTCAAAGGCAAAGCCACTTTGGTTTCTCAGCCTCAGGCAGATGCTTCCTCCCCAAGGTCATTTGAAAGTGCCCAATAAAGGAGTGTAATGGAGGAGCTAAGGGTATAATAACCTCCAAAGCCTAGTGCCTGGGTCCAAAGCCAAGTGATGCCACCTGTGTAACCCAACACTAGTTATTTTAGCCTCTTCGGGCCTCAGTTTCCTTGTCTGTAAAATGGGGGTAACAGTCCACTAGGATGCAGCCTGACTATGAAATGAGTGGCTGTGTTTCCATCCTGCAGCACGGCACCTGACCCTGCGTGGGGCAAGCATTGTGTGTGTCTCCTGTTCTGACCTCCTACCACAGCCTGCCCCCGCCAGACTGACTTCCAGTCTTTAGGTAAGGCGGAACTCTTACTCCACTTTGCCCCCATCTCCCGCCCCAGGGATGGAGGGAAAGCATGAAGTAGGTATTGCTCTCAGTTTACAAACTCAAAAAATACATATTATTTTCTTTACTTTCTAAAATTCAAATTAATTTTGGTTCTCAGCCCCCTTTGGCCAAGCTGGTTTTAAAAATAAAACTGGACAGAATCTCTCCTGAGTTTTTCTAGTCTCATTGAGGGGCAGAGAGGGAACAGTACAGTTTGGGGTTCTGTGTGTGGACAAAGACGGGGAGGGAGCTAAAGGCAAATAAACTGCCATCGTCCACTGCGCAGGCTGCCCCAGATATCCACACACGTGTCCTGTGTACTCAGGTCCATGGTAGGGACCCCAAGTGCCTCCAGGGACCAGGCAGGTGACATAAAGGTGACCATCTGGGCAGGGAGAGGGTATGGTAAGCTGGTCACTAACACATGCAGGCTCAAATCTGAGGGGTGCCCCTGTGACCATCTCTGCTTTCCACTTAGAAAAGCAGCAGCCCTCCGGTGACCAGACCTCGCATTTGTGGAGCTCCGTCCAGTACACAACGTGCTCTCCTCACACCCACCTGACTGCAGCCAACCCGCAGCCCGAGGCTGCTCCGCAGACACAGTCTCTGAGGAGTTCCTCTCCCGCACCATCCCGGCAATGCTCCTCCAGGACAACCTTTCTCCATTTATTCAATCTTCTAAGTCCACAGTTGACACAGTAAACTTTAATGATTGATAGTGAGAAACACACATGCATGCACAAACACATGCATTATTTTTTAGCAAATCCCTATTTTAATCCTGCTGCAAAAAAAAAAAAGATTCTTTAGTGCAGACCCTACAGTTGAAAGGAGGAAGAGTAATGCATTAGTTACCTATTGCTGCATATCAAAGCACCCCAAAACTTAGCTACCCCAAACAACATTTATCATCTTGACGTTTCTCAGGGTCAAGAATTCGAGAGCATCTTTGCAGGATGGTTCTGGCTCAGGTGGTTCTGTCTGTATGTCTGTCTGTCTGTCTGTCTCTCTCTCTCTCTCTCTCTCTCTCTCGATTTCAGTCACGGAGTTGGCTGGGGCTGCAGTCGTCTGAAGGCTTGACTGGGGCTGGAGGACCCACGTCCGACGGGTGCCCTCACATGCTCTCACCGCCGAGCCTCGCTGTGTGGCCCTCTCCTTACACGCTGCTTGAGTAGCCTCACAGCACGGCCGCCAGCTTCCTCCAGAACGAATGAGCAAGCGAGAGAGGAAGGAGAAAGACGTAATGCCCTTTGCATTCTCGTCTCAGAAGTCACACAAGCCCACTTCTGCCTTATTTTGTTTGTTAGAAGAAACTCACTGAATCCAGGACATGTTCAAAAGGTGGGGAATTCGGCTCCTCCTATTGAAGTGAGGAGTATCAAAGACTTTTAGACATATTTCAAAGCCATTACAAGTGAAAAGCTTTTAGAGACTTCTAAAACCCCGGGTTAGTTTTGTTTGCTCTTGAATTCCATATAAAAGGCATCGCATGGCCCCTGTGGATCAGCATTGTGTTTATCAACATTAACCTAGTTGGTGCATACGGCGGGAGTTTGTTTTTTCACTATATGGGTATAGCACAGTTTACGTCTCCATCCTATCACTGATGGATACTTGGGTTGCTTCTAGTTTTTGGCTTTTATAAATAATGCTGCTATGAGAATTCTTTTGCATGTCCTCTGGTGAGCACATATTTGAATTGCTGCTGAATATTTAGCTGGGAGTGGGATTGCTGGGTCAAAGGTCTGCGTGTGCTCCAAAAGGTGCTAGTTGTCAGGGTAGTGGTAACCATGGCAAGGAGAGGATCACTGGGGAGAAGCATAGGGAGTGTCCGGGGTGCCGGTCACATTCAGATTCTTGAACTGGGTGATGGTGACATGGGTATGTTCACTTTGTGGAAATTCACTGAGCTGGTCATTTCAATCTACTATCAGCCTCAAGACATGCCCCCCATAGCCTGCTCAGAAAAATCTCCACCATCCTCCCATTCCCCCCAACAAGAAAAAGTGCTCCCTTTCCCAGGCTCTTAGTGTGGGGTGGGGAGTGGAGACACACCGCGGGCCCCTCCTCTCAGTGCGCTTTTCCAACCAAGCCATAAGCATCCCTGCAGGAGGGACCTCACAGTGAGTCACCCAGGACCTGGCTCGTGGCATTCCCTTAACTGCTGCATTGAACTGATGGAATCCCACAATAATGACCAAAACTGGCAGCTGGTAGTTACTGAGTTCTTATCAGTGTCAAGCTCTGTTCTAGGCTCTAAAGTAGCTCTCTTAATTCTCATAAGAACCCCATCTTCAGTTTTCATGATAAGGAAAGTGAGGAGCAAAAAGTTTAGGTAACCTGCCCAGGATCACCCAGCCAGTAAGAGGCAGAGCCAGGACTCAAACCCAGGACGCCTGGCTCTAGAGCTGTCAGAGAGAGCAGGAAGAGACAGAAGAAAAGAAGGGAGGGAGGGACAAGTCATAACTTCTCTGCCCACCCTCTCTAAAATACCTATGCCCCATCATGCTCCAGCCTGATACCCTACTTTAATTTTCACATAACACTTATAATGCCCTAAAATTATATTTCTTTAACACATTGACTACCATGTGAGTTGTATTTAACTCAGGCTAGTTTTGAGCCCAGGGCTTCGTGAATCTAAACCCTGCAGTTGGTTCATGAAAATCTTACTTGTTGATGTAATTAACGTTACAATTAATATTGACAATTTAATTCTAAAGCGTGGATTGCGTTGCACATGACTCACACACAGAAAACAATAAGACATCGCAAATTAGAAAGGATTGCTTTGTTTTAATAAAACACTGAAGCCCCAGGAAAAAAATTTGTTTTCTAGTGTGGCAGTCGATGTGTTAATTATGTGTTTACTTATTTATTGTTCGTCTCCCCAGTTAGAAGCTAAGGTCCCTAAGCTATTCTGTCTGTTTCGCTCACAGCTGTATCAACACCCAATTAAAAAAACTAGATACATTAATCTATATGTGTGCATTTTCACATAAAAAAGACATGGAAGAAGAAAGGGGAGGCAGGAAGACGCGGAGGCCAGAACAGGAGAGACCGTTGGCTTTTCCTTGTTTAACTCCTATGTTCTTGCCTTGTTGCAACCAACAGGGGTTTCAGAAGGTGCGTCAGAAGTTCTGAGAGCCAGAAACCATCACCAGGTGTGTGTATGTGTGTGTGTGTGAGAGAGAGAGTTGCTGAGGCAGGACCAAGGGGTCTGCCAAACGTCCGCCATCCTGGCCGCGTGTTTCCTGGGCAGACTGTCACACAACGCACCGTCACACAACGCTCCAGACTGGAGCAGTCAACTCAGATCATGGTCCGGGTCCAAGGACGATGGCAACTAAACCACACTGGACAGTAGGTTTTTATGTTTCAAAATGCCGCTGGAAAGGAGATTTAACAACCTCCCCCATGACCAAATCCTGCATTCTGCAGCCCCCATGCCTCGTGTGTGGCTGCTACCTATGCCGTGCCGCCAGCTGGTCAGAAGCTGGACGTCGAACTCATAGTCAGCACAACAGATTGCAGAGGAAGGCTCCTTCCTAGTGGGGGCTCTGGTCATTCCACAGCAGTCCTCACCCCAAGGACTTCTCCCTCCTTTGAACTTCCTCAGAATTCACTCTCTATTAGTCTCAGGGTCCAGAATTCTTTACATTGCCTTTTGTTGTTAGTTAAGGATGGGTGGATGGACGGATAATAGAAGAATTAACATGCAAATGAACAGAAGATGGAGACAGATGCTTCTCCATCTCGGTAATAAGCTTCTTACAAGTCACTGTCCTTTCTTATTTTGGACTTCTAATATCCTACCTGGAGCCTGGTACAGTCGCTCAATAAATGACTGCCTACAACAATGTCGATGATGTTTACAAACTGGGATTACAAATCTCAAAGGCTTGGTCTGATGCTGCAGCTATACAGGGTACCCACCACAGTATCTTTTCAACCTGCAAGAGGAGGGAAGACCCCGTTGGCTACAGACCAGCCACACAGTGAGTGGGGGTTTTGCTCTACATGGGGGCACACAAAAGTCCAAGGAGACCAAGCTCCAGTTGACATTGCCTTGACTGGCCTTCCTGCAAGGGCAAATTCTGTCCTTTGCACACAGACCAGGGACCCACCTGTTTTTTCATTAATGAACAACCCATTTGGGTACTTGTATTCAAGAATCCAGTGTTTCTAGCTGCGTTTGTGGAGTAAGCTCCAATGCTATAAACAGAGACTTGGAAAATGAGAAGCAAAAAACGTTTCTCAAGCCTCCTTTCAGAACAGAGACTTCCCATGCAATGGGTCACAAATCAACCCTGAAGAAAAACAGAGGCAAGTACTTTTAAGAGACCAGTCTTCTCTCTGGGACATGCAAGGTCATGGATAACTCTCCCAGGGATCTTCAGAACCATGCTTCTTCGTCAGCACCTCCCCATACCTCAGCCTCCTTAACTGTGTGCCGTCACTTCAGAGATAGATTATAAATATTACACATCCAGAAGAAGAGAAGTTAAAGCAGCCCTGGGTCTTAGAGAGTGTGAGATTTATTTCAAACGCGGCTAACGGTTCCCTGTTAGCCAGATCATCGCACTTCTTTGTGTGACACCAAAACAGCCTCACCAAGCTGCATTCGTCTCATGAACTGTTCTTATCTTTGCACACCTGGAAACTCAGTCAGGTACCATTGGATCTAGGAAAAACTGCCTCTTCTCTGTTCCTCCTAAAAGCCAAGATTATTCGCACCTCAGAGCCCTTGCCTTTGCCCGTCCCTCTCCAGCTCCCCACGGCTTTTTGGTTATGCCTGTCTCACCTTATCCAGCCTCTACCTTGTCTTTCCCCCCTTGTCTTGTTAAATTGTAACAAACAAATCATTAAGTAGAGAACAAAAATGTCACAAATTATTAAGTAAAAAAAAACAAAAATGCAAAAGCAAGCGGAATCTACTAATTTGCTCATCTGTGATGGGCATTTTTTCATTAGCAAAAGCACTTTCAATATGCCACTCCCCAACTCAAAAAATGCCAACGGCCCCAGTGCTGACCAAGTCCAGACCAAACATGGCAGTAGCAAGGTCTAAAATATTTTTTAAAAGATAAATTTATTGCCAAATTGTGTAGCAGTTGAAATGAAAATAGTAAGGGGGAAAGAGTTTAGGTGATTTGTAGGCATGGACAAAAATCATGAAAGTGGCCCACGAGTGACTGAAGTCTGGGAAACGCCAATTTCAGAGATGATTGGAGCCGTTGCCAACTTTCACAGTCAGCCTCCTATTCTCCTGCAACCCTGCAGCTTCACCCCAGGGGTCTTTGAGCTACAAATCAAAGAGGCAATTCTCTACAACAAGGGGCGGTCTCACTGACCAGCTCAATTCAGCTAAGATGAGAGCAGCTGGTGCCACAATATGAGAATCCCACTCCAGGTTGGGTTTGCTCAATGGCGCAGATGAAAGAAGAAAACACATCTGGAGGGGGAATCGAGCTGCTAAAAATGAACTCAGAGTTTATGTGCAGCTGTCACAAAACATTCTGCTGTGGAACACACAGCCCCTGCCTTCACCTGTCTGCATCTCGTCTGTCCCCACTAGTAGCAATTCATGGAGTGACCAAGAATGGGAAGCCACAAACAAAAAGAGTTTTCTAGCAAAGAAATGGCAAAGAAAACAGATTTTTAACAAGCAAGGTATCTACAACTTTCATAAAGTTGAACTGATCTAGAATAACTTAATGAGTGGCTCGAACCAAAGACACATTTCAAGAACAATGTTATTCAACTGAGTTTAATGTAATTACCTGGCATCAAATTACAGCAATCAGACCACCCACCTTTAATAGACTTTTAAACTTTTTCAAAGGCCTCTGTATCCTGTTTGTATCTCAACTGATTCAATGGTTCTGTCATCAAGGGACTGAAGCTCAGAGAAGTGAAGTGGCCCAAGCCAAGTCTCAAAGAGGCAGGACGAGACTCAGACATCCAACTCCAGGTCTCTCTCCACCACTGCTTAGTAAGAAGGCAGTAAGAATACACCCGCTTCGTGTTCTCACACCAAACATCCTGTTCAGAATTATCATTTGGTATCCTGGGACCACCTCTTGGAATGAAAAAGATAAATCCGGGTGATCCCAACTAGAAAAACAGAGATGCTACACTGACTGCACTAAGAAACCACACTTGCCTTAGAAGAAAACATGAACCATGTCCTGCTTTTGTCTGTGTTTAAAGAGTCTAAAGATATTGGGTGCACAACAGAAATCAGTTATGTTTAATATAAAACCATATGATAATGGCCCAAGAAGCCAAACACTCAAGGGAGGATGTAAGTTAGAGTTCTTTGCTTGTAAACAACAGAAACCCATTCTGGTCAGCTTGTGAGAAAGAGATTTCTAAGAGGGACATTGGCCATCTCATAGAGTAGAGAGGGGAAAGCTGGAAATGCAAGCCTAGGAATAGACCAAAATCCAGGGCAAGTAACCAGCAAGACTCCAACAGAGACCCTTGATCAGAGTCACCAGATGCCACCCCTAAGCATCCACTTCAGCTGCACCAAACGTCATGTGCACCTGGGCCCTATTAAACTGCCTTTCCCATTGGCATCCAGGGAGTATTGCCCTCAATAGCAGATGCACCTCACCTGTGCACCAGCCAGCACGAGGGGCCCATGTCTGTGCCCAGCTCAGTCCCTGTCATATTTACTCATGTGAACACACACACATGCACACACACTCATGGATACATGCATGTGTGTGCACACATACACATGTGTACGCACACAGCAGCAGCAGACACTGATGAAGTACCACCCTCAGCCCATCCGATTTCAGCACTGCCATGGTGGACAGTTCCATGCACCACCAGTTCCAGCCCCTGCCAGTGGCTGTCGCCAAAGCGTTCTTGACCTCTGCTGTTTTCTCCAAGTTATCTCCCCCAATTTAACCTTCAACCAACTGGGATGGAGGTCAGTAGATACAAGCTCCAGCCTCCCCATATTGCTGTGGGACAATTCTGAGGCACCTTGTAGACAGTTCTGAGAGAGCACCCCAGTGGGATGACGTCACAGGGACCCTTTATCAGCTTCTCTTCTTTCCTGGTTTCATTTTCCCCCACCCCACTTCTGGCATCACCTCCCAGATAAACTGCCAGGGCCCCAACTCCCTGGTCTGGAGTCTGCTTTGGGTCTACATGCACATCTCGCACGCACGGGTGCATCATGCAGTGTCTTGAATGGAAAGAGAGAGAGAGGCCTTGGACCCCCTACAGGTTGGAAGGTGCATGGAATATAAAACCCCCAACGTCTCTTCCACAAGGGGCTAAAGAGAAGCTACCTGCAATTCCCCTGAGCCCGGACGGAGTCAAAGCCAACCCGGTTTTACACACACAATGTGCTTAGCAGTGAAGGTGACATATCAAATCATTGTCTTCCTTTCTCTCTCCGTATCTCTTATACCAGTAAGAATCTGGCCAGGAGGACAGAAACAACACTGAGCATTTAACACAGAGGACATTTAATCCAGGGAGGGGGCTACACAGTTATGTGCATCTGAGAAGCCCAACCAAGATTAGCTACGTGAACCCTAGGCCAGAAGGACAGAAGGAGAAAGTAATGTTCTCAGAGCCAGGGACCAGGGTCACTCAAAGGACAATAGGACCCCCAAGGGCTCCTCGAGCAAGAGAAATGTGGCTGTACCATAGACGCCACAGGCAGGAGGAGAGGGGGTGCCCTGGCTACTGGTGCCCCATTGGCTGACGCCAGCTGAGGGAACCTGGGAACCACAGAACCCTCAGGGTCAGCTCCTCTGACACAGACAGGGCAGGCAAGAGCAACCCATGGGTGTGACGGCGAGACCCGGGCACCAGCACATGCCCTACTCCAATCACAGTGCTTGGGATCTGTCCACGAACCCCTCAGTGCCCTGGGAGATGATTCATCTGAGGCTGGAAGGGTGGACTCACCTTGCTCACCGTCCATGGCCCTCACTGGATGGTGGCCCTAAAAGATACGTCCACCCAGAACCTGTGACTATGACCCTATTCAGACAAAGGGTCTTTGCTCATGTAATGAAGGTAAGTATCTCAAGACGAAGTCATCCTGGGCTAGCCTGGGCCCTGAATCCAATGGCCAGTGTGACTTGTAAGACACAGAAAAGGAGAAGACACAAAGAGACACGCAGGAGCGAAGACCACATGAGGACAGAGGCAGAGACGGGGCTTACGCAGCTACAGTCCAAGAAATGCCAAGAATTTCTGGCCACCACCAGAAGCAACCAGAGAGGCATGGAACAAATTCCCCCCAGAATCCTCGGAAGGAACCAATTCTGCCCACACCCTGGTTTCAAGACTTCTGGTCTCCAAAACTGTGAGAGAACAAATTTCTGTTGTATTAAGCCACCAAGTTTGTGGCCATTAGTTACAGCAACCCTGAGAAATAAATATACCCATCCTAAGTTCCATTATTTTTTTCCGTGCCATGGAATGGTCTCCTTTCCAAGTTGGAGATAAATCTTGAACCAGGAAGATGGGAGCAAAACAGGAGTTCAAAAGCTCTACCTTTAATGTGATGAAATGTCCTCATCTCTTAAAACTCCCCGTCTCACACCTCTCGTCCCGTCCCAGCTGCACCTGTAAATGTCCTTGCTGCGCTCATGATGGAAAGTTGTCTCTGGAGCCAGGAGGTTCATTCCACATGGTGAATAATGTCCTGGCAACTGAGTGCACTTTTAGTCGTCTCCCTTTCGCGATGGGCTCTGCTCGAGGACAACACCATCCATCTATTTTCTGAATTAATTGGTTAAGGCACTCTATTCGCTTCCAACTGCTGCTGTTACAAATTACCACAAACTTAGTGGCTTAAAACAGCACAATTATCTTATCCTTCTGGAATTCAAAAATCCAAGATGGGCTAAAATTTAGGTTTTAGCAGGGCCATGTTCCTTCAGGAGGGTCAAGGAGAACATCTGCTTTTGGTTTATTGGGGGTTTTGGGTGGGCTTTTTTGCTTTTGTTGTTGGTGGTGGTGTTTGTTTTTCAGCTTCTAGAGGCTACCTGCATCCTCGGCTTGCGTTTCCTTCCTCTACCTTCGAAGCCGGCACTGCAGAATTCAACTCTGCCTCCACTCTGAACTTCTGCCTCCTGCCCACCGAAGACCCTGTGATCGCACGGGGCCGTCCTGGATAACCGGGATGACCTCCTTATCTCAAGGGCAGCTGATTAAGACCTTAACTCCCCCTTGCCATGTAGCACAACCTGCCCACAGGTTCTGCGGATTAAGATGTGGACATCTTTGGGGGGTCATTATTCTGCCTACCACAGGCAGGAAATCTTCAATTAAACTCTCAACAGGCTGGTCCTTACCCTTAAAACGAAGGCTTGGTAAGCAGATCCACATGCAACCTGCTGCATTCTTCCCAGGATAGGCAAGGCGATTACATAAAGGTGCTCTGCAGGGGATCTACCAGATGCCAGAGACTAGGGTGGTAGCCATGGACACGTGACCTCCTTTAAACCTCCAGCAACACTAACAGGAAGTTCTAGCACCCATTTCACATATGAGCAAATGAGGCTCAGAGATAGGCGACTCCACCCTCCACACTCAGCGTTCAGATGGAGAATGCCTTCTCCCCTCCTATTCTCATGTCCTCATTTAACTGACCTTTAACTGCCAAGATCAAGCAACATTTCCTCTTTTCAACGCCTACCTTTCAAAACATTCCTAAAGCCCTCATCGCATGGAGCCTTGCTTTGTTATCCATCTGTTTGCATGTGTGTGCTGCCTCCCCAAAAGAACTTAAGATCTTTTGGGGGTAAGGACCTTATCCAAGACTTGTTGGTATTTTCTAAAACACTAGCTGGGTTGTGGGAACTCAAAGGATAGTTGCTCATTGAAACCCACAGTAAGCAGCAGAGTTAACAGCTCTTTAAAGAGACGCTCTTTCATGAAAATGATTCATTCCACCTCCCTGAGGGATCTAACTCCATGAGGGCCCTTTAAGAACATTCAGAGGTCCCATGAGATACATCAGGCCTGTATAAGTGGAATGAAAATTATAATAACAGGAAGATATTAATAATTAGAGCCATGTGCCAGGCTCCACTCTAAGCCATTTACACATGTTAACACATATTGACCTGTTTATTGCTCACAACAGCACTCTGAGGGAGGCACTTCCTTAACCCTCATGTTGTAGAAGGGGAGACTGAGGCATAAAGCACACGTGAGACATGCCCAGGATTTAGGAATTCTGAACCTGACCTCACTCTATCCTCAAGGTCCCCCCACCCACACTTTCCTGACCTCCGACCTTGGCTTCCTCCCTGGATCTCCCTATGCTTCAGCTGCCCCTTCGGGATAAACCTTCAGGATAAACCCCCTCCTGTACCAGCCCAGCTCTGGGAACGCTCTCCAGTTTACATCCCCGGGGCAGCTCCCCGTAGCCTGAAGTAGATGAGCCCCCAGGAGGATATCCTGTGTCTTCCCCACCTACACACCTGAGCAGGTGCACCCAACCTCGAAGACGGCACACACAGCAGTTTGCAGACCTGAGTGTGTGCTGGAGAATTGCAGACCGCCGGCCCTACCCTCAGTGAGCCTCACTCCGTGGGTCTGGAACAGCCGAGGCATCTGCATCTTACCAGCCTCCCCTTCTCCCCCGGAGAGATTCTGCTGCCTGCAGTCCCCAGAGCACCCGGAGAAACCACAGGGGTGCGGGGTGACTTGGAAAGCTGGTTGTTCAGTTTTATCCTCCCCTTCCCACATTTAGAGCAGGCATTTATTTTACATGGATTTTGCTTTCAGATCATTTTGATGTAGCTGTGGGTGTTGGCTCGGATGCCAATGGAATCCTGTTGTCCCTGCGTGGCCCACTCAGCTCCCCCATCGGACGACGGCCTTCCCAGAGTGGCCTCAGCCCTCAGCGGGGGAAGGGGTGGGGGACAAACCCGCTGTCTTTGAACCCCTCTCTCAACCTGGGAGCTTCACCCCTGCAGGTGATTCTGTCTAGACTCACCACATATCCCTTTAGGAAGTGGTTATTATCCCATTTTAGAGATGAGAAAACTAGGACAGGACGAGTCTAAATAGCCCCCAACCCAGACAGCTTCTGGGTGAAGAACGTGAATGGCTGCTTCACCAACGGCCCCGCTGTTCCTCAAGAAACAAGGCCACGTGCGGCCGCGCCTGGGGCTGGCCTCGCGCCTCACTCGAGAGTGCACATGCTGTCAACCCACGTTCCCAGTGCCCTGACACCCTGTACCCTGCCCCCTATTTTGCCTTATTCTGGGTACCATCTGTATTATTACTTACTATTCTCCTTTAAATCTGCTCATGACACACATTTATCTGGGGAGGAAGCAATAGGTCAGCACTTGAAATGAAAAAAGCAATGTCACTTTCCACAAAGAGAAGAAAACCCTAAAGTAAGTACACTAAAAACAGAACAATGCTACTGAATGCTTGCCAGACTGCTCCCTGCCAAAGGCTACCAGCCTGGGGGGGTGGGCTCCCACTGCCTAAAACAAAGACAAAGCAACAGGCAAGGAGATGAGCACGTGGCGAGGAGGATGCAGGAGACTGGCGCGTCAGACAGCTTGCCTCCCCGCCTTCACCAGGATAGGAAGGATGCCGAGGGAATCAGCTCTTACTCAGGTAATTCAGTGTTATGTAAGCACCTACAGCATTTGACACCTGAATACCTACAGTCACCCTGGGGGGCAGACTGATTTTTAGGTGGTCTCTAAGACGATTTAAAGGCAAAAGTCATTCTAGAACCCAGAAACTTCAGGATGGAGGGTGAAGGAACAAAATCAAGAACCCAGGGGAACGCAGCAGGTAATTTAGCTTATGTGTGGGTCTCTCCAAAGCAAGTCTACCACCTTCTCGCAATGCCACCACGTTACCATGGAAACACAGCTGTGGCAAGTCAAACTTTCTTCCCAGGTGTTACAGAGTGTGCTCCTCAAAGACAGTCGGCAGCCACCAGCGACAGCATAAGCCACTCACTCACCCACCCAGGACACTAATTATGTAACACAGTCTGAGTTCTGATATAATTTCTTCACGTCAGCCCAGTTTCTTTCAAGATGAAAAGCGAAGAAGGGTGTTCCTCTCCTCCATGACTAGCTATAATTAACTCCAAAAATATTCGTCCTTTAGCAACGGAATGTACCTCTTTCAAGTCACATGGGGAGTTGCTAAAGAACAGATTGGCACTGGACCCTGAAAGCCAGTAAAAAGGCAAGGCCTGGTCACTTCTTTTCCCTTGAAAATGTGTCCCCCGTCTCCTAGTCTTTGTGTGACTATTGCATATTTAAATGAGCCCGACCACCGTGGTCACAGGTTAGACTC
The DNA here is from genome assembly GCF_000956105.1 of Propithecus coquereli. Lineage (NCBI taxonomy): Eukaryota > Metazoa > Chordata > Mammalia > Primates > Indriidae > Propithecus > Propithecus coquereli. The sequence goes on from NW_012154285.1 coordinate 2,066,926, forward strand.
CAAGTCTGAGATAGAGTTTCTTACAGACAGCAACAATGAGCTGGATTATTCCTATGCACATACACACACAGAGGTGGCTTTTTTTTTTTTTGGTATCTTAGCTCAAATATTATAGTACATTGTGTGCTATCTGGTGGCAGTACAATTTCTGACACTATTTCCATAATAGCAAAATTTACATACAGATGGCAAATAAATAAAACCTTTCTGTGACTTGGTCTGTGGTTCTATGGTCAGCAAATCCTATTAGGGGCTTTATTAACCTGCTCAGTGATGGAAATGTTATATCTGATCTTACGGATTTCAGCGGTGCAATCCAGCCCTGCTACAAAATGAAATTCAACTCTTAACATTTTTCTGCAACATGAAGCCACCAAAATGGAGTTTTTTTCTGTATGCAGCGCTGGAAATAACCACCCTTTCTCATTTCTCATGCGAGCCACAAATGGTCTCTTTTTGCTATCCATTTTCTTTAACAGCACATAATTGCAATTAGCTAGTGAGCACCAAGGGATACGAGTTGATCAACATACAAAGTTGCCAAGAAGAAGTAAGTCTAGGCAAGAAAGAAAGGGATGTGGAGGGGGGGTCTCTGCAATGGAAAATGCATTGGGAAGACTTGGCTTAAACCCCCCGGAGAAGCCCCAAAGAGATCTCCCTCTGCGAGCACCCTGCTTCAAACTGAACCCTGGCAGGAAACATCTAGGCCTCAAAGAACTGGCTAATGACTAGTTAAAATCAGCCACTCTCTATATCTAAACAAGGGGGGAAAATGTGTTAGTGGGTGAGCTGAGTTGAAAGCTGCACTGTACAGACTCTCGTGAGAACCCAGGTACTGGAGAATCTCCTGTGCCCTAGGAGAATTTAAGTGGAAAAGTCATCTCAGATCTAAGAAGGATGAGCCTCCGGAGAGAGGACCTCAGAAAGGCAGCAGGTGTGGGTCACACCTTTCCTCTTGCACTAACACTATTTTCTATACCTCTGATCCCGAAAGAAAACCCCTAAAGAGGAATCCAAAATCCAAAGCAAGACTCTTGTGCATCCTACATCTGCCAAGCAGTGGCACCAACACCCCAGTGCACTCCAAAAATAAGAACCTGTGTTCCTGAAAGTCTCAGACTGATGCTGGAACGGAACAGAAAACACAGGAGTTATGAGGGGAAGACAAGGACAAGGGAAATTAAGAAAATTCTGAATTCATAGCAAATCGCACCAAAGTCTATTTCATTACTTTCCATACTGTAGGGTACTGTGCTAATTTCCCAGGCCTGCCACACAGACTGGGTGGCTTCCCGGCAGAAACTTATTTTCTCACAGTTCTGGAGCCCAAAAGTCCAAGATGAAGGTGTTGGCAGAGTTGGTTTCTCCTGTGGCCTCTCACCGTGGCTTCCTGTGCCTTCTCAGTCTTTCACTTCTTATAAGACACTGGATTAAGTCCCACACTGATGACCGCACTTCAACTTAATTCCCTCTTTAAAGGCCCTATATCCCAGGACAGCCACATTCCCCAGGTACCAGGGGTTAGGCCTTCAGCATGAGAATCTGGGGGGACACAGTTCAGCCCATGACAGGCATCAAGCCGCATAAGTTAACCGCTGTATCTAGGATGTAAAAGTGTGTGCTCCCCATTTACCAAGTCCCAACCATAAACCAGACATAGTTCTTGACGCTGGGGACACACGTCCCTGCCTGCGTGGAGCTGACATGCTAATGTGGGGGAAACAGACAACAATAAGTGAACAAATAAATAACTGTCTATTTCAGGCGGTGACGAGTGCTCTGAAGGAAACCAGCTAGAGCAGGACTGGGATGGGGACCACTTAGGGATGGTCAGGAAAGGTTTCCCTGAAAAGGGGACATTCTAAGTGAGACTGGAATGGCTCGGAGGGGCCAGCCCTGCAGGGGTGTGAGGAACGGGCATTCCAGACAGGGAGAACCAGGGAAATGCCCTGAGACCAGGGCAAGCTTGGTGGGTTCCAGGAGCCCAGAGAACGTGGCTGTGCTGCTGGAACATGGTGGGAGATGACATGTCAGAGAGGTGAGTGGCGCTCCAGGAACATCCGGCTTGGCCTTTTGCTCAGTTCACTCCTGCCCCCTCAGGTCACGGTCAAGATCACTGCAAATTTACAGCAGGAAAGGTGTCTTTTTACTTCTCACCCGCCTTTCTCCTTTTGATCCAATCAGGATTTCAAATACTTTGCATAAAGTATCACCAACGGCGATGCTAACCAGTGCAAAATGGGCGTCTTTATTTCTACTCCTTTCCTCAGGAAAAACATCTCTCAACATTGATTCTGACATTGCAACCCCAAGGGCAGGCAAAAAGCTCCTTTGGCTAAACCCAACAGGACGCAAGAGCTGGAAAAGGTTTTGATTTCCCTTTGAGAGGGAAACCGCCAATATATTTATTAAGTACCAGGTGCAACTGCATTGCCGTAAGTGAAGAAAAATCATTATTCGGGACCCTGGAGGTAAGTGGCAAGTTTTCTTATTCTGGGTTTCAAATTTAATTCAACTCAGGGGATACTTTATGAGCTCTAACAGACTGCCAGTCCTAGCTGGGGACACAGACTCCGCCAAGTCAGCAGTCCCTGTCTGCAAGAAGCTCATGATCAAAGAGATTGACACAAATTCAGTTAATTATAATATGCTGAGATAGGGGAGCGCACGTTGAGTTTCTTACAGAAAGTTTTGTGGATTCAGACCACCCAGATAGGACGAAATGCAATTAAAAATTATATCTAACCTTAAAATGTAGATTACACAATTCATTATCATCTTCTTTCCTGGTTTTAAGTGATCTTTTTTTCTGAAATCTTCTGCCTAAATGACAGTGAATGAGTCAACCTCAGCATATTGGAGGTAGAGACCATATTTTCATTTTTAATGAAACTAACAGAGATAAGTGGTATGCGGCACTTTTATTGTATTAAAATAAAATCTGATGAAATTCTCACCAAACAACATCCCACTAGTCAAGATGAAAAGATCACAGAGTGGAATTTGCATTTCTTGTTAGTGCAAGTACTATCCCAATGAATTTTCCTAAAATTACTGCACAGGTCATTGGTGGGCAACTACATAATGTTTAAGAGGTAAAACTAAACTGGCTCCACGTAAACTACTTATATGCAACAGATCTACTGTGCACACAATTACTTGTTTTTCTTTTAAATAAAACTCCCTACCACTCCAAAGTGAGTAGTAAAAGCAAGATGGCTGCGTAATTGTGTTTTGGAAACCCACAGTTACACAGCGGAGTGTTTTTAGACCCCTGAGAAACAGCCCCACATTATTATGGGGACGCTGAGCTTCACTTCAGCATTTAAACATGCAAGAGCTTCCCTCAGCTTTCAGGGAAAAGAATCCCCTGGACATCCCAGGTCCCCAGTATATCCTCCCCTCCTCTTCCCTGACAAACACTAGAACGACACTGAAAGCTGTTGCCTTCCCTGTTTCCATCAAATCATGTGCCCAGCAATACTAACTGCTCACCCAGAATCCATTTTCCATTTCTTCCCTGTTGATAAAACCCTGACTTGGAGGACAGGGGACAAAAGCCCAGTTAAATACCTACAATTCCCTACCTCACTACGGGTGGGCTTGGTTATGAGAACAGTTCTGGCCATTGAGTGACAGTCAAAAGATGCTGATTGACACCTCTGGGAATGCTCCCTAAAGAAGGGCAGATGCAGATGCACAAGGTTTTTTGCCCCTCTCTCCTTCCCTTCTTCCTTCTGAATGAAATATAGACGTGACGACCACCATCTTTGTGACAATGAGGGAAAGGCCAAGAGAATCATAACTTCCTTGATGCTCTGACATCCTTGATCCACCAAACCAAGTCCTACCTGTGGGCTTTCTTGCCTTTCCTGAAATATATCCCTGTCTTGGTGAGACCAGTGTTCTTGGGGTTCTCACTCCGTGCAGCTGACCTTAACCCCTAACACGGATTAACTTCACAGGTCACTTTTCCCCAAACCCCTTCAATCTGGCTTTTACTCTCAGGAGTCCATTAAACATCTTACTAAAGTCACCAATGGCCTCCATAGGTAAAATGCAGAGAATAATTTTCACTTCCCTTGCTTGACCTCTCATCAGCATCCCACACTGTTGACCTTCCCTTGTTTTCAAACAGTCTCCTCTCTTGGCTTGTGTCACGTCATAGTCTCTTTGTCTTTCTGCTACTTCTCTGGCTGTTCTGAGGACTCACCTTTGTCATTTATCAACCTATTAAACGTTGGAGTCCTTCGGGACTCATTTATAAGCTCTTTTTTCTTCTCGTGATTTTTACTGAAAAAAAAAATCATCCTTTCCAAGGCTTCGATTATTATTATCAAACTGCCAGACACGCCTAAATTTGGATTTGCAGTCAAGACACAGGGAGAGGATGTTGTTACCTAAAAGTCCAGGACCTGGGGCCACCCAGTGGGAGCTCAGTTCCTTGCAGGGTCTACTCCTGAGGAGCACACACCCCGCAGGAGCCGGGGCTGCAGAGGAGACGCAGCCTCTGATGGAGACGTATCCGGAAGCAGAATAGGAGGGAAGTAATCACCTGCTTTCTCTGCTCTTTCCCACCCTCCAGCCTTTCACTGCTGCCTCCCACTGGGCAAATCCATGCAAGAAAAGGAAATCATGACTCCATACAAATGTAAATTAACCAAGTGAATAAGTTGAAAATTTGGTGAGGAATGGAGTGTTTATATAATGTCATAGTAACTCTGCACAAAATTCTTACTAACTACAAAGAGAAAAACAGCAACTTCATAATGGAAAATGCTGGCAGATACCACCTTAATTATGTAACTGAAGTGAACATCAACAGGAATGAGACAAATTAAAATCACGCACCACCTAACAGGATGCGATGAAAGTGCAAGCTCATTTCCGTGGCATTCATGCAGCAGATGCATAACCTGAATCTAAGAGTGAGGACACAGCAGACAGACCCAAACTGAGAGACATTCATCAAAATAACTGCAATTTTTAAAGTGTCAAGATATAACACGTAGAGGTATAATTATAACAATAGCACAAAGAATGGGGAGAGTGGCACTATACTATTGCAAAATAACCAGATTTTACCTAGAGTAATAAAATATTAATTCTAATTAGATGGTGATACAGTTAAAGATACATTATTATGATCCCTAGAGCAATCACTTAAAAATGCAAAGAGAAATAGCTAAAAAGCCAAGAGATTAAAATAGAATAAAATACTAAAATACATTTGATTAACACCAGGGAAATAAAGAAAGAGGGAATACAGGAACAAAAATAAGATGCAAGACATAGAAAACAAATAGTAGACCTAATTCCAACCATATCAACAATTACATTAAATGTAAATGGACCAAATTTGTTTCTGGTGATGGCTAAGTGAGATCCTACGGGACTAGCTCTCCTACAGATAACATCTGCAAACTCTAGCAGTTCAAATCACTGTCCGAAAGCACTGTAGAATAAACAGAAACAGGCAGATCACAGTAGGGAGTCCACGCTCAGAGGAGGACCACTCTAAGGAAGGATTTCCCCCATTCTTGCTCCATTTAGCCTGGAAGATAATGCAGTAATCATTGTAGGGGACGGAAGAAGCACCACCGGTGGAAAAAATGCAGTTGAGGGTAGGGGGTAGGGAACCACAAGACAGAGTCCCAGATGGCAGCTAAAGAGAGATGAGAGAATGACGAAGAGAAAGAGAAAGAGAGAGACAATGCTCAAATTCTGCCTGTCAATATCCCCAGTTGAACCTTTGAACCATGGTATATGCAGATCAGTCTCAAAGCATCTCAACTAAAGATAAAAGATCTGTACTGAGATTGGATTTATAATCCAAGAAAGATTCATAACGTCAAAGATACATCCAAAATTGCCCAAATTATGAAGATTTCAAGCAATAAAGCCCATTCAAGAGTGAAAAGACAATCAGCTGAAACCAACCCTAAGATGCCACCAATGTTAGAATTGCCAGAAAAAAAGATTTTAAAGGACTTTAAATAAGCAAATAAGCCAATCATAAAAGGACAAATCCTGCATGGTTCCTCTTGGATGAGGTGTTTACAAAAGTCAAACTCGTAGCAGTAGAGAGCAGAATGGGGTGTGCCGGGGCTGGGGGGCAGGGGAAACGGGGAGTTGCTGTACAATGTACAGAGTTTCAGTCCTGCAAGATGAACGAGTTCTAGAGATCTGCTGTACAGTAATGTGCATCTAGTTAACACTACTGTATGCTTTAAAATGTGCTAATAGAGTAGATTTCACATTATGTGATTTTTACTACAATATAAAAAAATATATTATCCAGGACATACATGAAACCCCTTCGAGTTTCTTTTTTTTGAAACCAATGGTGTAGGTCATGTGAGATAAAATCACTAGCATAGACTCCAAAAGAAAAAAATGCATAGGCACGAGGGGAACATAACTGAGGAACTGTGAGCTCAGAACCATGGATGTGACGGAGTTGCAACCCACGAGTGTTTCAGTAAGAAAGATGGTGCCCTGGGACCGGGAAGCCCTGAGAAGGGGAAGGAATGGAGGGTGTTGAGGCTGGTTGCCAACCAAGGTCATGCACCAGCCACCTGCAGACAGGTAGCCCTGCCGCAAATGCCTCGTCCCGGGAGCAGGTGCTGGCCAGCAGAGGCACCGGCTCAGTCTCTCCACCTGGAAAACTGACGCGAAAGACAATCCCTCCAGGCCCCTACCGTGACTGCAAGGGTTAAAGCCACGACACAGCTAAGTGTGGCTTGGTACAAACTAAGTGTCCACCAAGTTATTGGCCACCACCATCATCTAGGTATACTCCAGTTTTCCAAAGTTGTGACCTGAGATAAAGCCGTCAGCGCAGGTATAAATTCTCCTTTTGTATCCAGACTCCTCTGAAGCATCTGAAATTTACACTCGCTCCCTACTGACCTCCCTGGGAGCTCACAGACTCCAATACGTTGGGGAGAGAAAACAAGGCAGATTTGGGGTTAAGCACCATGTTCTAACTAGTGGAAACATGCTCACTAAACACAGCGGACAACATTTGGAAGTCACGTTAGCTAAGCACACTGTGCAGGTTACAGTTTGTTCGGGAAATAATCACCTGCCTTCACTTCCAAGCTCTACCAAAATCTCAACTCTAAGCTCTGGACTTGACCTGGGCTCCCCGATTGCAGATTTCAGAGCATCTGTGTCCACGCAGAGTTTCCTCGAGGGAGATTGGAGTTTGATTTAGGAAAAGAAATTACTAAAGCCTGGGTTTTTGGTGCCACTTGAGGAATGCTCAAACGGCATGCTGGCTTTTTAAGTATAAAAACTAAGCATTAAGATAAAATGATTAACATTGAAACTAGGGGACTGCAAGAGGGGCATGGGCTTTGAAGTGGGCTGACCTGGGTTGGAGTCCTGGTTCTGTCACTTTCTGGCTGTGTGACCCTAGGGCAACTTACTAAGCACTTCTGAGCCTGTTTCTTCATCTCTGAACAGAGGAAACAGTCATCTCCAGAGCTGCCGAGAGGATGAGAGATGACAACGTACACAAGAATCTCGTAGGGACCCTGCGTGTGACAGATTCACAATAGGTGGGAGCCGCTGCCAGGGACGAGCTGGGCACGGGGTGTGTCCCTGCCAGGCATCCTGGAGGCAGCTTCCAGAGTCTGCTTAGATGCTGCTGAGACTGCACCGAGCATCGCAGTGAAATTGCTGCCGGGCGCTGCCGGCACCTTCCTCGTCATCCCACTCGGTCTTCACAGCCTTCCAGGAAGGCAGGTGCTCTTACCGCTCTCACTGCACAGAAGAGGAAGGCAAGGCTCAGAGAGGTGACGTAACAGGCACAAGGTCACTCAGCCAGTGAGGAAGGGAGTTGAGATGTGACCCCAAGTCTCACTGATTCTGATTCTAATCACTTAGAACACTTGCCTTTGAGCGCTTCCTGAGCACTCCAGATTCTGTGATCACACCGCCCTACCCACACGCCCTCTCCCATTTTCCTTTGATTGATCCCAAACCTGCCCATCTTCCCCAGCCGCCTCCTCCTCCAGGAGGCCCGCCTGGTTTACCCCCATGAACTGCACCGACCTCCTTGATCTGACATCAGTTCCTGCCCACGCCACTTGTGCAGGGACTTGCACTGTGCATTGCTAATTAACACTTCAGGTCAAACACATCTGTCTCCTCAAAGCATCCCAGACACCTGAGCCGCAGACCACCTTCCTTCATCTCAGCAGCAGGCAGAACAAGTCCAGTGATGTCTCACGTCATGTCTAATTGCTACGGGCTCTCATCTTTATATTGTTCACTAAAGAAAAAAATTAAGTTTTTAAAGAATTAAAGTCAGTTTTATTTAGAGTCTTACTGAGGACTTCTAGTCCAGGAAGAGTCTTTTAGAAAGGTTTTTTCAGATGGTGTTGAAACAGTGTTTTAGTTTACAGTTTAAGTACAGGTTGTGGAGCTTTGGTATCAAAGTTTGGGTGTAAGAGTACACCTGGTCACAGGTGGTAGAAGTGTAGTCACTAAGCCCATCAGATGCTGTCTTCTGTGTGGGAAAAGGCAAGAATTAGGATCATCTGTCTATTAAGGACCACAGTGACTCAGGCGAGGGACGTGGGTGCCGCGGGGCCCATCCTGTTTTGTCTCTAAAGCATCCTTCCGGAGAGCTGCACGTCATCATGGAGTTTTGTGAAATTATGCTGGCAGGCAGAAATGAGCAAACGTGGTTCTTACGTCTGCTGCTTTGTCTCACAATGTGAATTCAAATACGGAGTGATTGGGAAGAGCCAAGATTCTTCCATAACACTCACTTCTAAGTCATTTATTTAGAAATTACCGCATGCGAGGCAAGAATCATCAATGGGTGCGAAAATTCATGGGCAAAAGGATGAAGCAAAACAGGGTATGGGAATAATCTCAAAGAATCTCCCTAGATGTTACGATTACTAAGTGCAAAGTGGGAACTAGCAACCCGACAGTGGAGAAGCCGGGCAGACGCCTCGGGTACCTCCTGACATCACACACTGAGGAGCACGGGACACTTCCCTGGCGTTTGGCCCACATACGTGCATCCTCAGTCCAATCAGGAGAAAACACTGGACAAACCCCAATTGAGGAACATTCTCAAAACACCTGGCCAGTGGTCTTCAAAAGTGATAAAGTCTTAGACCAAAATAATAATAATAAGACTACGGAACGGAATTGAGGAAACAAAGGAGATACAGTAACACTGTGCTGTGTGGGATCCCGGAGAAGAAAAAGGATTTTACTGGGAAAGCTGGCAGTGTGTAATGTCTGTAGATGGGTTAAAGACATATCAATGTTAGCGTCCTGGTTTTGATGTTCGCACTGTATGTTAGCATTAGGGGAAGCTGAAGTTTTCGCAACTTTTCTGTAAGTCTAAAATGATTCCAAAACAAAAAACTTAAAAAATTAAAAATAAGTGACATGAAATGTAAATGTCTTACATCCTGTTTGTTTCCTTCATGGCACTTCACACAGGTGTTAACTGTGTATATTGTTGTTTATTTGTGTGTTCACTGTCTCCCTCCCTTGAGAATGTGAACTTCAGGAGGGGTGGGAGCACAAGTGCTTTCTCTAGAAGGGAGAGAGGGAGGGAAGAGAAAAGCAAAGGGTGTCCCAAAGGGGTGTGACACATAATAGGTGACCACAAAACATCTATACAATCAATGGCAACTACACGGAGCTGGGCACCCACCCAACAGTCATCAGGTTTTCTGCCTCCAACCCAGGGATGGGGTAGACTGAGGCTGACAGGGGGGCGGAGCAGCCTGGGGTGCAGCTGAGCCTGGATGTCTTCTCCATCCCATGGATGAGAAAGTCGACATCAGCCAGTTCCCCACAGCTGGACACAGGTCCTGGGTCTGCAGATGGTGTTGGTGATACACAGACGTGGCCTTAAATAACATCAAGTGACACAGGGAGACAAACGTCCCCTCCAGGTTCTCCTTTAAGCCTGTGACAACTTCCAGGAGAAAGTGTCAGTGTGGCCTGGCCTCTCCATAGCCCACGCTCTTCCTCCTTTATGCAGAGAGCAGGCCACAGGTCCATGGCCTTTGTCAGGTGATGGAACCTACTTAGAACTTAATAGTGTTGTTTTTTTGTTGTGATTTATTTTATGTAATTTTTTTTTTTTGAGACAGAGTCTCACTCTGTCACCTGGGCAAGAGTGCTGTGGCATCAGCCTAGCTCACAGCAACCTCAAATTCCTGGGCTGAAGCCATCCTCTTGCCTCAGCCTCCCAAGTAGCTGGGACTACAGCCGTGCACCACACCTGGCTAATTTTTTCTATTTTTTAGTAGAGATGGGGTCTTGCTCTTGCTCAGGCTGGTCTTGAACTCATGACCTCAAGTACTCCTCCCACCTTGGCCTCCCAGAGTGCTGGGATTACAGGTGTGAGCCACCGCGCCCAGCCTGTAACTTATTTTTATAATACTCTTTCATATTAACAAGTGATACTGGTTCCTGTTTATAGTAGCAGATGGTAGGTTTCCTTTGCATTTATATGAGTTTTAAAAAGTGACTTGATTTAAAGAAAAAAGTAAATAAAAATTTCACAGAAGGTACACACAATTGATTTAATTTATAAAGGTGACATATGGTGGTATCTGATATGACCAGAAAAACTCAAAGGTGGTGTATGAATTACTAATATTTGGGATCACTGACATAGCCCGTCGTTTGATTAGAAGTGATGAATCAGTTCTCACGTTACAGGCAGGAGGGAACTTTTGCCAGAATTGCATTCCCTTAGTGTCCTGATCATCAATATTTACGAAACTCTTATCTATTTAAGTCATACAATCTTGATAATTCATACCCTTTATCTAGGAACAAATGCCTTATAATACTTTTGAATTCATTCATTCATTCAACAAATATTTGTTGAGCACTTATGATGTGCTAGACACTGTTCTAGATCCTTAGGAATCCAGGATTCTGCCCTTACAGAACTCACATGCTGGCAGGAAGAGGCAGACAATAAACAATGCTACCTGATGTCATGAATGTAAATGATGAACCAGAACAGGGTGGGGGGCGCAGAGGGGTGGGGGTGCCGTGTTCAGCAGGGAGGTGTGGGTGGGTTCTCTGAGCCAGTGCAAAGGCCCTGAGGTAAGAGCATGCCTGGGGCCAACAAGAGGTCAGCGTGGCTGCTGCTGAGGGAGGGAGGGACAGTCACGGGAGATGAGCTCAAGGAGGTGATGGGGCCAGAGCAGGCAGAGCCTCGCAGACCAACACCAGGATCTTGCCTTTTATTCAAGACCCAACTGTAGGGGCAAAAGTGGAGGTGGGGAGCCCTGTCAGGAGGCTCCTGTACGCGTCCAGCCAAGTGGGGACGCTGGCTGGATCTGGGTCACAGTGCTGGAGGTAGACAGAGCCTGGATAGTTCAGAGGAAGAGCCCCAGGATTTGACAACAGCTCAGCTGTGGGGTGTCAGAGAATTGGGAGACTCAGTCATGGTTATTGGGCGTATGGCCCGAGGAACCAGAAGGAGGGAGTGGCTTCCAAATTAAATGAGAGCTTCTGGCCAGCCATAAAGTTGACTCTTCATAAATAGTCACTTAGGGCATAAATTGTCCCCATTTACAGATAGGGAAACTGTGGCACAGAAAGGTTAAGTCACTTTCCCAATGTGACACAGCTGGTATGTGGCAGAGCCAGGATTCAAACCGAGGCACTCTGGTTTCGGCCTCAGAGATACTATATTTGGAAAGAGGAAATTTTCATAATATTTCAAATTTTCTTGTAAGTGTGACAAAGATCTATGCTGACCCCAGCCTGGCACTGACCTGGCCCCCTCCAAACCCACTTTATGACCCTTTACTGAAAGCTTTTCAAGGTACAGTGAGATTTAGATGCTAACGTTTCACGGAATCTATTTCAGTATTGCAGAATAACCAATTCAACTGCTGTTCAAACTGGCCCCTCTACAACACGCTGTCTGAAATAGCAACGTGGCACGTGGACACGGTACACATCTGTCCCTTCCCCACGTGGCCCTGGCTCTGAAATTAGGTCTTAGCACATCTTGTGCACATTCCCGCTCTGACCCGGGGCCTCGTCTGAGCCGGAATGAAATTTGTCACATTTCATTCATAAGAGACATGACTAAAGCAGACAATCAATCCCTTATGTTGGGAGATAACACGTTTCCCTAGGCCGAAAAAAAAGTATTTTAAGAGACTGAATATATTTAATACAACAGACAATAGCCAAGCTATGGACAATAGATCTCTGACCCACCACCTTGCAGCAACCAGTCTGGGAAATCAAACCACCACCTCTGCAGCAGTCTGCCCAGAAGGGTCAGGACTTGGTCCATGATTCCCAGCTTTTCTTCGTTGTCTCTGCTTCCAACTTAGGGCCAACCAGAGAAAGCCAGACATGCTCCCTGAGCCCATCGCATAAGAAGCCCACCTCTGGTTAACCTGCCTCCGGCTCCCCAGGGCCAAAGCCTGCAACCCAAGCACACCTGGGACCTTCCCTTTCCCCAGTCCCCTGCTTGCCTTTGAGTCTCCGCAAACACGAGCGATGGAGGCCAACTCCCCTGCCACAGTAAGCTCTGAATAAATGTCCTCTGTCTTCATTTGGATGATCTTCATTGATTTCCACAATTTCAATGTGTTATTCTCTGGCCATCACATAAAGCTTAATAGATAACCTAAATAACAGTACTTGCCTCCTTGAGTTGTGTGTTGACAGAGTTTAGTGAGTTGATTAATGTAAAGAACTTACAATATGAGCTGAACCATCCTTGGTCATCAGTGAATGTGAGCTAGTGCTGTCTGGGCCCTTCCCCTGGCCCGCAATGCTTTTCCCAGCCAGACTCCATGGTTTCCCTGACCCCCAGATCATCTTCCTTCCCTGTCCCCTAACTTCTCATCCAACAAAGTTCTCACCACACCAGAGATTAGCAATAAGCTTAGTCTTATGTGTCCATGGCCATCTCGCCATTTATGTAAAACAAGAGTCAAATCTATATTTCTTTATGAACATATATGTATGTAAATGCACATTTTTTTAAATCTAGAAGGATACTCTTAGAACTTTTTTTTAATCTCATTATTTCTTGGGAAAGGATTAGGATGTGGAAGGAGGGTTCAAGTGAAACATTCAGTTTATTTGGATTCTTTGAATCTTTTATATGAATAAATGCATGTATCATTCGTGTAAATTTGCTACCTGGTGTTAGGGACCTCCTTTAAATCCAGCCATCTCCACGAGAAAAGTTTTCAGTTTCAGGTTCCTTGGTGCCCTCCCTGTCCCCATAGGTCATATTTATTCTTTGCTCTTTTCCCTTTTTCCAGGCTCTAACATTTATGAGATGCTACTTCCCTAATACCTCGGTACTGCCTTCTTGCCTTTTCAATTACCTACTTAGTATTTTCTTTATACCTCGTTAGTGGTTCTTTATATTAAATTCTTGCTTTTAATATATTCATGTGGTCTCAGTCTCCTGACTGGACTCTACTCCCCCAATTTTGAACCATTCTTTCTCTGCCCCCAAATTCCACTCATCCTTCAAGATCCAGCTCAATAGGAAAACTCCACCCACCGCAGCACACGCCACTCTCATCCCTGAATTCCTGCAGACTTTGTGGTCTCTGTTACCCAAGCTCAGACGTGATCACTTGTTGCAGGGGTTGGCAAACTATGACCTATGGGCCAAATTCGGCCCTCTGTTTTTGTCAATAAAGTTTTATTGGAACATAGCCATGCCCATTCATTTATGGCTGCCTTCATACTACAACAGCCAACTTGAGTAGTCACCAGAGAGACTACAATGGCCCACAGTGCCTATTTACCATCTGACCCTTTCCAGAAAACGTTTTCTGGCCCCTGGTCTATTATCTTGCATGGCTATTTCATGTTTTGAGTTTCTCACTACACTGGACACTGCAGAACTCTTAGCACATGACAACACCATCTAAACCTCAGCACCAGGGGACTTGACCAAACTAGCAGCATAAGGCTGTTGCACAGGACAACCTCAGCCCCCTGAAAGTGCCTGCCTGAGAAAGCACAACGTGGCCAGGGGGATTTACTGTTTGCTCCAGCCACACACTCCTGATGATTGGGCTCCTGACCTCCCTTTCTAGAGCATTTACTGAAACTTGTAACTGTAAATATGTGTTTCTTGCCACTGAGAAGCATCTCTCTCCCAGGACCATTCCTCTGAAATATAATCATCAAGAAAGACAGGGCCTCTGTCTCCCAGCCTCTGGGAGGATCAAACCCTAACTCTGCTAACAGCCGGCGAGCACATGCAGCCGGCCCCGTTGTATCGCGCTGATCCCCCCCACCTTTGTGCCATTTCACTTCTCTGATTCTACTGAGTGTCCCCTTCCCCTCCCTCATTCTCCTTTAAAACACTCAAATCGTCCCTGCACCCACCAGGACGGAGCTCAGCTCTCTCCCTACTGTCAGTAGTCACTGAATAACATCTGTTTTCGCCACATTAGGTATGGCCAGCTGCATTTATCTTTGGCAATATTCAGTGAATGATCAACACCCATTTTGTTAACTGAAAACTCTTTGATTACTAAGAGTTTGTTTCCAACCCATCCAACCCAACAAAGCCTCTTACCTAAGAGTGAACTGGTCTGCCACAGAGCCACTGGTCAGAGAGACCAAAAAGGTAGCAGTGTCCCCTTCCCGGACTAGGTTCAGAGGTACTGAGATGACGACATTCTCATCCAAGCTCACCAGGGACCACTTCAGGTCATCTTGCGTTGGGTAGACCACCACGCTCCCAATCCTCTCCCGGGTGGGGAACATCTGCTGGGGGCTCTCCTGGCCCGAGTGGATGTTGTTCTCCCACTTGCCTTCCTCCTCCAGAGGACACTGGCCGGCCTCATCAGCCGGGTAGAGCGTGAAGAACAGCTCCATGGCGGTGCCCCCCAGCAGGGCCGGGATCTCCTCCTCGGGCTCCAGGTCCAGGCCGGAGCTGAACCACTCGGGCAGCAGCTCCAGCTCAGCCACACACAGCCCCGGGGCCCCTTGCAGCCGGCAGCTGGCGGCCACTTCCCTAGCCTCTGGGAAAGCAAACATCTTGACGCAGGGCAGATCTTCCGCAGGGTCACTGTCATCCCAGCCCATGCCAGTGACGTAAAACAAGGTCTGCACTTTGGGTCTGTTGGAGTAGATGGAGCTGTCGAGGATATGGGATTTCAATTTCCAGTTGAAGGGAAACTTCTCCATGTTGCCAAAGGGCGTAGACATCACCAGGAATTCCCGGGGGATGGTCTTCTCCACCGAAAACGGGCCATAGCTGGCGTTGATGGCTGGGGGGCTCCTGGCCCGGTAGATGAAGAAGGGCTCCACGCGGGCCTGCAGACTGGAGTTCCTGGTCAGGTCCTGGTTGGCTTCTTTAAGGAAGAAGGACTCCTCCGCATTGGAGATGTGCAAGCGGGTGGGGAGGTAGGCTGGCAGCGAGGAAAACCTCTGCAGGCTGTCCACGATCCCGCGACTCTCCGTCACTGCATGAGAGGAAAGCAAAAGAATAAAACCGAGTTCTGATGCATAACGAGATCAACGCGATGCAGTCTCACCCACTGCCCCACAAACCGCCCGCCGGCCACACCATTCCTGCCCTGGGTCTCAGCACAACGAAAGTCCTGTAATTACATCAAACACATTCCTCAGGATCTTCCCAAAACACCATCCCGGGGTGGGAAGGGACTCGTTTGCCACTGATCCAGTAGTCCTAGGGCTGGTCAGTGACCTCCCAGAGGGAAAACATTGCTTCCTCCTGCAAAGCCCCAAACTCGGAGGATCATGGTCCTCTGCATTGTTAATCACCCCACAGAGAGTAGGTTGCACGCCTACCAAGCCTACCGATCAGGCATTGCACCACTGAATGCGACACGGTAATGCTTCGTTACTCGATATCTACGCTTCTCTCTGTCACTCCTAGATGTGAGGTCTGCCTGGGCATTAAGGCAGCTCCACAGTTCCTACTGAAATGAGGGCGAAGCTAAGGCTCAGGGTTCCCACTTCTAGAAATCTCTCCTTCCAAAATACCAGTGAGGATTCACAAGGATGTATCTACATGGGACATTCACTGCAGCATCGTTCAGAATTGCAAACAAACAAACCTAAGAGCATATGTGTGGGGCTGGAGGCCTGGGTTTGAATCCGGGCTCTGCCACTTCCTAACCTTGAGCAAGTCGCTGAACCTCTCTGTGCCACAAATGTCCTCATATAAAGTAGGATGTAAATATCAATTATAGCTGTTGTGGTTGTTGTAAGGATTAATGAGTGAATAAATATAAGTGCCTAGAACACTGCTGGCACACAGAAATGCTGAATCAATATTTACCTGCTATTATTCACCTGCTATTATTATTACTGTATATTATTTCACTTCACACTAAAGGTTGGTCAATAGGAGATTAAACTATATAAACATTTTATAGTGAAATAGTAGGCAGCTGTAAAAAACATGAGATAGATATTTATGAACATACATGAAAAGATGCCCACAGTATGTCGTTAAGTACAGAAAAATATTAAATGTCATTTATGATCCTATTTGTGTAAAATTTTAAGATTCTATACATACATACATAAATGTATAAATATTTATGTTTGTGTGTCTATAAAACCCAAAATGCTTTTTATCATTTATGTTTCTACTTTCTTTTAATATGTCACAACAGCCATGTATTATTTTGTTAGTTAAAATACATAACACATACCTAAACATGTATGTGTGTATAAATGCATGTATATGTGTGTTTCTTAGCATGTGCTGCTTTCAAATGGAAACTCACAGACAGTGAAGACCCAACAAGCTTTTTCAAAGTGAAGACCGCCCACCAGGAACCTGGGTCAGCAAATCAGGCCAAGAACAGACAGAGATTTTTTTTTTCTCTTGTCCTAAAATAAGCCTCCACCACTGGAGGCCAGTTTTCCAACCAATGAAAGAAGAAATGGGACCTGACAGCGGTGTTTACAATGTCGCATCACTAGAGGAGGAAACTGCAAATAAATCCCATTCCATTGCCTCTGACTCCTGGTTTCATGTTTTTCTGCAGCCATTACAAATTCTGCAAAATTTATCTTTCTGTTGATTTAAATATTTTTTTGGCCAGTTCAGGGGTGTTCTTGGTGAGCTCTCCTTTCCTCGAGGGTAACAAAATTGTAATTAGGAGATTGCGAAAAAAATACAGCCCACATAGGGGCTGATGCATCCTTCCTCCAAGAAGGCGTTCAGAAAGCAAGTTCTCCTCAACTGTCATCAACATGACCAGTCCCGTGTTAGATTTATTCCTGGAGGAGGATAATTACCTATTCATCCCTCCAATTATTTCTCTAAATATATTTATTATTCACTTATTATGTTTCCAGTACTGTGGCGTGTAAAGATAGCACAGGGACGAGACAGACATGGTTTCTGCCCCCCAAGGAACTGGCAAACTGTGCAGAGAACACAGCTAACATTCAGAAAGCAGTTAGGAAATTGGGCATTAAGACCCTTAAAAATATCCATCCCAGGAATTCACCTAGGAATTTGTTCTAAGGAAATAGTCGAGAGAACAAGAAGGAGATTAATGTGCAAGTATGTTCATCACAACCATGATGTATAATGGCAACACCCTGGAAGCAACCCAAAAACCTGTCATTAGGGAAATTATTACATAAGTGATTAAAACCATGCTGTGTGTGTGATATTAAACTGCCATCAAAACCATGATTTAGACAAATCCATAAGGTCATAAGAAAACACGTGTTAATTGAAAAAGAAGAACTCAACACTTTTTAAAAATTATCTCAAATCTGTTAACACACACATGCTATAATTCCCTTTTATAATATAGGCCTCCAAAATGTATCCATATAGGTTGGGCAGGATTTTGATCAAAAGACAGAAGAGGGAGAAATGATCTTGAAGAATTAGCCTCATCTAAAAGAAAGTTTTAGCGGTTGATGTCACCAAGGGGCAATTTGTGTTTTGACACTGACAAGCAATGCAGAAGCACAATTCCAGATGAAATTTAAATTAGTTGTTTTTTTTTTTTTTTTTGGTGGTGGTTTATGTCCCCTTCTCCAAACCAGGATGTTAAATTCCAGGTGAATTTGCTCATGAATTGATTGGCAACAGGAGCACAGTAAGCAGGGAGCACCTGCCTTGTGCAGCATGACAATACTCTTCCACCAGGCTAAGCTCACACAGCCTACCAGATGTGGAAGTTAGGGGTTCAGATTTTACATTCTCATAAACTTAGGAGACGTCCAATGCAAAGTTTAAATCCTGATTTATTTACAGATGTGGGAAAGGAAATTAAAATAAATGCAAACTTTCATATGCTCTGTTTTCATTGTGGGTTGGTTTATTCTTTTATCTTTTATGTAGGTACTTTACACCTCTCAAAAATTGATTTACAAGAAATTTAAAGCTATACCTTCTCTTCCTTATTGTAGCCAAAGCTTCCATTTTATCTGAAAAGGCAGTCCGAGGTTTACAGTCCTGTCCTACCATAACTCAAGCAAAATGCAATACAAATTTTGTCTGAAAGCTTATAGGGAAAGCCATAAACATTGGCTGCCAGGGCCTCATTTTGTCCTCCGCCCA
Organism: Propithecus coquereli; assembly: GCF_000956105.1. Taxonomy (NCBI): domain Eukaryota; kingdom Metazoa; phylum Chordata; class Mammalia; order Primates; family Indriidae; genus Propithecus; species Propithecus coquereli. Next base: position 2,085,497 of record NW_012154285.1, read on the forward strand.
GATTGGAACAAAATACGATATCCAAATTCAAGAGCATTTTATGAAGCCATGCGACTGTGTCCTGAGAAATGCACCATGGCCTCAGAAGCAGACGCCGCTGCCTTTAATTGCAAAATGCCACAAACTAGCGCCTTTGTTTTTCCCATTGGCAGGTAGGCCATGTGGCCCGCGTTCTGAATGTGAAACGAGGCCCTATTTAGTCCCTCTGCCTATTTACTCAGGAGCTTGTCACCACCAGTTGGAAGGAGAGCACTGAGAGCACGAAATAAGGAAGGTCAATGAGGCCCAGCTGAAAAGAACCCCTCATCACTGCCCTCCCTAGGAACCAAGAAGAGAATCGAGCTCAGGTTCAGAGAGAGCACAAGGTGCGAGACAGAAGCTCTGTGGCTAAAGGATGCTCTGACTCAAAATGTCAATGGCAGATGTCTCCAAGGAAGCCCCAAAGAGAGCTTCAGGCAGGAGGGAGGGGAGGGGATTAATATTTTCCTAGAGTGAAGCAACTCACAAGGCACTAGGAACCCTGGCAGGGACTGGTGATCCAAAGAGAGTGTGTGAGTGTCATGGCTGTGCTTGGCACACAAAAAATATTCCTGGACATGGGCCCTGGTGAGGACGACTTGGACTTGTAGCCTTAAACCCCAAGATGGAGCAGTAGTTCTAGTTCCAGCTTCTAAGTTCTAATAATCCAACCTCCTCCCTTTTTCCCTTCAACCCAAAAGACAGTAACAGCTTCCTGCTGTTATTAATTTCTAGATTACTTTACCATGCCCGGATGGTACTTTACCATGCTCAATTTGCTTTCTCAGATTTTCCATCACCTGAGAAACTAATTCCCTTTATTAAATTCTCTCTGTTAAAATACCTACAGGGATTTCTGTTTTCTTGGCTAGAGCCTAATATATCTAATCACTAGTCACTTCCTCCTGTTATATTCCTATCACCATCTGAAATTAGCCTTTGTATTTTTACTTGTTTACTTATGTACCATCCTTTCTCTCTACTAAAATTCTACCACCATTGACAGCAGAGACTCTGACATCCATTTACTGCTAAATCTCCAGTACCTGGCAGGAGAAATTACATAGATGTTTGCTATCTGTCAGTTAAGACTGCCTTGGCTTAATGCTTGAGAGAAGAAATCTGTGTTCCTTCTGAGTTTCTCTTTGGCTTCTTCCCAGAGTTGTTAATAGATACCATTTTTATTAACATTGCATTTGCCCATCACACTATCACTCCATTCATTTCCTCCTCAAACATCACATCACTATGGTCACTAAGCTGGCAGCTAGGTTTGCAAAGCAAAAAGCTGAAATCTTCAAGTCGGAGGAGAAAATATCACTTTAAGGAGAAACATGCCATTTACAGGCTAACACGCCTAAGTGTATGTACCTGCTATGGCAGATGATTATCACAACAGTTGTAAGATGAGTAGTCTTAGTCCCTTTTGAAAAATGATAAAAATTGAGGCATTGAGAAATTAAGCAACTTGAACACAGTCAAAGTTAGGATTCAAATCAGCTCTGTCCAATTCCAAAGTCTTTCCACTTCTTTGTATTTCCTGCCTGGCCTGGCAGTTCTACAATGAGGCCAAGGGGTTAGCCACGTGGAGGTCATCGGAATGCTCTGTGCTCACAAAGCCAGGTTCATGGACACAATCACTGTATACCCAGTGAGGTTTTCATTGCTCTGTGGTCACAAGTGACTGTGTCTCCCTTCCCAGATACCCATTACCAGCCTGGACCCCCAGGCAGAGCAGAAAAATAGGTACAGCTGACCCAGAGCATCTCAACCCAGCTCCTAGCAAAACAGCCAGTGATCCATGCCTTTAAGGTAGTGATAAATGTGGAAGAACATTACCATCTATAAACTTCCTTACATATCCCAGAGCCTCATGGGGAAGTAGCCAATGCAACAATTCAGACCAAATGCTCTTTTAAGGAGGCTGATTGCAGGTGGTCATTTATCCATTAATAACCAGCTGTGTGGGATGACATTGTAAATTTCCATTCAGTTTGTCCATTCGGTCCTTTCCATTCCTGCCCCCACCGTATCCCTTCATTGTGCCCTGGGGAACAGAGCCTTCCTTCCACACTTTGAAACACGAGTCATTCACTACAGAACCAAAAAAGAAAGGTAGCAGATACTTGATTGCTGAATTCAAAAGCCACCAGTATAGCAAGATGGAAAAAGTCAGGTGAGTGTCTCCCTTTTACAATTAAATAAAACATACCACAGGCTGAAAAGCAAGGAGAGACCACACAGACGGGAGAGCAAGAGGCTACCAGTGCCAGCTGGGCAGGAGGAGTGATGTTTGCCTTTGTCCCAAGATTCTTCTCAACTCTCTAGCTGGGCAGCCCTGTGTGGCCAATCTGGGGGGGTCATAGGAACAGGAAGCAGATATGAAGCAAGCAGGAAGCAGATGGAGAGCAAACAGGAAGCAGATAGGAAGTAGATGGAGAGCAAACAGGAAGTAGACAGGAAGTAGGCAGGGGCAGACAGGAAGTAGACAGGAGGCAGGCAGGGAACAGACAAGAAGTAGACAGGAAACAGGCAGGGAGCAGACAAGAAGTAGACAGGAAGCAAGCAGGGAGCAGACAGGAAGTAGACAGGAAGCAGGCAGGGAGCAGACAGGAATCATACACAGAGCAAATGAGAAGGCGCAAGTGACTCCTCTCAGCTCCAGCTTTGCATTCTCCTCTATCTCCCCCTATTGGCAGAGCCTAAGAAGGACCAGCTGGAAGGGCAAGTTTGGAACTAAGTCGATAACTTAATAATAGCACACCCCATTTAACAGAGGAGGAAACTGAGGCAAGAGTGGTTAAACCACACACCTAGCAAATGATGGTGGCAGGACAGGAATTCTGGCCAACTGGCTCCATGGTGTGCACTGCTAACCACCACTCTATATTGCTTCACTCTAAGGAAGTTGCAGGAGGGAAAAAATCATAGTCCTAGAATTCCAGGATGCTCTATAATTCCTCCCTGGTCCAAAGGAAAGCATGAAGACCCTAGGGAGGTATATAAGGTAAAACCTAAAAGGTGGGAGTTCTTAGAGAAGAAGCCAGGATCCAGAGTGGCTTGTCTCTATCAGAGGCTGCAAAATGGTGCTAGGTATCATGGAAAACTCCTAGGTACTGCAGTCTATAGAACAATCAACAAAATAGAGAATACAGGAATAACATCAGTTCTGAGGAGGAAGATAAGGAATTTAGTTTGGATGTATTTGAGTTAAGGTAAAGGGGAGATATATAGGGAGATAGCTGAAAATATGAATGTGGAATCCAGAGGAGGTAGAGCCCTAATTTATCTCCCCACGAAAGTAAGCTCCTTTTAGACTAAGTGCTCCATCATCAACTACCTCTGTATTCTCTAAGACAAGGATTCTTAACCCTGGCTGCATGAACATACGTATTATACTTAGACCCACTCCCTCAGAGTATATTCAAATGGTTTCAGTTGGAGCCCAAGATTTTTCTGTGTTCCCTAGATGATTCAAATGAACAGCAATAGAAAGAATCACCATTCTAAAAATTTAAGGACACTACTAGGTACATAGTAGGTGCTTTTGTGTATATTCATAAAATAGTCAAGGCAAGAAGAGCCACTCATGAGGGAAGTCTTGGATCATGTACCACCAAGGCCATAAAGGATTAGAGATGACTTTGTAAGTTACAGTGATGAAAAAGATATAGAAAAACAAAAGCAAATGGAAATGAGAATAGAATCATCATTATCATTTATATAATACTTATTTACCAAGCACTATTCTGAGCATCTTACAGGTATTAAAATGATTATCATCATTATAGTCGTCACCTGCATAATCCTTATTATAGACCAAACACTATTCTAAGCATTTGATAGGTATTAACTCTTTTACTCTTGACAATCTTTTCATTATGAGTATTTGGTTATTATCCTCACTCATAGATGAGGAAACTTAGGCATAGAGAGGTTAAGTGACTTGCCTAAGATCACACAACTAGTAAGAGTCAGAGGCGGAATCTGACCCAGGAAGTCTAGCTCCAGGCAGAGTTCAGACTGTGAGCCACTATACTCTGCTGCCAGAGGAAAACTCAGAGAGCAAGATCTACCTTGTAAGACCTTAAGAATGAGTAAAGGGAACTGCAAGTGTGGCTCTGAATTGCTCAGCGCTCAAAGCACAAGATTAGGTCACTAGTTGCAAACTATCCATAAGACGAAAGCAAGAAGCAAAGCTTTTTCCGGTGCTAAGAGAAATTCCTGTGGTGAGAGCCCCCACTGGCCCCTGGGTGGCACACAGCATTCCCACAGCATCGTGAATCTGTTAAGATGCTTCCCGTCGTGGTCCCCCATGCAAGGCGGGGCTAGAACAACAAAGGATGATGAAGTGAAAGCAATTCTGCAGAGGGCAACGCAGTGTGAGCCAAGACAGCTGACTGCTTTGGGATGGTCTGGCTCAGCAAAAAAATAAAATCCAGAAAATGATTCTAAAAACTCCCACCTTCTGCACTCTCCCCAGGAATGTGCTTTCTTTCTTCCCACACCAGCCAACATCTTAGGAAGAGTCAAGAGGCAGAACACATGAGACTGTATTCTGGGAGTGCAAATATTCTACATAGATAATCAAAGGCAGATGCACAAGATTTAAGACACAACCAGGAGTATTGATCTTTTCTTTTATGATTTCTGTCACTGCTTTTATGCTGACAAAGTCCTCCCCAATATCCCAAGATCAAACACACGCTCACCTACACTCTTGCCTAGGTTTCTGTGGATGGCGTCTATACATGGCTGTGTGTCTCCACACTTTCATATTTAATTCTTCAACCCATCTAAAATTTCTATTGGTGTATCATGGGAAGTGAGAATCTGATAGAAGTTAAAAACTATCATGCACTGAATTCAGCCAGCAGAAGGATCTTACTTGACTTCACAGTTTGGGTTTATTTTAATTGAATTTGAATACTTTGTGTCAGGGTGCACACACATTCTCCACTGTTCTCCAATTCACTAACACCCACTCACACCCCCTCTTTTCATTCATTCATGGTATGTGCCTCAGCCTTGATCTTACAGATTGCCTCTCCAACTAGCTAGCCATTTTCTCCAAACCATGTTTGTATAGCTTATCCCTCTCCCACTGATTTCTAATGCTCTCTGATTATGTTTCAGTCCTTGATAGATGCCAGAGTCTACTTGTGAGCTATTTATTTAGCTCCTTTGCTCTGCGACTATACTCATGCCAATACATTGTAGCTGAAATTAATGTGGATTTACAATATAGTTAATTACATAAGAGTGTTATGGACTCAATAGTACCTCCCCCCAAATACATATGTTGAAGCCCTAAAGAATGTGGCTGTGTTTGGGGATAGGGTCTCTAAATGAAGTCATTAGGGTGGGCCCCAATTCAGTATGACTGGTGTCCTCATAAGAAGAGGAAACTAGGACACAGACACACAGAGAAAAGACCATGTGAAGACATAGGGAGAAGACAGCCATCTACAAGCCAAGAAGAGACCTCAGAAGAAACCAAAGCTGCTGACGCCTTGATCTTGGACTTCTAGCACCCAGTACGTAAGAAAATAAATTTTCTGTTGTTTAAGTCACCCAATATGTGATACTTTCTTATGGCAGCCCTAGCAAACTAACACAGAGATTGTTATTCTTTATCAAAATTTCATTAGCGAGACTTTCCTGTTTTCTGTCTTCCAAGTTACCTTGAAAATCATTTTGTTAAGTTGCCAGGACCCAAACGGACTCTTATCTGGAGGTGAGAATCTGCGTGTTGGGATTGTGGATGCCTTTCAACTTCCTGCTATGTTTTTCTATGTATTTTCAAATTTTCTAGAATGAACATGTGCTGCTTATTCAATCTAAGAGAAATATTGACATTCTTCCTTTTAAAAGAAAGATATAGAATTTGATTTCAAGTGGCAGACTGAGCACATTCACTCACTCACATCTCCACAGAAACCCAGCTGAACAAAAGCATAAAAATACAAAAAAGAAAAAACCTATTACCCAGAGAAATGGAGGAGGGGCTTCTGCAAAAAAAATATTTCGACAAATGTATGAAAGATAATAAGTGGATAAAAGGGTGTTGATGGGCAAGACAGCAGAAGAAACCTTGAGCTAGAACATTCTGCATGTGCTGCAGAAGGTCTAGGGGATACTATGCCCATTGGGACCCCAAACGGGCTCTTGACTCCATACTGGCACATACAGTGAGGACAGGAGTGAAAAATGGGGCTGCTAGCAGGGAGAGTAAGTAAATTCTGCAGATGGGACATCCACCCCAGGTGCACCTCCTCCCAATGCCCCAGCCTGAACAAAAGATAAAAATCTTGGTGTTTATCCCCAGGAACTCTTCAAAAAACCAACTCTTCTCTAAGGACATTGAATTAACCCTCCAGAGAAATGTCAGGCATCTAAGCGTGGGTGTTGGTGCTCATCCAAGAGGGATAGAGATAGAGTAGCCACCGTGCAACCATGGGGACCAAAGTCACACACAGAGCACGCAATTCAGGAAGATGGAGGAAGACAGAGGAGACAGCCACAACACGAGGTAAGACAATAAATAAAATAAAATCCTACTCGCCTAAGCCACTGTGGCCAGGGTTTCTTTTACTTGGAGCCAAACACGATCCTACATGATAAAAGAAGGAAACAAGTTGCATGAATCAGCTAAATCCTGGTCTTTTATAGAGAGAGTGCTGCTGTCTAAGTTGATGAACTCAAAAAGTCAAGGTAGGTGAATAGCTATAGAAGTTATCACAGGAAGAAATAAAAGCAGAAATGGCCAGACGTGGCTGGCTTTGGGGATGGAGGTAAAGGATACAGAGGAATGGGACAATATTGAGATGAGTTAGCCCAGACCATTTTCTTTTTGCCACATGCATGTGTGACTTGGAGGATGGGTAGGGTTTTGCCTGCATGAACCCAAACCTAGCCAAGCAGGGTAGGACAGCATGGGACAGAATACAGGAAATTCGAGCATGGGAGTCGGGGGTGGGGAGTGCCCTTAATCTAGACAACAGGCATCACGTCTTAGGGTGAGATGGCCACCTGCCGAGAGGGAAAACAAAACCTCTCCACCCATCCTACTACAGCTGCTGAGCTAGGGATTCTTCCAGCCTCTCCTGCATCCACCTGTGGCCACCTGACTAGTTCTTGACAATGAAATGCGCACAGAAGTGTCACATATCACTTTGAAGCCAAAATTGATAGCTTTTACCTTCCACCAGTGAGGAGCAAGAGACCCAGAGGCCCCAAGGGCATGACAGAGCCGTAAGCTGGAAGGAGCTCGGGCCGAAATCTCCATGTGGAGGAACATTGCCTGCCAAACATGAACACCCACATTGGATGTGTCAAGAAACAGTCTTTTATTGTGCTAAGCCACTGCGGGGAGTTTATTTACTCCAGCAGCTTGTGATAACCAACTCACACAACATCATATAGGCTTACAATTTGGAGAGCGGTGGTTCCGCCCTACTAAAAAGTTGAAACAAATTGCATAGCACTTTCTTAATGTAAACTGTGCTTTTGTTAGCAAGGAGGAGATAAAGACACTCACAGAAACAAAAGCGAAGAGCTGCTAAGCCAACATGAGAGATTTCCACGGAGCACCAGATGTAGAGAGAGCATTAGTAAATGGATTAGAGAGATCGCTTAGTGACAGTAATTTTGACCTCCTATAGGCGCTGTCAGCTGTTAAACAGCAGGAAATTTTGATGACCTTGTTCTAATTTCCATTTGTATTTATTCTAAATTGGACACCTTGGAGATTGTTTAAATAAGAGAGGAAAATTCACTAAGTAATCCTGACAGCTCCGCCGCTGTCTGAATGGGAGGCAGCGGAAGCTTCCACAAGGGAGAGAAGACACCTGGGCTGCAGCCCCAGGTCTGCCATCGGCTCAATTTATGTACCGAGACAAGTCACTTCATCCCCCTGAGATTCAATTTCCCTCTGTGTCAAATGGGGTGTCACCTGCTACCACCCATCAGGGATACACCAGGAGGTAACCCAGCAGCGTGACTCGTTACTGCGCAACTGCGCTCACAGGACTGTCGTGGGGGAATCCTGTTTACTGCGGACTTCTCCCCTGCTCAGACTTGCCTTTCCTTCACGTGGCCACCACTGAAATCAAACCTATTCTTTCCTTTCACAGGAAACCCAAACCATGCAAGTCTAAACAAAATTAGATTTTAAGGGCAGTCACAGCTAGGAAGTCTAGGGGCAGGCTGGCTTCGTTTAAACAACGTCATCACTATGCATTTTCACAAGTGTGTTTCGGTGAGTGGATGGGTCGACTGTGGTACATTTGCAGAGTGGAGTGCTGCTCATCAACAAGGAAGAGTAAATGCTGGGTACACACGACAACATGGATACATCTTGAATACATTACACTGAGCAAAAGAAGGAAACCTCAAAAGGCTACATACTGTACAACTACATTTATGTGACATCCTAGAAAAATCAAAATTAGAGGGATCATAGCAGATCAATGATTGCTAAAGATTAGGGTCTGGGTATGGCTACAAAAATTCAAAACAGGCCAGGCGCGGTGGCTCACGCCTGTAATCCTAGCTCTCTGGGAGGCCGAGGCGGGCGGATTGTTTGAGCTCAGGAGTTCGAAACCAGCCTGAGCAAGAGCGAGACCCCGTCTCTACTAAAAATAGAAAGAAATTAATTGGACAACTAAAAAAATATAGAAAAAACGAGCCGGGCATGGTGGCGCATGCCTGTAGTCCCAGCTACTCAGGAGGCTGAGGCAGGAGGATCGCTTGAGCCCAGGAGTTTGAGATTGCTGTGAGCTAAGATGACGCCACGGCACTCTTTCTAGCCCGGGGAACACAGTGAGACTCTGTCTCAAAAAAAAAAAAAAAATTCAAAACAAAGGCACAGGAGGTGGGGTGATGGAGCTGGTCTGTGTCCTGATTGTGCTGATGTTTACACAACTCTACGAGTTTGTCAAAAACTCATAAAGCTATATACCAAAAAGAGTGGCTCTTACTGAAAATAAATTTTAAAGTAATTTATTTTAAAGACACATTTTCACCCATCACCTTGCTCTGTTTTCCATGAAGCTGACTTTATTCTCCATGTCATGGTGAGATTAGCATTACCAAGCCTCACCTTTTCCTTCCTTCAAATCCAACAAGAACTGGGAAGAGTCTGTTTCTCAGCATTGCAGGGAACAAAACCTTGGCGCATCTCATTGTCTCTGATGGGTCGTGTGCCCATCCCTGAACCAATCACTACAGCCAGGGGAATGGCCTGCTCTGGCCCAGCCAGGGTCACCTTCCCCTCCCGGGAGCCTGGAGATAGAGTCCACTTTAGCCGAAATATGGGGGGGCGTCCCCCAAAACATCACCATGGTACCATTTTGACAAGAAGAACAAGGAAGTTCTAAGAAGGTCACACAAAAATCTATTTCTCGAAGGAAACAATTTGCACCAAGTCTAGACTGATTTCTTACTGCCAGGACTACTCTCAACACCACTGGTGTAGAAAAATAAAGATCGGGAATACGGTTGGCGTCGCAAACCAGACACTTGAGCAGTCGCCCTGCGGAAATGTGTTATCTTCGCAACTTGATACGCTGTGTTCAAAACACAAGTTGGAGACTCTGAACCCAGGGCCCAAAATAAACCAACATCCACCGAAAGACTAATATGTTTCCTTTAGGATACTGAGTCTTCAAAACTGATCTTAGCAGGAAGTGAGGAAACAGAAGGATAAACAGGGCCAGCTTCATGGCATGCAAACTGTGCGTCCCCACAGGGCCCTGTGCTCAGAAGGAACCGTGCTTGCTTTAATGCTCTGCGGTCATCTTCTTCACCTCTGGAATTCCTAAGCGTCGTATCTCTGAACTTGTGCTTTGTAGGTGAAATCTCATGGGATGATGGTGCGTGCACAGAAGAAGAGAAATTGCAATATGCTGTCTGCCGTTCCTTGTATCACTCTTTGCGTAGAGCACTCATGATGCCACCATAAGCAGAGTTCCAGGGGACCCACGCTACATAGAGATCAGCAAGACTCGAGGTGAGCACAGGTAAGCGTCTTGCATCTGTGGTGAGGAGGCAGCGGCGCTGACAACTTGGAGAAGCCGTGCTTTCCGTCCAAACGACAACTCACTTCAATTGTAGGAAAAAGGACAAAGATGTTGTACAAAACACAACCAACCAAGGAAACCTATCCTACCCTTTGTTGTTACTATTCCTTCCTGTATTGGGCAACTACTTAATGCTGAAAAGGATGACACACAAGGGATGGCACAGATGAGACAACCTAGAACTCCTGTTCTTGTCAGTCCTTCCTTACTCACCAGGAAGCTGAAGGCAGAGGGTGCCGGTGGGATGTGCGCGTACCAAGAAGTAAAATAAAAACAGTTCTGTGCGGCGTTTTCACTGTTCTAGTAACAATGAAATACACAGGCATGCACGAGCTGCGAAATACAGATCGGGCAACTTTGAAGATTGTGCATATGAGTTCATTGCTCTTATATTTGCATTTAAAACTGGTTTTGCACAGTAAAAAGATAAATAGTAAAATTCATACTTATGATTAAAATTTTTAATTTTTTTGTAGAATGGCATTAAATAGCAAATAAAACCATGAAAAGTTGAAAAAGAGACCTCAGAAGGAAGGGAAAAGGCTTAATATTTTAGTACTTTTAATGGCACTTTTTCCTGATTTTTGAACAGGGGGCTGCATTTTCGTTTTGCCCTGAGCACCGCAAATTATGTAGCCAGCTGTAAGGACACATGAGTTAACCCACCGGAAAATATAATCACGCCACAATCCCCAGCTTTCTCCCAACACTTAGGCCAGAGGTGAAGAAACCAGGCTCCAGGGACTCTATCTGAGTCACAGACATATTTTATTTTACCTACTCAGTGGTTTTCTAAAAAATGAATTAGTCACACAAAATCCAGATTTCTGGCTTTTCTTTAAAAATACAATAAGCTTTCACTAGGCTGGGCGTGCATTCCCACCCAGCAACAACCAGCGTGGGCAGCATAGTTACTGCTCTGCCTAGCTAGCACCTGCATCGACGGCTTGCCGCAGTCCCCACCATTCCCTGTCGCCCCACTCCAGCTCTGTCACACACATAGCCCCTGCCTGGCCTCCTGCCTGCTCTCCGAGAATGAGCCCAGCGCTGAGGGAGCAGAGCTAGGAGATGGAGACACAATCCCAGGATCCAGGTTGAGTCACAGCTCCAGACTTAATTGTCCATTCTCCGTGGATGTAATTACATTCACCTGCCTTATGTAGCAGGTTGAACTATGTCCCCTAAAAAGATATTTTCAAGTTCTAACCCACAGTAACCTATAAATGTGACCTTATTTGGAAATAGGGCCTTTGCCAATATAATTAAGGATCTCAAGAAGAAATCATGCTAAATCTCCTTACGTGAGAAAGGACAGGGAGGCTTGAGACTCAGGAACACAGGAGAAAGCCACGCGAAGATGGTGGCAGAGACTGGAGTGATGCGTCCACAAACCAAGGAGCGCCAAGGATCACTGGCAACACCAGCAGCTGGAAGAGAAGCTTGGAGCAGATTCTGCCTCGGAGCTTTCAGAAGGAAACACCTCACCAGCATCTTGATTTGGGGCTTCTGGCCTCCAGAATATGTGACAATAAATGTGTGTTGTTTTAAGGCACCAACTTCGTGGTAATTTGTTGCAACAGCCATAGGAAACTAACATATATTATAAATAATAAAACACCATTAACCCAGGCTAGTGTGGCGAATCCAAAATTATTCATGGAAAATCTTTTGTTCTCTTTCTTATTTACTTTGAATGCAGCCCACTATTTTTCAACACATAGAATAACTAGAGGACAGGAAAACAGTGCCCAGTCTCTGTGGCTGTTTGCTAGAAAACCCGCTTTAGGCAATCTACAAGACGGTTTTCTAAGGGTTAAGGGGTTAAGCGTTTAAACAACATGACCTCAGATGCCTTCAACATCCCTTCTACAATCCTGTTGACTATCCAACGGCTTGGAAACCCCTTTCCCCTACCGCAAAAAAACAAACAAACAAAAAAAAACAACCAAAACCTTGAGTCTACTTTCTGTCTGAATTAATTTCTCAGACGAATCCCACAAAGGTCCCAGTGATGCAGGAAGGAGAGACCTGGGAAGAAAAGAGGCACGCAGGGGCCTGGCGTGCTTGTGCGGAGCTTGCTCCTAACTGGGAGGAGAACACAAATGTCCACAAAAAAAAAAAACTGATGACCAGTAAAAGAAAGTAAAATCTTTATTGTCAACTTGCCTGATACAAGTTATAAGTGATGCCAGATCTCAGAGAAAGAAGGATTCCTTGTGGCTGGGAATTATCACAAGTTTATCAGTGGTATCCAAAAAACAAAATTGTGGTGGTAATAATATTAATAGTAATAACTAGGAATTTGTCACATGCCTGCTAAGTGCCAGTCACTGTTCTAACGTATTAACATGTATAAACATGTTCTGATACACGTACTGACATGCTCTAAATGTATTAGCATGTATTAGCTCTTTATATATTTACTCTTTACACAATCCTGTGAGATAGGATATTATTCTCATGTTGTTATATTATTAATACTACTATATAATTATTCTATAAGTTTGTAATATTATATTCATTATATACAGGATGTCACAAAAGTCACCATACATAGGGAAAATGGGAAATTGTGGCTAAATGTACCTTTATTTACAAAATATTCATTACAAATTTCCCATTTTTCCTATGTATGGTGACTTTTGGGCACCCTGTAGCTTCAAAAATGAAGGCACAGAGAGGTCAAGAAACTTGCCTAAGGTCACACAGCAAGTAAGAGTGGAGCCAAGATTGGGCTCCAGAGTCTGAGCTTTTCCCACTATTCTCTCCTGGCTCCTGGAATCTGTAGCTTCTGCTCATTTTCCTGTTTGGTCCGACTCTACGAGCTCCTTCCTGTGTAAGCCCCAAGTGTGAACTGGTTCTAGATTTCACCCCAAAGCAAAAAAAGGGCTCAATTATTGCTTCTAGCTGATAATAGGACCTTGAAACCTGTGGACTAAAACCCATAAAGAACACAAGGAAAGAAGCAGAACGTCCGCCATCACCCTGACCCCAGGGGTTAAGCCAGGAACTCCCATCACAGGTAAAATCGCTTTTCAACAACAGTTTTGGGGGATTCTGGGGGAGGGAGAAAAAAAACAAAATGCTCTCGATCCCTTTTCCTCGCTTGGAATTCAGGGCTGATTGTGCGTCAGGCAGAGTCAGCTGGGAATGACGCTGGCACAGGGGACAGCGCGCAGGGGGTGGGGGCAGGGGTCCAACGCAGTGCTAACCCTAACCCTAACCCTAACCCCGCCTGCCCGTTCCGTCCCTGTCCCCGCCCGCGCAGGAGCAGGCCCACGCGCGGCGACACTGCCACCCAGCGGCCAAGGGTCCCGCACTGCGGGAAGCAGGTGGCTCATCCCCGATTTCCAGAGATGAAAGCAAGACTGGTGGCGACCGGGGCCTGTACCCAGGCCCTGCACCGAGGCCTTGCACCGAGGCCTTGCACCGAGGCCTTGCACCGAGGCCTGCCGCCGCTTTCAGAAAACCAGTGAACCAAGCGCAATGACTCACTTGACCAGACTGTTGCAAGTGGCAGCAACGCGGGCTGGGATGGGCTCACGGGAGAAAGAGAGTCAACACCCCCACCACCAGCCTAGGGCAGAGAGACCCCAGGCTGCCACCAGCGCCACGTGAGCTCTCCACACTCTGGAAGGACCGAGACACCGCCGGGAAGGCGCAGAAGCCCCGCGCCCCACGCACGCGGTGACCTGGAGACACACCTGGGTTTTCCAGCAAACACGCGGGGGCCACAGACCGGGGGACCCCAGGACGGCACTGAGCCCCGCGGCAGGCGCCTCTGCATCCAAACTCTTCCCTCCCCTTCCCGCTGTCCACTCCTTCACCCTGAGAAATCGCAAAGCGGAGAAGAACTGATTTTTGCCTGTTTATCTGTCATTCCAGGGAAATGACAGATGACAATCAGGTCGTTTTATGAAAGGGCAGGGAAGCCAGGCCTGAGAAGCACTGGCATTTGGCAACAGCCTGGACATGAGGAATGGAAGCATGGAGAACAGGCAGCTCTCTCACGAAGTACGGCTGCAAAGGGAGAATCCCGCTGGGACACAGAGGACCCTCCCTTGGAGTCAGTCCCAAACCTTCTCCTTCGCACCCGCCCGTTCCCTCTCAGCACCCCCTGGTGGAGACAGAGGCGATGTCCTTCCTGGACATCACGCTGAACATCTCCCGTGGAGTCTGGAGCTGAGACCCGGGCACCAAATCTTCAGCTTCATTCAAATCCCCAATTCTTAATTCTTGTCCCCACGACATCCCCATCAAAGCATGAAGCCCGTGTCTACCACCCGGGTTGTTAGGACAACGGAACATCAGAGTGTGCTCCATCCTGAGTTCATACCACCTTTATTGAAAGCAGGTCAGCGAGGAGGGCGGGTAGCCTTTTCAACATGCCGGAATACTGACAGAGAGATTGCTGAGCCTTAGACCAGTCACTCAGGGAAAGAGAAATTCTTCTGCACAAAAGCAAGACACAGATCACACATCTTCTGAGTTCAAAGGGATGGGGCCAGGCCGAGTGCTGAACTCTGAGGGGTCTTTTACTTATTATTAGGTGATGAGTTGCCTCCACAATATCTATTTCTCTTCTCTCCTTTGGGGGAAAACCCTGGCGATTTGGTCATAAATGGGCACATGACCTAATTCAGTCCACGAAGGGAGACGGAGACTCTCTGGATTTTGCAGAAGCTCCCTGGAGAGACCTCCCCGCCCCCGTGAACAGAGCAGTGTGAGGGTGGAGGCCGGGAGCGGCCAGATGTTACTACGCTAAGTGGGGAGCTGAGAGCTGCAGGGTCGTCAGCACCGTGGAGAGCAGCCCAGGAGTCAGAGAGACCCTGAACAGACAGTCTGAGCTGCCAGGTGGAGCCGCCACCTCTATCCGAGGAATCCTCGCATACCCACAACTCCTTCCATGAGGCACACGAAAGAAGAATCCACGGCATTCCGTGGGGTCCTATGACTCGTGTAGGAAGAAGAGAAACTCCCACAGGAAGACACTGAGAGAGTTCCAACTGAAAACTTTTCAGCTGGAAACAAACAAACAAAAAACCCAGAAGTTTCCTTAAAAATGCACACACAAGGGGAAAGAATACAAGAGGTGAACACCTTCTTAACATCATAAAAATGAACCAGTTTCAGATCAGAAAATGGGGAAGCCCCCTGTTTCTGGAATTCTTTGCCAAAGTGTCAAATCTCTGATCAATAACTTTGAAATGCCATAATCTATGCATTCAAATAATAATTCTTTGAATGCTTAATGAATAAATATATTGAAAAACAGATTAATTCCTAATCATTTCTCCAATGTTGTCACTTCTTCCAAACAGTTAGAGCCAAAACGAGGTTGTCTGTGCTGGAAAACTGTTCCTGTTTCCACTGCACGGTGCTCGGAAGGTCCTCCTGCCCCCTGCCTGGTTTGAGAATTCTGCTCACCGCGCATCAAAGTGCTCATGTTTTAGTGAGAACTCAAAAGGCTTCTTGTCGTCCGGGATGTTGTGCTTTTCTCTGGGTTTCATGTGCTTGTGTCTTTACCTTACGCATATGTTCCCCGCTGTGAAAAATGTAAGCAACTGGCAGATGTGTCCTGAGAAAGCGTTTGCATTCCTTATTCAATTTGCAGAAACTGTAAATGTGATGGAATTGGAGCCTCAGGCTATGACATCTACCTATTGTTACCAGCTATCTCAGTGGAAATGACCCCAGAAATGCTCTGTTTTGCATTTCAGGCAAGTAACTTTCTACGCTAACAGCTCCAAGGCAGGAACTGATCCAAAGGAGTTTTGTTTGAACCCCACTGAAGTTGGGGTGTTTTCCCACAAAACAAGGAGATGACACATCTCACTTTTTGGGCTGACAAAGATCCAAAGACCAGACTTTTGGAATCTAGTCCAGTTTGTAGCTAGGGAAAATAATCTCATTCTTCATCGGAGGGAGTAAAATTGATAATTTGGCAAAATCTATCTGAAACTAATCTGCACACACCCTTTGATTGAGTAATTCCACTTCCCAGAATTTAACCTACTAATATACCTGTGCACACGTGAAATGGCATACCCACAAGGTGGTTCTTGAAAGTAATAATTGTAGTGGCTAATGCTTACATAGAGTTTTCTATATACCAGGCACTGTTAAGCCTTTATGTGCGTTAGTTCATTTCATCCTCACAGCAACTATAAGAGGTAGGTGGGCACTACCATCAACTCTGTTAAAAGACCACGGAGCTGAGAGGTACAGTGAGGTTAAGTAATTTGCCCAATCATTTTTGTAGTGGCAAAAGACGAACCAAGCCAGTACGCATCAGTCGAGGAGAAGCCACATAAGTTATGGCCAGCCACACGATGGAATGTGAAGTGACAGCACTTGGAAAAATGTAGCTCTTTATGTTAAAGAAAGCTCCCCGAGACATATTGTGTAAAGTGGAAAAAACAAGGTATAGAACGGTATCCATGGTTTGCTATTAATACTATCTCTGAGGGCAAAGCAAACTATAAATAGTATAACATAGACAGCATATATATGTTTATGCATAGAAAAATATATTTATATACTTTTCCGTGCATGAAATATCTCTGAACGCATTAGGAAAAGAGCTCATAATGTTGGTTGCCTGTGCGAGAGAAAACCGGATTGCTGAGGGCTAGGGTGGGACATTTTTTTCAAACACAGAAGACTCTATTGCTGTAATTGCTGTATATAAATCACTCATAGCTGGAGTAGGAAGACTAAATGACAAACCTATCACAAATAACTACAATAACCTTTTGAGAGAAGGATAGTATAAAAAGATATGGATGGAAACAACAAAAAGTTAAAAATCTGGAGGAGGGGGAGGTGGAGTTCAAGGGTAGAATTTCTGTTAGACTTTGCTTATTTGTTTGTTTATTTCTAAGCAGAGTCCTCATATGTTTAAAATAATTGGTTATAAAATATTTTCTGCAAGTCTCATGGTAACCTCAAATCAAAAACCTTACAACAGATACACAAAAAGTAAAAAGAAAGAAATTAAAACACACACCAGAGAAAATCACTTTTAACCAAGGAAGACATTAAGGAAATAAGAAAGAAAGAGAGAACCACAAAACAATCAGAAATCAAATGATAACATGGCAGTACGAAGTCCTTACCTATCAATGATAACACGGAATGTGACTGGACTAAACTCTCCAATCAGAAGGTACAGAGTGGCTGAGTGGATTAAAGAAACAAGGGCAACCACATGCTGCCTGCAAGAAACACACTTCACCTATAAAGATACATATAGACTGAAAATAAAGAGATGGAAAAAGATATTCCAGGCAAATGGAAACCAAAAAAGAGCAGAAGTAGCTTATACTTCTGTCAGATAAAATAGATTTCAAGACAAAAACTGTATAAAGAGATAAAGAAAGCCATTATATAATGATAAAGGTGTCAATTCAGCAAGAGGATACAAAAATTCTGAATATATACACACCCAACACTGGAGTACCCAGATATATAAAGCGAACATTATCAGAGCTAAAGAGACACAGACCCAATATAATAATCATTGGAGACCTTGACACTCCACTTTCAGCATTGGACAGAGCACCCAGACAGAAAATCCCCAATGAAATACTAGACTTAATCTGCACTATGGACCAAATGGACCTGATAGCTATTTACAGAACATTTCATCCAACAGCTCCTCAACTATTCTTCTCCTCAGCTCACGGATCGTTCTCAAGGATAGACCATATGTTAGGACACAAAACAAGTCTTTAAAAATTCAGAAAATTTGAAATCATACCAAATATTTTCTCTGACCACAATGGAATAAAACTAGAAATCAATAATAAGAGGAACACTGGAAACTATACAAACCCATGGAAATGAAATGATATGCTCCTGAATGACCAGTGGGTCAATGAAGAGATTAAGAAGGAAATTTAAAAATCCCTCAGAACAAATGAAAATGAAAACACAACATATCAAAACCTATGAGATACAGCAAAGGGAGTAATAAGAGGAAAGTTTATAGCAATAACTGCCTACATCAAAAAAGTAGAAAAGCTTCAAATAAACAACTTAACAATGCATCTCAAAGAACTAGAAAAACAAGAGCAAACCAAATGCAAAATTAGCAGAAGAAGACAGATCAGAGCAGAAATAAATGAAATTGAAACCAAAAAACAATACAAAAGATGAATGAAACAAAAAGTTGGTTTTTTGAAAATATAAACAAAACTGACACACCTTTAGCCAGACTAAGAAGAAAAAGAGAGAAGACCCAAATAAATAAAATCAGAGATGAAAAAGGAGTCATTACAACTGACATTGTGGAAATCCAAAGGATCATTAGAGACTACTATGAGCAACTGTATGCCAATAAACTGGAATACCCAAAAGAAATGGACAAATTCCTAGACACATACAACTTCCCAAGATTGAACCAGGAAGAAATCCATACCTGAATAAACCGATAACAAGTGATGAGATAGAGGCAGTAATAAAAAGTCTCCCATCAAAGAAAATCTCAGGACCCGATGACTTCACCGTTGCATCCTACCAACTATTCAAAGCACTCATACCAATCCTACTTAAACTATTCAAAAAAATCAAGGACGGAATACTCTCAAATCCTACAAGGCCTGTATCACCCTGATACCAAAACCAAACAAAGACACAACAAAAGAAGAAAATCATAGACCAATATCATGGAATATACAAAAATCCTCAACAAAATACTAGCAAACAGAATTCAACAACATGTTAAAAAGATTATTCAACATGATCAAGTGGGATTCATCCCAGGGATGCAAGGATGGTTCAACATATGGAAATTAATCAATGTGATGCATTGTATTAACAGAATAAAGGACAAAAACCATAGGATCATCTCAATTGATGCTGAAAAAGCATTCGATAAAATTCAACATGCTTTCATGATAAAAACTCTCAAAAAACTGAGTATAGAAGGAACTTACCTCAAGCACCACATGTACTCACCATCAAATTGGTATTAACTGATCAATACTTAAGTGCACATATTAATAACATTCATCAGTGTCGGGCAGATGGGAGGAGGGAGAAGGGCATGGGTATATTTACACCTAATGGGCTCAGTGCACACAGTCTGGGGGATGGACACACTTGAAGCTCTGACTCGGGTGGAGCAAAGGCAATATATGTAACCTAAACATTTGTACCCCCGTAATATTCTGACTTGGAATCAACCCAAGTATCCATCTATGGATAATGGATAAAGAAATTGTGGTACATATACACAGTGGAATATTATACAGCCACAAAAAGGAATGAAATCTTGACATTTGAAACAACATGGATAGAACCGGAGAACGTTATGTTAAGTAAAATAAGCCAACCACAGAAAGACAAATCTTGCATGTTCTCACTCATATGTGGGAGCTAAATATTAAAAACAACTGATCTCACGGACACAGAGTGTAGAATGATGGTTACCACAGGCTGGGAAGGGTAGCAGGGAGGGTGGGATAAAGTGGTGATAGTTAATGGGTGCAAAAAAATATATAGTTAGAATGAACAATATTTGATAACATAAGTGACTATAATCAATAATAAGTTAGGGTATACCTTAAAATAACTGAAACGGTGGAACTGGAATGTTCCTAATACAAAGAAATGATAAATGCCTGAGGCGTTGGATTCCCTAATTACCCTGATTTGATTAATTCACATTGTGTGCCTGTATCAAAACAGCACATGTACCCTATAATGATATACAACTATTACATACCCATAATAACTTTTAAAATAATAATAATAAAACAAAACTGCACTGTTTTCAAAAGCGATTGCACCATTTTACATTCCCATCACCTACATAAGAGGATTACAGTTTCGCTACATCATTGCCAACAAGTGATATTGTGTTTTTCCTTTCCATCATTCCACGGGTTGTGCAGTAGTATCTTGTTACAGTTTTAATTTGCCTTTTCCTAATAACTAACGATGTTGAGGATATTTTCTGTCTTCAAAAAATAAAATTTACAAGTTTGACATAGTAACTAATAGACATTGAGAGATATCACTTAAAAATCACGACCTCTGGTTTCTCTTCCCAAAATCAGAAAATCTGACAACGCGAGGTCCGCAATCCATGTGTACAGATCTAACACACCTTTTCCAGAACTCTCAATTGCTTGTTTTTCTGGTGTAGAAAGGCAACACGATGCCTAAACTGAATCACTAACACCTTCAGTGGGGCTGGAGAGGCATCTTTTCATCAGACACACCAGTCATTTCAAGTCAAAGAACATTCGTCTTGAGTCGAGCAGAATAAACAAAGATATAAATGAGTTCAGGTGACGTTCTAACACCAAATGAATCTGCTGAAAAATGTACCAAAAACATTTTGGTTTTCAGAGCTTTGGGAATTTGGAATTACAAATAAGGAGATAATGGGTCTGTGACATCTGTTTCTTCTAAGGAAGGTGTGTGCTTTCCAGATGCACACGGTCCTGGTGTATACAACTGGCCTGACCCCTGAAGCCATTTCCCCCTTGTCCCTGTGGTACGTGGTGTTGTAGGAGCAGGCTCGCCATACGTTTAAATGCATTCGTTTCCATTTAAAGATGCTGGGGTCTGCTCAGCTCCCCCCCACACACCCACCTTGGAGCCTTCCTGTACTTAAAGACAGGAAGGAAAACAGGCCTGAGCTCTTTACAGAGCAAACAAACCTGTCCCTTTTCCTAGCTGAGCTCGCCCAGGCAATCCCACCAGGACCCCCCAACATCCTCTCCAGCGCAACAGGCCGGTTCCACATGTTAATAAAAGCTGACTGTTTCAAAGCCTGCTGGCAAATCTTATTAAAGTAATCCCCCTTCCTGAACCCAAATTATTACAGCCACCTTTATGGTAGAATAAAAATTAATTTTCTCAGCTATAATAAGAACGATAAGAATGAATCACTTGGGACCAAATAAAGATTACAATTAGCTCCAACAGAATAAATCTAAATTTAACGTAGGCCAGCAATTTATTTGCTCCTATTTTCTCCCGGGTGCCGTATGAGTTAGGCTGCTGGGGTTAGACGCCCTCGCCAGCTGGGCCCCTGTGATACAGTGACAGCAAGGCTCCGGGAGGGTGGTGGGGCTCAAAGCCAGCGCCCCAAAGGCTGACGGCTTAGTGCAGGACTCAGAGACATTATGGAAGATTCCAGGGAAGGAAGGCCAGTCCTTATGAGAAACAGTGAGTTGTGCTGCCCCAAGGCCAGTGGCTCCCTGCCCCATCACTGTGGACCTGTGTGATTATTGGACCACTCCGCATCCATCCCCCTCCTGGTAACTGTGCCCCCGTTTTCCTTTGGGAGCTACCTTCTTTCTCTCTCCACATCTCAGGCAGCAGTGATTCCACTCTCCTTTCCAGGACTGAGTACCTGACCCAGGCCTGGCCAATCAGAGACTCAGTGTAGCCCAGCAATAATGAGGTGTAGGACTTCTGTTTGAAATATTTGACAAGAATTCTTTATTACCTTTGGCCTTTACTAAAAAGGCATCTTATCCCCATATGGATGCATAAAATTAAGCCAATCCTCAGAGGAGACACAAGACAAAGAAAGATATTAGGTCCTGGTGGTACTATTTGATCCCCTGGATCAAGCCATACCTGAAGTTGTAGCCTTCTGCTTTTCAACTCTCTGAGTCAATACATTCCCATTTTCCCCGCTTAATATTTCCCGTCTCTTGAAACCAAAACTGCCCTCACTGATATAATTGCTTCTCAGGATTTCACAGACAAATGATTCCATCATTAAACTGGGCTCTGTGTGACACTATAATGAAGGAGGTGTCAGACTTTTTAAAGGGTTGGGGAAACAAGATTTCACCCACCAGGACACAATATCCCGGATCTAGTTTCCAGGCACGTCAGAAAGAAAGGGGGTGATACGCAGAGCATGGCTGTCTCATCAAGACTGTGGGAGCTCCCTCAGGGTTACCTGGTCAAGGAGCTCAATTTCCCACAGGACCAGGGGGTTTCCTCTGCAGCAGGAAGGGTGGCCCCTAGCCTCAGCTTCCCCATGCCCTGAAGTCCCCAGGTGTGGGCTGCTGGCTCCCCCAGCAATGTCCATAAATCCAAACTGACTGCTGTCCCACAGCCTGAGAGCCCCCCACTACCGAGGTTGCTTCCTCTCACTTGCTGGGTGGAAACAGAGGTGAGCAGGGTGGCACGCCTCCACGCAGCGCTCACCTCGTGACCTGCGGACTTCATCCCACACCTGGCGCACGACAGGTGGCCAGCTGGTCAGCCGCTGCTTTCGTGACAAGGAGGAACATGCACGTTTCTGAAAAGGCTGTTCTTTGGGGCATCTTGGGCTCTCTCTCAGTTTGAACAGAGCCCCCGCCCTCTGGGTTCCTGCCTCGCCATCTTCAGAGAGAAACACCTGCCCCAAAGCGGAGGGTGGACAGGCTGCCCCAACCACTCTGTGTCACTGACAAGGCTGGCGCCCACCTCAGCAGGGTGAGGAGGGGAGTCTGAGGCCACTGTCGACCATGGGATCCAGGATGGGGACAGGGTTAGTTTGTGGCCACAAACAGGGCAGCAGTGTGTGTGGCCCAAAGAGAAGAAAAGGCTTCCAGCCAGCGTGGTTCAAAAGCAACCAGTCCTCATGGGGTTTGAACTTGAGGCAGCCTGGTTGACGTGTTATGTCAGGCTGTGTCCTCATCATTTCTCCCTCTGCCTTCCCTCCATCTCACTGTCCCTCTCACCGTGTGGATGAAATTATTGTTCACTGCCATCATTGACAGCATCTGCTCTGTCCTGTACACTCGCTACTTCCCAGCTCTGAGCTAAACACATGACCTGCACCATCACTGGACCGATCTTCGCACCAGCCCTATGAGCTGTAGTCACAGGGACTAAATTCTCCCCATTTTACAGTTAAGGAAACTGACACACAGCTCTTATCTCAGGTCACCAGGATAAAACCAGGACCCAAACCACCTCCATCTGCTGCTCTCACCACTGCTCCACCCTGCCCACCTGCAACTGAGGTTACATGATGGCCGCTGGGGACAACCAGGGAATCCCAGAGAGTCAAAGCCAGCAGGCAAGGCCAAGGACGTCCAGTCCAGTAACTTCCAGGCTTACTTTTTCCTTAGCTATGCAAACTTGTATTCAAATAAAATATTTTTAAAATTTATCATGCGATATGTAAGATTTACAAAACGGTGTTTGCAATACAACAAATACACTTGTACCAACCATGTAACCTAAGAAATAAGTCATTGCAAATACAGTTGAAGTTTCCTCAACTTGGGGTTCATCATGTATATTTTTTTTACTTTTATTATAGCATATAATGTCTACTTATGCTATGACATGTATCATTTCTAGACTTTTAAACTTTATATAAATAGTATTATTGTCTATGATCCTACAACTGGCATTTTCTACTCGATATTGTATTTGTGGAAGTCATATTGATACACATTGCTGTAACCCCCTCACTTTGCTACTATTTGATATCCCATTGTATGGAAATACCATATGGATACATTCTCCTGCTGAGATCTCTAAACTGGTTCCAAGTTTCTGTGATTATATGCAATGTTTTAAGAAACAATTCTCATACAAGTCTCTTTGTTTACATTTGCATTTCTACTTACCTAGGAGTGGAGTTTCTGAATTATTTGGGCGGGGGGAACCCTTATTTGGAAAGCCACCAAAGAGAACCAAAAAGAGCTCTCTGGAGGAAGCAGCGAGGACGGGTCTGGAGCCCCTGGCGTCATGCCCATCGCCCCTCCTGGCACCCCCAGAATGGAAGTCTCCACGGGGAACCCCAGCAAGGAAGGTGACTTGCCAGTGGCCACTCACCATGGAAACGCTGGGACCAAAACCCAAAGTCCTGCTCCCAGCCCAAGAAGAGGCAAGGACAAGAGGCTGGAAGAGAACACCCCCTCTTCTCAGTTCTGCCCGTCTGGCAAACCCCACGATGCGTGTTGCCGTTGTGTGGTGCTTTTGCGTTTCCACTGCTTACAGGCCAGTGGAGGAGCCTCCTTCTATGTAGATGCACTTGAGGCGCCAGGTGAAAGTTAATATCATTGCCTGATGTCTACACAGCGCTCAGTCTGCGCCGGGCTGTTCCAGTTGCTTCACATGCACTAGCCCATCCTGATCCTCCCAGCAAGCCTAGTACTGTGATCAGCTCCCCTTGATGAGGAAACTGAGGTTCAGAGAGCTTAAGTCACTTGCCCAAGGTCAGCAGGTGGGTGTCTCCACCAGGCTGACGATGACAAGAGGGTCTGTCCCCGAGCTGGGAACGCTGGCACTGCTGCTTCCACTGAACCCTCCCACAGGTCACCAGCCACGGGGTCTCCTGTTCACTCCCATCCTTATCACCCCTTAACAATCAAGAGGCGAGTGACACAGAATCTGGGGCTCCAATCCCAGCTCCACTGCTTTCTAGTTGTGTGACCCGGGGCAAGTTACTTCCTCTTTCTGTGCCTCAGTCTCCTCATCTGTGAAATAAGAATGATGGTCTCCACCGCATCGCGGCTGTCATGAGGATTAAATGATGTAAGATACACTCCGAGTGTTTAGCGCGTGGCTGGCAGTAACAATAGCGCTGTCGATTTTGATTAGCATCCGCCCTCGCCTAGGCAGATCACCTATCAGTCGGATCTGTGGCTGTGCTGTTTCCTAACCCTAACCTACCTCCTCCCTGTACGTTAGCTGCCTAGTTGAGTTTGCAACCCCAGGAGGACGCTTTCTTGAGCCTGTCTAAAGGACACGGGAGCAGGTGGCAAATAAACCTGACCAGGAAACCAGCCCAACCCCACCTACAGGCGCAGACAGGCAGGTGGCCACCCGACTCCTTTCTCCCGCCCCATGTCTCCCGGTTCTAGCGGCATCCGCAGACCTCCCTGGCAGTGAGGCCAACCAGAGCGGCCCTGCACAAAGAAGACATTTCTCTCCTAATTTTGATTCTAATCTCTGAAAGAACAGACCAGGCAACCTAGACAGTCATTAGTGCTGAAGAAAGAAATGCCTCATCCCAACTCCTCACCCCTCTGACTTAGCTGAGAAATGACAACAGCCTCAGGCAACTGCACTAATTTGGGCTGGAAGAAAAGATCTTTGTGCCTCCCTCGCAAGCGTTCGCGACCCCGTGCACCGTTCCCAGCTTAGAGAATTTGCCCTGTGTAAGCCTTGCTGGCTCTGTCTCTTGCAGGAGGAAGTGTCTGGGCCCCTCTTGAGCCCGTGTGCAGGGTAAGATGCCCACAGGGGAGCCCAGTGCCACCTCCCGACCCTGCAGCGTCACTCGTCCCCTGTTCTTCACCCTCAGGGCAGAAGGCAGAGCCGCCTTCCAAACCGGCTTCTGAGCAGGAAGAAAAGAAAGGGCCTCCCATCTGCTGTCTAGAATTGATACCAAATCTCAGCAAAACCTCCAATTACCACGGAGGAGACATCACTGCTGATTTTTGTCAAAATACCCGTGTACCCGTGTCCTAAGAAAGCAAGACCTCATTAGTGTTTTCAGACGCCCACACGGGAAGTCAAGGCTGGTTCGCAAATGACTGGAGGCTGCGACGCGGCAGACTGGACCTCGAATTGGGGTGAGCCTCTCAGAGAAACAGAGCATGACCGGATCCACCCCACGTGCCGGACCTAAGTTCTCCCCACGCAAGTACACAGGAGCTCGCACCGCCAAGGCAGGTGTTGGATGAAGAGAAGAGAGGGGAAAAAAAAAAAAAAGATGAACAGGTCCCAGGGGATAATGATTCCATGCAATCAGAATTTACTGAAAGCCACCACGCGCCAAGAAACAGAGACTCCAAGAGACGCCTTGACAGAGAGGACTGCTTTGGTGGCGAGTAGGACCAACCAGCTATGTGACATGCGGGGCCTGGTGCCAAATAAAAATACAGGAGCTCTTGGTCAAAAATTATTAAGAATGTGGGGCCCTTCTGAGTACAGCGCCCTCTGCAACTGCGCAGGTCCCACGTCCATGAAGCCAGCCTGGGTCGCGTGTTGCAGAAAAGTAATGCAAACCAATGGATAGAAGGAAGGAAGGAAGGAAGGAAGGGAAGAAAAGGAGGAGGGAGGGATGGAGGGATGGGGTGAAAGAGTAAGGAGGAATCAAGAAAAGGAGGAAATGAAAAGAAAAAAAAGAAACGTTCTGGATCGCGTAACTGACAATTGTCTACACCTGGCTGGACACAGAGCTTCAAATCATCTTCAAAGTCAACATGCATTGAACCTCGCTAGGTGTCAGCCACTGCTCTAAGGGACTCACATGTACTGACCCATTTACTGGTCATAACAACCCCTGAGGTAGATACTTCTATGTCCCCATTTCTAAGATGAGGAAACTGAGGCATGAAAAGTTAGGCAGCTTGCCTAAGACTCCAAATTTGGTTTATAGCCATGCCAGGATTCAAACCCAGACAATTTGACTCTGAATTTGCCCTAGAGGATCAGATAAAAATCATACATGTAGTCCATGTCCTCAGCACATACAGTCTTCTAAGAAAGTAGGCACTTAAGCAGACAGATACAGCCCCAGTGGCGCATGCGGCAGAGGCGTGGGCGATGGCTGTCAGTGGAGGCAGAGGGTGCAGGCAAGATCTTGCCAACGGTTTAGGGTGTGTGCATTAGGGAGGCCCATTCTAGACACCCTCACCCCCAACCTATGTCCACCGGTAACGCTCCGATGGTGGAGAAGTTGATGGGATGGGGAGATGACGCAGTATACAGAGCCCACTGTGCCACCTCTGAATCCACACCTCAGTCTTGACAGATTTCTGCAAGGTGACACCTGTAAGGGTAGCTCTCAGGAAAAGTGCATTTTAGACATTTCTTGGGTGGCTGCCCCGGAGTGGAATGCAACCATCCCGATACATTAGCAGCACCATCGATCAGCTCAGCAAGCCCTGGAAGCAGAGGCCAACCTCCCAGAGATGGTGGCACTCAGCCTGGGTCACTCCAGACAACACCAAAATATCTACCCACAGGCCCCCGAGAGCCACCCCAGGAACAGATGCACAGCAGAGCTTTTCATTCTTAATGTGAATTTCTTGATACCCTTTAGAAACAAGGAGCTCAAACCCAAGCATCTTAGAAAGGGCCGATCCCATGTTTGGATCAAGAAATGTACCAGATGAATCCGGAGCATCTTGTGCCAGGAAGTAGGAAAATGCTCCAAAACGGATGGGGACACTTCAGAAGGACACGTGAGGGAGCTGGAAGGAGCACCTGCTGGGCACTGATGGGATGATTTAGAGCATCCACACAACTAATGACTTAGTGGGTTGAAACACATCAAATATGCTAAAATCCATGAGTTCACAGTGAAACCCAAAAACAAGCATAGGGAGAATCTACAAGGTGGATTTCTGACTCCTCTTGGAAATCTGGAAGATTTGCTGGCATCAGACCCTTATTCTCATAAGATGACAACTGGCCAGAGCTGGGAGTAGCCGTCTCGCAGGCAGGGCACAAGTCTCCACTTTGCCACAGTCCTCACCACTCCCTAATACAGTCCCCAGAGAAATAATGCTCTTTGTTTCTCTAGGAGCACCTGCTTCACTCCCTTAGGCCATGCACCTGGTACTCAGGTCTAAAATGTCCTTCTGAGCTGGAACATCCCTCATCTCGCAGTTCTTGGGGGTCAGATCTGGTCTGACCAGCTTCTCCAGGCTGCTTTCAGAAGGCCCATGACCAGGAAGGAAACAACAAGTTACTGAAAAAAGATGGGTCACATTCCACATCTAACTCCCTGCCCTCACCACCCCCCTCTGATGTTCCCACGCTCTGCCCTACTTGGTTGGGGTTGGGGGCAGAGGGGCACCATGACAGGACTTATATTTTTAAAGGCTCATTCTGGCTCCTTGATGAGACCAGACTGGGAAGAGACAAGCAGGGGCCACAGCGAGATGCAATAAGGGGTGTGGCAGATTCCAGGCAGGAGATGACAGGGTTTGGGTCTTGGGGGGGAAGAGGGAAGACAGGACAAACCTTGGAAATTCATTCGAAGCTAGAGGTGACATGACTCATGGAGGGATCAGATGTGGGAAAAGAAGAGAGAAGCCCAGGTTCCAAGATTTCCAGCCTGAGCAAACTGGAAGGGTGGAATCACCGTCACCTACCATCTGCGTTTTGTGAATGTAAAGTTTTCATGTCTATTTAAATTAATTTAAATCCCAATTCACTTTGATTTTAAGTTGCCATTCCCAAGCAGCAGCCGCCTCGCCTCATAACCCAGAATCAAAACAGTGCCACTCCTGTAACGGTGACCGGGTTTCCCTGTGACTAATAAACAGGGACGCCAAACAGGGTGCGTGCTAGAGCCAGGATCATCCCCAAGAAAGAATTTTTCTTTTTAAGGGCCACTCGCTGCAGAATTCTTCTGCAAACACCAGTCTACACCCACCTTTTGTCATGCTCAATTATGTCTAAGAATATGTGAACAGTGTCTCATCCCATCTTCCCAAAATAGCCCAGAGGAGTAAGCAGGAAAAATTCCACCCAAAAAGGTCTTTTATTGAAGAGTTTGGAAGCTCTGGAAACAGGTGTGCATAATTGAACAGCCACCAGAACTCAGTGATGGGCCGCCTGACGTGACATCATATTTCATCTTTGTAATTGCTCAGCTCGTGCCTTGAGTCAAGGAGACATCCGAAGACCATTTCTCAAATCAACAAGCCCATTAGCAGACGGATGGGAGGTGCCCTTCAGCAGCCTCTAAATGTATTATGCCTCTCGTTGTTCAGTAAGACCCAGAAGCACTCTTAGCAGGTGGAGGGTTGGGGGAGAAAGGTCAAAGTGTCTCTCTGTGTTGCTGGTTACTGTTGCCATGGTGACCAGAGGCAGTTGCACATGGGTCCTGTGGCCAGGAGTTTTCAGAGCAGAGAAGCCTCACCTCCCTGGGAGAGGGGGTGGTTATGCAGATTTGAGGAGGGGAGTCTGACATACATACCTGGGCTCAAACTCACATTTCCCTGCCTATTGACTGCATGAACCCACCAGCTTACTCAAGGGCCCTGCACCTCAGTTTCCTCATCTGTCAAATGGGAGGGATAATGGGTGTTGCGGGGAGTTAAGGAGATAATGTAATGTGCCTAGCACACAGAAGCCCTCAACAATTCTGCTACAGTTCCCAGCCAGGGTCCACATCTGTCCAGGTCTCCCCCAAGCCATGCCACAGCCCACTAAGAGATCTGGCTAAATCCGTGTACAGGACAAAGGGTTGCTTTGTACAGTTGGTGGTGGATGGCATTTTCCAAAGAGGAAACACCAGTATATCCACCCCTTCCTACAGCGGATGGGCCAATGTCTCCTCCCCAAGGGTGAGCCTGTGACTGCAGTGGAAGTGACTCCATGTAACTGGTGAGGCTAAGTCACAAAAGGCAGTGCACCTCCCGCCTGATCCTCCTGGGACGCTCCCCCTTGCAACCAGCCGCCATATTGTGGGGAAGCCAAGCAACCACGTGGAGAGGCCTCACGGAGGCGCTCTAGCCACAGTCCTGCTGAGAGCCCAGCTGACAGCCAGCATCACCCCCCAGACATTCAAGCTGCCCCCGATGATGGCAAGTGGAGCAGAGACAGTTGTCCCTGCCAAGCCCTGCCCCAACTGTAAAGTAGTGGGCAAAACAAATGGCATTGTTGTCATAAGCCACCATGTCTTGGGGTGGGTTCTTATGTGCTAATAGATCATCCGAACACAACTCAGAAATTTTGGTTTTGAGCCTCACTCAAAACTGCTTCCTATAATACTCCTTGAGGACTCAGCCAGAGGACAGACTTTGCCAAGTGAGCACATTCCCACTAGCTCTTCAGTGATGAACCCTGGAAGGGAAGGGGGTACCAACGTACACTTGTTGTGCCGTCCGTTTCCCCCAGAATGGAAATTCTAAGACAACAAGGACCACATCTGAGTTTTCCCTGCCTAGAGCAGAGCCTGGCACATAATAGCTGCTCAGAAAATATCCATTGAATGAACGAGAACAACACATACAAAGAGAATCGAATAATTAAGATTCTAAAGTGTGGGATAAAGTATGATTCTAAAGTGTTGATACATTAGTAACAACAATAACCAAACTAATAAAAGCAAGCTGCAACTATCCAATCTTTCTACCCTTGAAAGAACAAACATCTGGCAGGTAAGGAAAGGCAGATAAGATGCTATTTTTCTTTTCGATTTTGTTCCTGTGTCTATGAAAAGAAAAAGAGCACCTTCTTCCTGATAGCATACAAAACCGAAGCATTATAGAAATACATAATGAAGAATCTGCCAGCCGTGGTGACTCACGCCCATAATCTCAGCACTTGGAAGGCTGAGGCGGGAGAATCACTCAAAGCCAGGAGTTCAAGACCAGCCTGAGCAACATAGCAAGACCCCATCTCTACAAAAAACAGAAAAATTATCCAGGTGTAATGGTGCATACCTGTAGTACTCCAGAGGTTGAGGCAGGAGGATCGCTTGAGCCCACAAGATTGAAGTTGCAGTGAGCTATGATGATGCCACTGCACTCCAGCCCAAGCAACAGAACAAGACCTTGTCTTAAAAAAAAAATAATGATAACAATAAAAATAATATACTCATGGTTCCACATATAAGTAAAAATATAAAAACATTAAATTCATAATTGTGGTTGCCTCGGAGAGCGGATAGAATTGAGGATGGTGCAAAAGACAATTTCAATGTTTTCTATAATGTCTGGGTACATTTTTAACAAAATAATAAAAGACTTGCTGCAAATGTGACCAAATGTTAACAGCTGACATCTCTGCTACACCCTGAGTACACTGTTTGTTACATTACTCTTTGTATGTTTCTCATTTTTTATGTCTCAAAATAAAAATTAAAATAAAAAAAGAAAGTAAAGGCTTTTCACATTTTGCTCATGGAACTATAACTGGCAACACCCTTTTAGAGGACAATGTGCAGTAACTTATGAAAACAGCAAATGCATAAACCCTTGGGCCCAGCAACCTCATGCCTCCATATCCACCCAGGAGAAAGGCCAAGCGCCCACAGAAGGATACCAGGATATCAAGCAAGCACTGTTTGTCAGAGCAGATGCTCAGAAACAGCTTGAATGTCCACAAGTGGGGAACAGGTAGGGGATCCAGAGCAGCCCCATATTCCAGAACAGGACACAGCAGCGGCAAGGAGTAGAGTTTGCATCCGTCATTGGAGTGGCACCATCTATAAGACGTATTATTGAAGGGGGAAAAAAACAAGTTGCAAAAAATTATATGAAGTATAGCATGTATTTTTTAAGTACTTTTTGTTGTTGTTGTTTGAGACAGAGTCTTGCTCTGTCACCCAGGTTAGAGTGCCATGGCCTCATCATAGCTCACAGCAGCCTCAAACTCCTGGGCTCAAGTGATCCTCCTGCCTCAGCCTCCGGAGTAGCTGGAACTACAGGCATTCTCCACCATGCCCGGCTAGTTTTTCTATTTTTAGTAGAGACCGGGTCTTGCTCAGAGACTCAGCTCTTGCTGAGGCTGGTCTCGAACTCCCGACCTCAAGCAAAGCGATTCTCCTGCCTCGGCCTCCCTGAGCGCTAGGATTACAGGCGTGAGCCAGCATACCCAGCCAGTATTATATTTTTTATGGGTACATATGTTTGAATGCATAGAAAACGTCTGAAATAAAGACAAAAGGTGTAATAGCTACGGTCACCTCCGGGGAGAAAGTGAGGAGAGAAGGGGGGATGCTGCTCACCACAGACTTTAGCCCTATTTGCAACATTCTCATTCTCACACGGATAAACAACAGCAGTAGTAATAATAACAACAGCAAACCTCTCTATTGCGCTTCCCATCTGCCAGACACCGCTCTGAGGGTGTTTCAGACATTGATGCATTTGACCCAGCCACAACCCTGAGAGGGTGGGTACTGTTATGATTCCTATTTTACAGGAAGGATCCCAAGGTACAAACAGGTTAAGAAACTTACCTAAATCAAAAAGAATAACAACTGCAATAGACTCAAACACATTAATTTTATATAAATCCATGGGTTTGTAATGATACTGCACAAAACCTTCCTATGTCTGCACCATTCATTCACTCTTTCTAAAATGAGTCCCCTCTATGCGCCGGACAGAACTCCCTGGTCTTGTGGAGGTGATGGGTTAGTGGGAAAAAGAAAGACTGTCCACAGAATAAATACATAAAATGCGCACAACCAAACTGACAAAAACTAAACTACATGGGACGCACGACAGCCGCAAGTGCCGTGGAGAAAAACAGAGACGGGAAGGAAGATGAAGGATGCCGCAGGAGTAGGCTGGGGAGGTCACGATGTCAGATAGGATGGCCAGGAAGCTTCTCTGACCAAGGGCCGCCGCCATAAAGGCCTGAGGAGGTAAGGGCACAAAAAGGGAAGAGGTTCCAAGAAGAGGGCCCAGTAGGTGCAAAGGCCCTGAGGCAGGAGCGTGCCTGGGATGTTGGGGACAGATTGGGGTAATTAGACAGATGTTGAATCATCAAGGCAATGGAATGCCCAATTATTTAGGGCACTCGGATCCATTTTAAGGATGTCAGCTTTTACTTGCAATGAGATGAGAGCCACTGGGGCATTCTGAGCAGAAAAGGGACGTGGTACAATGGACCTGTTAGCAGAGCTGCTCTGGCTATCGTGGGAAGAAAGGAGTGAGAAGAGGTGAGGGAGGAGGCTACTGCAACAGTCCAGGCATGTGCCATGGGGGCTGGGAGCAGGGTAGTAGCGGTGGGAGTGGGGAGAAGGGGTCAGTTCTGGATATACGTGGAAGACAGAGCCACAGGATTTGTGATGTCTCAGAAGGGATAGGAAAAGAGGAATCAAGGATGGCTCTGGGTTTTGCAGCCCGAGCAGCTGGAAGTACGGAGCTGCCTTCAGAACCAGGGAAGGCTGTGAGGGATAGATTCAGGGCGAAGATGGGAAGCACAGCTCTAAACCAGGTATGTGATGCCCAGGAGACATCCAGGGAGAGATGTCGTGAAGATGGTCAGAGAGAGACGTCTGGAGCTCAGGAGAGAAGTCCTGGCTGGAGACAGAATGAATAACTCCATGCGCCATCTGTAAAACCTGAGGTTCCAAGAGCTAAATGTGGCCGGCAGGTGTGTTGTGTTAAGCCTGCATAATATTTTTTAATTTAGATTTATTTGCTACATTTCTCATAAGAGTTTAGATTTCCAGCCTTTGTTGAAAAATTGGAAGACCTGCCAACTCCGGGCCCCCATTC
The DNA here is from genome assembly GCF_000956105.1 of Propithecus coquereli. Lineage (NCBI taxonomy): Eukaryota > Metazoa > Chordata > Mammalia > Primates > Indriidae > Propithecus > Propithecus coquereli. Next base: position 2,118,771 of record NW_012154285.1, read on the forward strand.
CTGCGCGGAGAGGAGCAGTGTCCACCCTGTGGGACCAGGCAGCCACCAAAGCCCTCTGTTGGCAGTGGGGCTCATGGTCTTTCCTGCCTGGCCCCTTCAGGCATCTCCATTCCATTCCTGGCACCAGACTCTAAGAAATGAATCCCCGCTGAGATACCTGCTGTAGCACAAAGCTAGCAAAGCCTGGAACTTTGGACTTTTTCTCTATCCAAAAAGCTCATTACGAGGATCTCTTAGACAGAGCAACCGAGCACGATCTCTAACTTTAGTGGAATGCGAAGCTGTCAAGCTCACACAGCAACAGAGAAAGACAGAAACTCCACATGGGCCGGTGAGGAATGGGCACAAGTGTCCATCTGGCTCTCATTTGCTTAAATCAAAATCGCCTCTCCTTTTAAACTTGGAGATCCCCACCAAAACAAGAACAACAGATCAACAAGGTGCTAGCGGTTGTCTTTGCCATACCACAAAGCATATATTTCCATTACCTGTCCCAGATTGTCCAAATGAAGATCAATGTATCTATAAAATGCAATGGCATGTTAATGCAAACCTTAGAAAGGATAAAATGCTTTTTATCTCAGTCTTAGGAAAACCTAATAAAGAATTAACTGTCCGCAACGCCGTGGAATTTCACTCAAGGCTTTGCTTTATGTCAGGACTTCTTAGATCATTAACTTTTAACAGACAGCCTTCCCCACCACCACCTACCAGCTTTGGGACATGTAGCTGCCATCACACGCTATGCTGATAAGCTATTAAAATTGCACTCCCGCTTCTCCTCAGAACTTCAGTTGCAGGCTCCAGCTGACCCATCCACATGAAGGCAAATCCCAGTGTTAATCTGGGATGTCAAGGTTTGCAGCTCGAAGGTGCCAGCAGTATTAATTTGCACAATTCCCTTAGAGCCGAAAAGGAACTCCTAACTCTGCCCACAGCAGACCACCATGAGAGATAGCTCCCGGAGAAAGTCGGAGGATGGGTCAAAAAGCAGATGATTCATATTTGTAAGGCTTCAGAAGTGCACCAACATATTCTTAATACCTGGGGAGTTCCCCAATCAATGAAAAGGAGTTTCCAACATCTCCTGGGGGTATTAAAAGCAACAAGTCTGACATCCTGAAACAGCAAAGCGAATGTCTTATTTCCAAAAAGACAATGGTTCCAACAGAGCGATGATTATCAGAGAGGACAATGACTTCCCAACACTCAGAGCCAAGCTCTTCAACGCTGTGCTGAGACCTTGCCCATGGCTGTTCTATGAATGCGCAGCAGCATCAAAGACGAAACTTTTGTTGTTAGAGACACGGACTCACTATGTTGCCCAAGCTGGAGTGCAGTGGCTATTCACAGAAGCCATCACAGTTCACAGCAACATCAAAGTCCTGGGCTCAAGCGATCCTCCTGCCTCAGCCTCCTGAGTAGCTGGGACTACAGGCATGCACCACCACACCCAGCTAATTTTTTCTCTTTTTAATAGAGACAAGATCTTGCTCTTGCTTAGGCTGCTCTCAAACTCCTGAGCTCAAGTGATCTCCTGCCTCAGCCTCCTGAGTAGCTAGGACTACAGGTGCATGCCACTGCATCTAGCTAGAGAAGAAACATTTAAGACACTATTTCCTGGTGTGTTGAAAACTAGACATCCACATGCAAAAAATGAAGCTGGACCCTTATACTATACACCAAAAATTAACTCAATATGGATTAAAGACTTAAACATGAGAGCTAAAACTATAAACTCTTAGAAGAAAACCTAAGGGCAAATCTTCATGATCTTGGATTTTGAAATGATTTCTTAAATACAATGCAAAAGTACGGGCAACCAAAATAAATAAATTGGACTTCTTAAAAACAAAAAACTTCTGTGCATCAAAGGACACTATATCGAGAGTGAGAAGGAAGCCCACAGAGTGGGAGAAAATACTTGCAAGTCATGTATACAATAAGGGGTTAATATCCAGAATATGTACATTTCTACAACTCAACAACAAAAAGACAAATGACTCAATTTTTTAAAAATGAGCAAAAGACTTAAATAGATATTTCTCTAAAGAAGATATATAAATGGCCAATAAGCACATTAAAAGATGCTCAACATCATTAGTCATTAGGGAAATGCCAATCAAAACCACAATGAGATAGCACTTCACACCCACTGGGATGGCTATAATTTTTTAAAAGGAAAATGATAAGTCAGATTGAGGATGTGTAGAAACCGGGATCCTCATACATTGCTGGGGAAAATATAAAATGGTGCAGCCACTGTGGAAAACAGTTTGGCAGTTGTTCAAAAGTTAAGCACGGGGCCAGGAGTCACGGCTCACACCTGTAATCCCAGCACTTTGGGAGGCCACGGCAAGAGGATTGCTTGAGGCCAGCCTAGGCAACATACCGAAATGCCTTCTCTACAAAAAATAGAAAAATTAGCTGGTGTGGTGGTGCTGCTGGCTGGGGAACAGCAGGAGCAGAGGACGGGAGGTGGGAGGTGCCTGGTGTGTTGGGAAAAAAGAGACAGCCCAGCGTGGCCGGAGCAAGGCACAGGCAGAGGGAGTGGATCAGGAGAGGGCCAGGCTGTGTAGGGCCCTGGGGGCCAGCGTAAGGACTCTGGCTCTCATCAGAGTGAGACGAGGAGTCCTTGTGGCCTCTGAGCGTCTGACCTGGAATGGTTGCAAACGTACAGTGCAAACTCAAGGGCAAGCATTTTTTTTTAAAGTACAAAAAGAAGTGGAATTGATATGTGAAGAGAGGAGAAAATGTTCAATTAAAATCAGAAAGAACCTGTTACTGCAAGTGCTACTATCAGCACAACTATTTAGCCACAGTGCGAAATGCCTCTTGCTTCTGTAATGCATTGCTTTATTTAATCCTGAACAGGAACCTGTAAATAGGCTTCTGACTGTTCCCATTCACAGAAGGCAAAACAAGGCTCTGTCTTGCCCAAGCCACTGATTCACAGCGGAGTCGGGTCTCAGACTCGCATCCAGGTCTTAAGCACTACACCGTCTCCCTCCTGTGCTTTGGGCAGCGTCGGCAATTTCTGCACACTCTGTAAAGAATGAATTCAAGGTAAATGTCTAAGGAGACACAAGACTGATCCAGCACAGAATCCCGCCCTGGACACCCAAGTCTGTCTCTTTCTCTAATACACACACAGGCTTCATGGAGGGTACAGCCAGCCCCTGTGACTCACGCCCTCCCAGGGTCCCTCCTCCAAGCACTCCGTGTTGCGTGTTTCTGTTCCATCATTTTGTGTCACTGTTCCCCTCCATTACCTACGTTAACAGGCTGATCCCCACATGAGTCACTGTAGGAAATGCTGACAGACCTTCCCTCAAACATCTCACACATCCCGGGCTACAAGAAGAGGCCCTGCCCAGAGCTCTTGGTTCTACCACCCCCAGCCCAGCCACCAAGATTTGGAGCTTTCATCTCCCAGGTGACTTCTCATCAGAACGGAGGTGCTAAATATAATTGGTCATAGCAAAGGGCTTTTTTTGTTCTTTTTAATTAACTAGCAACTTTAGCTCTCTTTGGTCATTTCATTGTTTAATTGTGCTTGACTACTGCTAACTTTTATTCACTTCCCTTTTTGCGCTTTTTTCTTCTGCAGCATTTGCTTATAGTAGAAAAATTGAAAATGCAGAGAAGCTTAGGGTAGTTCATAGATATGCACTCCCACTGCCCACTGGTAATGTTTTGTATGCTTCCTGCTCTTTTTCTATGCATAGCTTTAATAAGTTGATATCTTATTTTATATACCCTTTCTGCCTTTTCCTCCCACTTAATTTAGCATAAACACTTTCTCCTGTTATTAAAAATTCTTTATATACATCATTTATAAAGACTACCTAGTATGCCATGGAATGGCTCCTCCACAGATTTTCTAAGTCATTCTCCTGCCTTAAATCAGTATCATTTACATTTTGAACAGCAAGCTTTGGAGTCAGCAGACCGGCCACTTACTACCTTGGGCAAGTGACGAGCTTTCTAAGCCTCAATTTCCACATTTGCGTGGTGGGGAATTGAGGTCTAATAGCCTCAGAATTGTTGGGAGGACCCTAGATGGCACATGGGCAGCTCTTAGCACAGTGCCTGCGCTTCTCAGACACTCAGTTGCGGCCATAATTGTTTTATCAAGGAATCATATCCCCATCATTGGAAAACGGAGTTGTTTTTAATTTCTTGCTATTACAAATAGCACTGTGATGAACATCTCCTGTGCATAACATTTGATCCACTTTTCCCTTCTGAGATGATTTCCTTTTGATAGGTTTCCAATAGTGGAATTACTAAGTCGAAGAGCACAGGGGTAACACTTAAATCTCTGCCATTCTGGCTAGCTTCGTCCAACCAATACTGCCAGCGACGCACGCGTGCCTGTTCTGCGGGGGTTGCTGCCTAACAAACCAGCCCAAATGTAGTAGAGCAGAAGAACAGCCATTCTATTATAGCTCGTAGAATCTTTGCAACAAGAATTCAGACCAGGCACAGAGGGGATGGGCTGTATGTGCTCACATCATTGGAGGCTTCAGCTGAGGAGACTTCAATGACTAGGTCGACTCTAAGACTGGGGGTTTTATTCACCTGGAGGCTTTTTCACCCACAAGTCTAACCCCTGGGTTTGGATAACTGCCAGGCTGGGCTCAGCTGTCGACGGAGTGGCTTGGGCTTCCTCACAGCATGGCGACTTGGTGCTGAGAGGCAAGTAGCTCAAGAGGGAACATTCCAAGAGAACCAAGCTGCGTGGCCTTTAAGGACAGTCTCAGAAGCCACACAGTGCCACTCTAGAGGTTGGAGCAGTCACAAACCAGCCCAGATTCAAGGAAAGGGGACACAGACCCCATACCTCTCAATAAGAGGAATATCAAAAACTTATGATGACCAGTTTTTTAAACTGCTGCAATATCCTTTACTATGAATCGACGCATTAAAGTAATACAGCGGAAGCAGGTGCAGATCCTCTTGTCTATAATGGGCGATCACAGACGAACAGGGAGTCTGACAGATGTGCCAACAAAGAGGAAGAGACTGCACTGAGGCCCCCGCCACCATCACTCTCTCTCCCTGTCTCCACTGCATCAGTGACCTGTGTTCAAAGGAAGGCCGGCCCAGCCAGGGATCCAGCTGGAACCACAGCACAGAGCTGCCCAGCTCTCAAAAGGATCAAATCCATGACCTTGGCTTAAGAACTCCTGGCTCAATTAAACATCCAGTGTCCTTGCACACCCATCAACCATTCCCCATGCATTTTCTAACAACACCCCAGTTTTTCTTGAGAAACCACTCCAAGTACATATGGTTTAGCTAAACATGTGGCCCCAGACCTAGACTGTACAAACTTCTGGCCACAGAATGAGTTCAGAGGCAGGTACATGACCAAAGAAATCCAGTGAGAGTCAATCTTGTCACTTCTGCTGAAACAACTGGGCAAAACATGCCCTCTTTCCACCGCCAGCTATAAGGATGAGATGAATTTGGATTGCCACAGGTCACTCCTGTAGAGGCAGCCTGAGAAAGGGCAACAGAGAGGCAAGGAATAGAGGAAGCCAAGTCCTGATGCCTTTATTTGAGCCCCCAGATCCAGCCATGCCTGAAGCTGTCTCTCCCAGACATTAAAGCTTTGGAAGCCAATCTCATCATTAAGCCAGTTTGAGTTGACTTTCTGTCACTTGTAAACAAAAGATTCAAAGCTACTACATTGAGTGTGTCATCAAAGTCACTTTCTAGACCTTGCTGTCATGACCAACATCAACCAATACAGTCCCAAAATTAAAAAAAAATAAACTAAAATCTTCTCTGGCTGCATGTCACCAGCTCCAACACACGAGAAAAAGAAACACTTCACATTTGTTCCAGTTTGTAAAATCGTTCAAGCTAACACCTCCCTTCCATTCTGCCACTGCAATTTTAAAAATAAAATGGGAAATAAAAGTGTTTCTAAGCAACAAATTGTATATGTAATGGGGGAGGGGGAGGAGAATCAGAAGGTTTAATCTGGTTAGAAACTATTTCCATCTCTTCCTGAAGTTGCTACCTGCATGAAACCTCCACAGAGAATGAAACAAAGGTTGAGCTATTTTAATTCTTCTTTGATATGTTGGTAATAAATGCACCCTGGAAATTCTTGAACAGTGGTATTCAGCACAGGCAATTGAGTGAGACAACTCTGGTGAAATGATTTCTGTAAAAAAACACTATGGCTTTGGATATCGTATTAGTCTTCCATTGCTACTTATGAATTACCACAAACTTAGCAACTTAATGCAAATTTTAATGGAGACAGAGTTGAAATTTGGGAAGATGAATAAGTTCTGGAGATGGATGGTAGTGATGGTTGCACAGCAATGTGAATGGACTTCATACCTCTAAACTGTACCTCTAAAAATGGTTTAAAATGGTATGTTTTATGTTATGTATATTTCACCACAATTTTTTTTTTTTTTTTTTTGAGACAGAGTCTCACGCTTTTGCTCGGGCTAGAATGAGTGCTGTGGCATCAGCCTAGCTCACAGCAACCTCAAACTCCTGAGCTCAAGTGATCCTTCTGCCTCAGCCTCCCGAGTAGCTGGGACTACAGGCATGCGCCACCATGCCTGGCTAGTTTTTTCTACATATTTTTAGTTGTCTGATTAATTTCTTTCTATTTTTTTAGTAGAGACGGGGCCTCGCTCTTGCTCAGGCTGGTTTCGAATTCCTGAGCTCAAACAATCCGCCCGCCTCGGCCTCCCAGAGAGCTAGGATTACAGGCGTGAGCCACTGCACCCGGCCCACCACAGTTTTTTTAAAGCAAATTTATCTCACAGTCAGAAGTCCAGACATGTCCAGTCTGGGTTCTCTGCTCAAGTCCTTGCAGGGATGAAGCCAAGGTGCACCCGGGGTCTTCTGCCACCTTCACTCAGGTTGCTGGCAGAGTGTGGGTCCTCGCGGTTGTAGGACTGATGTCCCCATTTCCTTGCTGGCTCTCAACCAGGGGCTGCTCTCAACTCTTAGACACCAGCCATGTGCCGGGTTGCATGGCTCCCCCATCTTCAAAGCCAGCCGTGGACAACGTTTCTCGCATCACATCCCTCCAGCCCTTCGAAATCCTCTAACTTCTCGGTCTTTGACTTTATTGAGCCCATTGACTGCCACACCAAAAAATCAGAAACTCTTCCTTGGGCCACAGTGTTGTATTATGAAAATAGAATAAAAATTTTGAGTGTAATATAAAGGTAACACATAAATAGACAACCAAAATTTATTGACTTCTATTCATTTAATCCACATTTTTAGAATTAAATTGTCAATATTAATTGTAACAATAAGAACATCAATGAGTAAGATTTTATATATGCTTCACATGGCCCCGGGGCCAAAACTAGAGTTAGTTAAATACAACTCTTGTGGCAGTTAATGTGTTAAAGGGCTCAGGTGATTAGATCATGCCCACCCAGATAACCTCTCTCTATCTGAGTCACGTCAGGCTATTATAACAAAGTACCACAGACTAGGGCTTATAAACAACATAGATTTATTTCTTACTATTCTGGAGGCTGGGAGTCTGAGATCAGGGTACCAGCATGGTGGGGTTCCAGTGAGGGCTCTCTTGTGGGTTGCAGACGGCCACCTTCTAACTGCACCCTCACATGGCAGAGAGAGAGAACTAGTCCTCTGGCCTCTTCATATAAGGGCACTAATCCCATCACGAGGGCTCCACCCTCATGACCTAATCACCTCCCAAAGCCCTCACCTCCTAACACCATCACCTTGGGGATTAGGGTTTCAACACATGAATTGGCGGGAGTGGGGTGAGGACATGATCATTCAGTCCATAACACTCCCTATCTTAATTTCACCTGTGCCATGAAACATAACCCAATCTCAGGAGTGACATCCTCCGTGAGCACAGTCCCAGGGATTACAGAAGGCACACGCATCGGGGAGTGGGGACTGTTGGAAGCCACCTTCGATTCTGTCTACCACACATGCCCTGAGCCCTGGCGATTCCAATCTCAAGTACATGCTCCGGAGAAACTCCTGAATTTGCGCACAAGGAGTCGTACAAGAACACCCCCTGCGACGTTGCTTGTCATGGCGAGAGATGGTGAGCAGCCCGAGTGCCCGTCAGCAGGAGGACGGATGAATACACGGTGATATTTTCACACACCAGAATACTATACAGCAGTGAAACAAACTACAGCAACATCCATCAGCACAGACAAACCCCACAGACGCTGCAAGAGAAAGACGTTGCAGAACAGTACGTTCAGCAAGATGCCATGAAGTTCTAAACATGCACGATGCTTCGTGTATTAATAGTTTATGATTGCACATATGGATACAAACTTTATTTTAAAAAATGCTAAATTCAGGCAGGGGTAACCTCCAGGGAAAAAGAGAAGGAAACGATGTCTGGGAGGAGTCTGAAGAAGCATCAGCTGTATTATAACTGTCCGGCTTTATTTCCTCAGCGTGGTGGTGGGTGCACCACGTTCATTAAAACCTTCTCTGTCCCTCTTTGCATGCCTGGAATATCTCACAGTTTTCAAGGTAGGACGGTTTCATAAATCAATACGAGCAGAAAGTTGAAACTGAAACTCTCGAATTGCCTGCTGTTCAGAAGCTTCTGCAGTTGGGTGATTCCGACGTGTAATGAGCTACTTGGATGAATTACGGCCCAGCGCCAGCCAGGATTCACGGACGGCTTTCATTTTGTTCCAGTTTGGGATTTGAAAACATACCGACTTTCTGGGCTCTAATGAAGAAACAATTACCAGCTAGAAAAACACACGTTGCATATCCAGGCTTCCTCTAGCTGACACGGTGTATCTTTGATTTAAGGGGGACATAAAACATGATAGATTGTATTTGGGGGACTGAAGGGCACCCAGATACGTCAACAGCAAGACTAGAGGATAAACTGTCCAAAAGCTTTGGAAATTTTCCCAAGGTGGTGACGGTTGAGACTGCTGTGGTTAGAAACTGCTTCCATCTGTCCAGAGGCAGAGTGGCCTGACGGGTGAGCCATGCACCCTGGAGCCACTTGGGCTCAGATCCGTGCTTGCTCATTTCTTAGCTTTGTGACCTCGATCAAGTGACTTGATCTCCCTGTGCCTCACACTCTGTCTGCACAACGTGGGTGATGGAAATCTCTACTGACAAGGCTGCTCCGAGGTGCTAACACGTGCAAAGCACCCACAACCAGCCCAGCATGCGGCCGGCGTGTGCTACATGTCAGCTTTGTTATCCTGTCTGGGTTTCGTTGTAAACTAGTACGGTCCTCCAAATACAGTGGTGGAGGGACCCATGCCAGAGCTGGGTCCAAATCCCAGCTTCACCACTTCAGAGTGATGTGGCCTGAAGCGATTCATGTCACTCTCTGAGCCTCAGTTTTCTCCCCTGTGAAATGGAGTTGGCGATCATAGCAAGAAGGTAAGAAGTGAATACAAGGAAAGCACCAGAAGGGTGCCTGGAGCCCCTGCTTCTGGGATAAGTATTCTATTCTATATTCATTTTAGGAAGAGGAGAAAAACCCTCACAGAAGATCGGGTTGTGTTTGTGTGGGGTTATTACATAAATATAATATATAAATATTTCAGACTCATTTGGCAAAGAGCAGGCGACTCAGCCAGACCGGGAAGGGGTAAGAACCACTGAGCCACTGAGGCAAGACACACCACGCACAGGACATGCCAGGTCAGGCTGGTCAACGTTCAGACAAATTCTCCTAGGAACAGGCAAGGTGCGGTAACTGCTTAACTCCCCACAATAAGAGTTAAGAAACTCAGTGTCATCTACCTGCCAACTCCAGGCTACAGTCACCTGCTGGCTCTGAATGGCCCCACCTGCCCTCTGAGCTTGGCCAGGGCCCACCTGGCCACCTGCCATCATCAGCTGCTTGGGGCCAGTTTATAAGAAAACTCTCGTTCCACCATCCCACTGTGAGGAATGTCCCAAGACTGAGGTTCCGAACCAGGGGTGATTTTGACCCCAGGGGACATTTGGCAATATGTAGTTGGCACAAATGTTGGGGGGTGAGTGCTACTGGCATCTAGTGGGTACAGGCCAGGGGTGCTGCTAAACATCCTACCATGCACACAGAACAGCCCTCTGCAACACAAAAATGTTTGCCCAAACATTGAGAAAAACAAAACCCTAAATCCAGTCACAAATATGGTATTGGAGGTTATGCGCAATACAGCATGCCCATAGTAGCAAAAATCTGGAAACAATCGAAGTAACCAACAATAGGGGACTAGTTACAAAAAATAAGTAAATAGATGACGCACCTCCCTACTGTGAAATGCTAGAAGCCCTTTAAAAGAGAAAGGGATCTTTGTGCGCCGGTATAAACATATCTAAAAGGTATAGAATAATGTGAAAAAGCAAGATGCATAATGGTATTAATAATATGATCTCTGCTAGCATTTTTAGAAGGGAAGATATAAATAGATGTGTTTATTCTGGATTACGCATTAGTTTTTTTCTGGAAGGAATTATCTAAAACTGTAAAATGGTTACCTTTGGGGAGAGACTGTGCAGGGAGGGAAGGGCAGCTTTAACTTTTCATTTTGCATCATTCTGCGGTTTGCATTTTTTATCCTTCTACTAATATTATTTGCATTTCCTGTTTAAATGTCAAAACAGGGGGAAAAAAAACCATCCCATGGGGTTACCTGGGCGGGGAGATTAAGGCCCTTTTTTGTTTTCTTCTGAGTATTGATCTCCATGTGTTTTAAAAGCTTGCAAATGGTACATTTAAAAATAGTTACATAGGTGCTAGATAATGAAATAATTTAAATGACATGTAGCGTGGCAGACAATTAAATGCCTCCCCCGAAGATGCCCACACCCTGCTCCCCAGAAGCTGCGAGTATGTTGCCTTACGTGGTAAAAGGGACTTTGTAACTATCATTAAATTAAGGATCTTGAGATGGTGAGATGATCTCGCATTGTCTGGGGGGCCCAATGTCCTTTGCAAGTGAGAGGCAGGAAGGTCAGAGGAGACGTAACCACAGAAGGAGAACAGGGAGGGAGGGAGAGAGAGAGAAACTGATCTGAAGATGCTATCCTGCTGGCCTTAAAGATCCAGGAAGGAGCCACAAGCCAGGGAACGCAGGCAGCCCCTAGAAGCTAGACAAGAAGAGAAAATGAATTCTGTCCTGGAGACGCAGGAGGAAGGCAGCCCTACTGACACTAATTTTAGCCCAGTGAAACTGGTCTCAGGCTTCTGACCTCCAGAACTACCATATTATCTAAGTTGTATTAAGTTGCTAAGTGTGTGGTCATTCATAACAGTAGCAACAGAAAACTGATACAGGTGCAAAAGCATTTATATTATTTTCCCACCAAAAAGTCTTCCTGCCAAATACTTCATTGATCCTGAAAGAACCCTGGGTCAGGCTGGTATCCCATTCTCTCTATGGAAACTGAGGCACCAGGACTATTAAATGGCAGTTTTCCGTGATCACTCTACTTGGTGTCAGAGCCAACCGTGGGGCTCGGTTCTTTTTCACTGTTTTGCCTGAACTATGAATTAGCACAGAGACAGAAGAAGGCTGTACTCAAGCATGTGGGTTCCAGAGCTAGATTGCTTGGGTTCAAATGCTGGCTCTCCTCTTACTGGCTGTGTAGCCTTGGGCAAGTTAGTGAACTTCTCTGTGCTTGTCTTTTCTCATCCATCAAATGAGAATCATAGTAAGACCTACCTTAGGAGGCTGTCGTGTGCATGAAATGCATTCATACAAGTAGAACACCCGGCACTGGGACGACCTGAATAAACTTATCATCGCTATCATTAATTCCAGGTTAATGTAAAGTTTAACACGGTTTCTTTTCCCATGGCTGGTGCTCAATAAACAGGCACTGAGCAAAATGCTCTTGCTATCAGCATAGGGTTTCCGGGAGCAGGAAGCATCCCCAAAACTTCCTTTCAAGGCCGTTTACCTTCTCTAACGTTAAGCGGTGCCCACCAGCACCCCCAGCTCCCTTCCACTTCCTCAGGCCCTGCTCAATAGCTGGCAAAGGCCTTGCCCCCTGCCCGCTCAAGGATGCCCCAGGTGCAGCCCCATGAAGGGGCAGCACCCAGACCTAGGGCCACTCTGGTGCTCCCCTGAAGCTGGCTGCAAGGCATCTGAGGCATGAGGGGGTCTAGCAGAGCTGGAAGCAGCCCCCTCCATGGGGTGAGAAGAACCACCTGTGCCCAGGTGGCCTCACCTGCTGAACACTGGATCTGACTCTCTTTGGGGAACAACTTTCAACTATCAGGTGCTTTGAAACCTCCACATCAAGCTTGAATGGCATGAATCCCCTCTCTTGCTTGCGAAGTCTAGTGCCAGATGGACTCCCAGAGCCCAGCAAAGTAAAACAAATGCTTCGGCAGGGGACCCAAGGGGTTCTCCCCATGGGGCTCAACGCCAAGCCCCAACCATAAGCCTTAACCATGCAGCTGTGGTTTCCTCTTTCCCTCCTCTTCCTCTTTCCTGTGGTTCCTTCAGCCCTGACTTTGCTTCCAACTCTGCCATTGTAGCAAATATTGGTGCCAGCAGGCAACCTAATGCCCTTCACTTTTGGGGAAACCCCCCACTCATCCTCACTCCATGTCATTCCTGGGGAGGTTAACTCCACACCCTAGTTCCAGGACCCCCACCTGACCAATCAGCTTAGTGCACTCCTGACCACAGCCAAAATGATTGGTTCAGGGATTGTCACATGACACAAGTTGGTCCAGTGAGATTCAGTCCTGAGACTTATTACTCTCAGGAAGGTGGTATTCCTTTTCCTCCAGCCTGGGAGAATATAAAATCTTTAACTGATGGCGTGGAGCATCTTGGGAATGTCAGCTCTATGAGGGCCAGGATTTGGGTGTATTTTCTTCCCAGCTATATTGCCAGCATCTAGGACATGTGGCACACTGAAGGTGTGCTATTAATACTATTGAATAAGGATTTAATAAGGCTTCTTATCTCTGATAATGAAGCCAACATAGAGCAAAGCAGGACAGAGAGATCAGGTCCAAATGATAAAGTTTATGCACCAGGATATAGCCCTGCCTGAATGCCAATCCCTCTGGACATTTTAGCTACATTGGCCAATAAATTGCCAGATCTACTCTCACATATGCAAAAAGAAACATATACAAGGATATTGCAGCATTGCTTATTATAGCAGAGAAAAAAAGAACAGAAACCATCCGAACGTCTATCAATTAGGTACCAACTAAATTATGGCATATTCACATGATGAAATGCAAAAACCATCATTAAAAAGAAAGAGAAAATGCTATGTGAACTGGGACAGAAGACTGTCAAAGATATATGGTTAAGCTTTAATAAAAGCACAGAATGATGTGAATTGGGGGGCAGAGGAGGAGGCGAAGGAGAGAGATCTTTGAGGTCTAATGTCAGCTCCATGGTTGCAGGATCTTTGTTTTGTCCACTGCTATAGCTCAGCACCTGCCACAGAGCCTGGAGCATGGAAGGTGCTCAACAAATAACTATTGAGTGAGTAAATGAATCAACAAACATGTTTGTTCATACATGCATAGAAAAATCTCAGAAAGGATACATATAACACCAGCTGCCTCTGGGAAGGAGGCTAGGGAGGCTGGGAACAGGAGTGGCAGGGAGAGATCTAATTTTCAATGTATGCCTTTTAAATTTTGAACCATACACATGTACTTTTACTCAGAAAAATTAACTAAACATATAAGAAGACAAAACATCATCTATCCTAGAAGGAAAAAATCTCTTGTCTCTCCCCAAGAGCGACATCCCCTGGGAACAGGGTTGGGAGTCAAGACTGGCCTCCTCTATGCATCCTTGGGACGAGGGTGAGGCTGTGCCGGGTGGCGAGAGCAAACCAAAGTCAGGGGATGCGAGTTCAAGTATGGACTGTGGCCATGGACTCACTTGGAGGCTTTGGCAATTCCACTCCTCTTCCTGGGCCTCAGTTTCCTTATTTGTAAAACTGAGAGGATTGATCTCAAGTCTCTCCTAAAAATCTAGGATTCTTCGACAGAGGCAGGACACTACTCAAACTCTTAGCATGTCCCCAGGAGGGAGTGGCACACGGGCCAGCAGTCTCTGCAGGCATCCTCCCTTGAGGTGGAATGTGCTGGAATGCATCGGTCTTGGTCTGCATGCCAGGACCAGCATCACAGGATGGCTGCTGCGAGCTGCTCAGAGGCTAAATTATTGGACACGACATGTTACCTTGCTCCCTTCTCTGGTAATTTATGCTTTGGATTTGGCCGTATCAACACTTCATTACAGAGACTGACACTCATGGTAATTACGTGCTTCCTGGGCCAGAGTATTCATTCTCAGCGTCTTTCCGGTTTTTATCACTCCGTTCCTTTATCAAGGACAACGAACATCTGCCAGCGACGCCCCAGTGAGAGTCGGTACTTAGTGGGAACAGAAGCCAAACTCTGGTAACTCTAGTTTTCTCACTTAATTTTCATGAGGTGAAAATATCTTTCCGGAATATAATACATATTCAAAGGGTTGAAATAAATAGCAGTTTTGACTATTGAAGCTCAAAAATTTGGCTGGAATATGATAAGGAGGTTTCGTTGCTAAAAAAGTACCTACTTGAAGAAAACCTAATATATATAAACCCAGAATCACAAAGCAGAACAATTTGGTGACTTTGCATTTTACAAAAGGATTTGTCAAACAGGTCTTTAATTGGCAAGTCCCCTGGGACTTCTAAAAGGGGGCTCATGTTAAAGCTAATCAAGCTGAAATGGCACGCAGTTGTTTGAGAACATAGCTGCTGCCTAAAGTGGTGTACTAACATGCTGGGGCACCCCTGGACTTTGGGTTTCCTTCATGAGTGGATAAAATATCCTCTTTCTCCCGCACCAAGCTCTCCACAGCACCTGGGCTACACCAGCTGGACTCGCAATAAATAATCGTAGGACCATCCTAGTGAAAGATGAAAAGACCACGTTGGAACAGTTGTTCAAGGAGCCAGAGCATGGAAGGAAAGACAGACGGGGGAGGAGAGAGAATAACACCCGCTACCATGAATTAAGCAAACGCTTACTAAGTGCCCAGAGCTCGGAAAGCACCAGGCACACCTGTTGCACTGCACGCTCCCAATAACGCTCTCTGTGTTGTTAGAAGAATCTGAGGCTCAGAGAGGTCAAAACATTTATCTAAGGTCACACAGCCCTGAGTGGCAGTGGTAGGGGCCCTAGGCAGGATTTCTGATTGCCATATCCAGGCTTTTGAGAAAGGAAAAGAAATTTTAACTGAGGAATGTGAGTCCTTTTAAATTATCAGGCCCAGAGAGGCATTAAAATGAGACAGCAACCATGTCCTACTCCCCTCTTTGAGCTACATATTCATTTCTTGAACCTGCTTGCTATGGCCACAAGTAGCTATCAATTAACCCAATAATGCCTCATTGGACACTATAACCCACAGCCTGTGGTTTAACCATGTATAGGCAGGCAATCACTAATTAAAGTTTTTTTGTAAACCAGTGAGAATTCCTGACAAAAAAACATTCCTTCTTCTCCCTTTTTGGCCCTTAAAAACCCACTTGTAACCGCTGCTAATCAGAGTGTATATTCAGGGCAACTTGAATCAATGCTCCCAGGCTGCCATCCTCAAGCTTGGCCCAAATAAACTCTCCACTTATATTCATTTTTCCTCAGCTTCTTCCTTGCAGGTCAATACTTCTAAACAGTGTGTGTCCATACTCTGCCAATTAAATCATTAAAATTTCATTCCCTGCACAGGAAAGAGGGTGTGGAGATTGGACTTGGTGGATATGCAAGTAAAAAAAGGAGTAGGAGAGCAGGTGTGGTGTCTCACACCTGTAATCCCAGCCCTTTGGGAAGCCACGGTGAGAGGATCGCTTGAGCCAGGAGTTTGAGATCAATCTGAGGAAGAGCAAGACCCTGTCTCCATGAAAAATAGGAGAACGAGCCAGGCATGGTGGTGTGTTCCTGTAGGCCCAGCTACTCGGGAGGCTGAGGCAGGAGGATCGCTTGAGCCCAGGAGTTTGAGGCTGCAGTGAGCTCTGATCATGCCACTGCACTCCAGCCTGGGTGATAGAGCGAGACCCTGTCTCTAAAAAAAATAAAAGGCATAGGGGACATTGCTGCCCTTGGGGCTCATGAGGAAAGGACGCCAGTGCCCACCCCATGAAGTGCTGTGAGATGCGTCCAGGCCACAGAAGAGGTGGCGAGTTTCGTGGGAATTTAGACAAAGATGGCATCCTTTGGTCCTGGAATGGCTGGTGCAGGATGGGTTGGAAGAGCTTCCCTGTGGGGTGGTCTCAACTGATCCTTGAAAAAGAAGACGAGCCCAGATGAGCTGAGGAGGGACGGAGAGTGCTCCAGGGCAGAGGAGGCAGGCAGCACCCAGCATCACAGGGGGGGCCACCAAGCTGACCACTGAGCACTTCGAGTGGAGCAAAAGATTTACAGAAGGGTGGTAATGCAACAGAGGTAAAGGTCATAAAAAGGGCAACAAAATATTTTATGAGTAGTCTCTCTAAAACCCCCACCCTTTCTGGGAATTGAAACCTTCATTCCTTCCCTGAGGCCAGTCTTCAAAGGGTCAGAAAAACGTTCTTTGCTGTTTGTTTTCTAGTATCTTAAACCACAGGAGATGGCTCAACAGCATTGTCTAAGGGTCACATGATTGTTGTCACCAGAGATAAGGTTGCTGGAAACCACCACTTGTAGTTAAACAACAATAGCCTGAAGCCATGACATGTGACACTGCTCAGGTAGACCCGGAACCCCCCTTTTAAAAAGCCCTGTATTTCTGCTTAAAGGCAGGGTGGCAGTCTTTGAGACCCTAGTCCACTGCCCTCCTCATTTGCTGGCAAATTCATAAACTTCTCTTTCCTTGTCCTCAAACCACTTGTCCTCGTTCTTCGTTCTTCCTGATTCAGCTTTGGGGACAAGTACCGAAGTTTCAGTAAGAGTAAGAAATGAAGCCAAACCAAGGATGGCAAATGTGTGGCACACACAGCGCCACCCCCATGTCTGCACCAGACGTCAATAAACCATTGTATTGTTAGGTAGTTAGCAAGGGATTCTGGGTCTCCTGGGGAGAAAGAGGGCGCTTCACCTTGGTGTAATTGCTCCACCTTGATCCTGCCCTGAGCTACGGCTGTACCTGGGGGAGGAGCGAATACCCTACGAATCAGCCAATTATAACTCCGTGCGCCAGCTGCAAAAGAATGCAGAGGACAGTCTAGCCCACGGGCCAAGCAGCATAGGTACCACAGAGTCCAGAAACTGACCTAGAACAACCCGCATGTGTAGTAATGCAACTCCCAACTGTCCAATCAAAGTGGTTCCATGGTGACATCTGAGCCACTGGGGAGGTCCCAATCTGGGCACTATAAAACAGGACACAGACCATAACCAACCTTTTTTTGTGCCCTTCCTTTTGCTCTCTCCCTCTGTTGTGACAATGGGTCCAAGCATCATCTGTGGCATATGTATCACTGTCTGCAAACCTATGTCTTGCTCTTGCTCTATAATCCTATCTTTCTCTTCTCAATAAACCTCATTTTCATGGCTGCCTTACTTTGGTGTGTCTGCTCATTCTTCAGCCATGAGTGCACTAAGAACCGACAGACTAAAACCTGACAGTATCACTCTCTCACTGAGCTTCAGAATCCTCCTTAACACAGGCCCCAGGGAGTCATTACCAAAGGTTCGGAGTTTGCCCCTGAGATGAAATCCCTCTGCCATCATCCCTAATCAAAGACAGTGGAGTACAGGTACCTTGTAGAGAGCACCTATTGTGTACCAGATATTATGCTACATTATGCGATGCTCACCATTGCCCTGCTAATTGGCAAATTTAGCTCTGTTTAACAGTCAAGGAAACTGAGGCGCAAGGAGCTTATGTTCAAGCACAGAAAGCAAAGGGCAAAAGCTGATTGAAAGCCACGAGTGTGTGATTTCAGAGCCTGGTTTCTTTCCGTCACACCCTGGGGCCTCATTTCCCCCCAAGTCTGAATTTTAATTCTGTGGAGAAACATTTCAATATCTACTCTGCAACCCTACCAGCAATCCGCATCCCCAAGCCAGCCCACCTCATAGCGAAACACATGCGCCTCCTCACTCCCCCAAGCCCAGCTCCCGCCCTCCCAGGTTCCCTCCCGCTCACTCACACCCACTATGCATTTTGCTTATTTCTGCCCACGCCCTTTCCCTACTCCCTGGGTGCTGGAAGGGGGGCGCCTCCCGGTGGAGGTCCCCTGCTAGGGCACTTTCTGTACCCTTCCACCCCCAGGGCCAAAATGCAGTAGGTTCATTGTGGTGATAATTCCTCAGTGTTCCCTCACACAGGAGAACTTGCTTTCTAATTGAATTGTTGTCATGGAAATCACTTTCATTTGCTCTGAAAGGACTTAACTATCGCCCTGGCTTCTCACTTCTGCTTTTGACAACAGTCAGCTCTCGCCCCACCCCTGGCTCTCAACTCTAACTCTTCCTTCAGTGAGCATTCTTCCCCCTAGCTTGGCGTCAGGGAAACGAGAAGTCTTGTTTCCTAATCCTTGCTGTAGTATTCCATGTGCTGTTCACTACACAGCAGCACTGTCTCCCTGTGGATTCGTGGCAGGATTCACTTCCTGGCTTCCTGTGAGTGGGTGGAGTCATGTGACTATTCTGGCCAATGAGAAGTGAGCTGTTCCCACCAGGGGCAAACATCAGCCAACGGTACATGAAGATGGTGGCTGCAGCAGCCTGTGTCCCCAGGCGAGGAAGACTCGGAGCAGAGCCCACAGCCTACCAGGGATGGACATAATAGACTGAGCAAGGAATAAACCTTGCTATTTTAAGCCAATGGAGTTTTGACATAATTTGTTATCCTGTCTTATCCTCACTGATACACCCTCCACCAGAAAAGGTGAAGACCATATTTAGCCTCTTTCTTTTTTCTTTTTTTATGCTTTATCATTTTTTAATTGTCACATAAGAATTGTACATATTTATGGGGTAGTGATGATTTGATATGTACAATGTTTACTAATCAATTCAGGGTAATTAGCATATCCATTATGTCAACCATGCATTTCTTTGTGCTGGGAGTATTCAATATCCTCCTTATTTGGCCTCTTCAGACTAAAGCTAGTTTTCAGGAAAGCACTGGCTAAAGTCACCAATCCAAGGAAAGTCCTGTGTCTTAGGAGGATCCCAAGTGCCTGCCATTCTTAGTCTGGGGGCTTCACTCTCAGCTCTGTCCAGGGGAGCCCATCAGAGTCTCAGTGCCCAAGGTCCCTACTGGAGGCTAATCGTGTAGGTGCCCTCTGCCTAGCACGTACCCAGATTCCAGACTCCCAGAAGGAAAGCAGGTGTTCACCATCCATCCCCTTGTTTGTACAGCCTAGGAACAGTGAAAACAATTATCACTCAGGGAACAGCTCAAGTGCCAAGTTCCCAGATGCCAGCCCAGGGTCAAGCTTGCATGCAGGCCTTTCTAAGGACAACAGTCTCACTCTTCTGTGCATACATCCACACCCTTGAAACAGCGCCACAGCCTCGAGTGGGCCTAACTGTCGAGAGCCTTGTATACAGTCAGCCAATCACAGAAAAGGAACCTGGAGTTCAGAAGGACATCTTATCAGCTGGCCCAGCCTCTGCCTTCTAATCCAGGATGGCAAAGGCGTGGTTGATGGCCAAATACCTCACTACCCATGACCATATCTGGACCCAGCATGGCACTCCTTCCTGCTGGATAGGACAGACACAGAAGCCTTCTCAGTGCCAGGCTAGAGGTAGCCATTTGTGCTGGGGCAGAAGTGGCTGACCAGACCTTCCAACCCAGGCAGAGCCACCAGGCAGACCTTCTTAGAAGGTCTTCAGAGAGGGAGTTTCTCTCAGCCAATATTTCCAGGTTTTACCAACAAAAGCTGCCTCCTTACACGCAAAACTATTCTTTTCTGCTCCATTTTTTTCCTCCATTTCCTCTTGCAGAGCCCTGTGGACAGGGAGGGCCAACGTTTGATATCTTGTCCTTAAAAACTAAACGTGAGCATTCGACAAGAGTAATGGCATAGTCTGCTGGCCTTCCACATTCTGGGTTAAACATTCCAATCACTCCCTTCCTCCTCTCCGCCAAAAAAACAGCTCAATGCTTAGCCAGTCTTAACTAGTTCATATAAATTTAAAACACAACTGCCTGAATATGCATTAATAAAGAATTAGATAAATGAGTCCTATTAGTCCATTTTTATTTAAATAATTATGGAGATTCACATTTATTGACGTGAAAAGATATCCTTGATTGACAGTTATGTTTTTGGAATTAAAAACCAATATGAATTTGCTGCCCTCATTGAAAAATGAGGAGAGTTCACATAAAAATCTGGATATCTTGATTCTCCAGAATAAAAGTAAGCAAAGTTTTTCTGGAAAGGGCTGGACAGTGAATGTTTTCTGCCTTACAGGCCAAAGGCTTTCTGTTGAAGCTACTCAACCCTGCTGTCACAGTGAGAAAGCAACCATAGACAATATGTACATGAATAGGCACCGCTATTTCCCAATAAAACTTTATCGAAACACACAGAAGACCGGATTTGACCCAAAGGCTATAATTTACCAACCTCTGCTCTAGAAGACAGAAAGCAAGAGATGGGCCCTCTCTCAACCCTTCCATCCCAGACCTATAATGAGAGAAAGGGCCCCAGACTCAGACACCTGGAGGGGCTCAATGCAAAATACAGGTGAGAGAAGTAAAACGGTTTTAAGATAACCGGGAGCCATGGTGACCAGGGTGAACCAGGGAATTGCAGAGAATGTTAGCCCTACAGGAACAGATCTGATTTTTGTAGAGATGCGAGAAATCCACATTTACATGTGAAATCTCTGTTTCTAAGTGGTTGCCATTAGTCTGATTTTTTTAACATCTCCATTAGTTTCTTGGGGCTGCCATAACAAATTACCACAAATTAGACGGCTTATGACAATGGAAACTTATTCTCTCACAGTTCTAGAGGCCGGAAGTCCAAAACCAAGGTGCTGGCAGAGCCGTCCTCCCTCCAACAGCTCTAGGGAAGAACTGTTCCACGCCTTTCTCTTTGCTCCTGGTGTTTCTAGCAATCCTTGGCTTTCCTTGGTGTGTAGACATGTCCCTTCAATCTCTGCCTCCATCTTCATGTGGCCTTCTGTGCACATCTGTCTCTGCATCTATTGTCCTCTTCATATAAGGATGCCAGTCCTATTGGGTTAGGGCCCACTCTAATGACTTCATCTTAACTTGATTATATCTGCAAAGACCCTCTTTCCAAATCAGATCACATTCACAGGTCCTGGAGGTTAAGACTTGGACATATCTTTTTGGGGAGGGACACAATTGAACCCACAATACCCACACATCGAGCTGACGACCCCCCAGTTTGCAACCTCTTCATTAAAATCTAATGTGGTTAGCCAGTGTGATAAAAGACCACTTGATTGGCATCCAAAGTTATGTCCAAATTGGACTGCCAGGGGGACCTGCACCTCTGTCTGCCTTTCGACCGGCCAACCCCTCAATCACTCCCTCTTTCCAGACTGAAACATCACACGCGCCTCTCAGAAGACAAGCCAACTTCGCCCACACTGACAGTCGTTACCGCGCCAGCTGTCAGGGGAGACGCCAGCGCCTCTGCTTATTTGACTGACAGCCGCACGGATAAGGGTCAGGTCAAGGCCAACGGCAAAGGCAAGCATCGCTTAACAGACAGGTAGCCCCCAAAAGCACGAGAGGCTCACACCCACACAAACACTCCCAAGGTTTCCCCACGGAGAAAAAACATCCTGTCATTCCCAACTCCGGCCCAGCCACTCAGCCTTGACGAACACCCTCAAACAGCCTTGAGATGCCCGGATTCGAGCACAGCCCGCGGCCGGCTCATCAGAGAGCCCATCTAATGGGCATTAGAATGGAGTCAGGGATGGAGAGCTCATTTCACCTGATGGCTTTGTTCTAATTAGCCAAATGCCCACAATGACTCTGTGCAGTCCCAACCACTGTGATCAGAACCACAGTCTGATCTAAACGGCTGAAAAATGCTCAGATATCGCACCTCAGTGGTGACAGCTGCTGTCACCAGCTGGAGTCATCTGACCCCTTCAAGGTCAGAGCAGAAGCCAGGGCAGTCACGGTCCTAAGAATGGGGTTTGTTTGATTTTTCTTTAACTTTAATTCAAACATCCTACAGATGCAAACTATGCATTCAAATAAAAGAATGAATGCATAAAAGTCACGACTGGCACTGATTTCTCAACTCATTTCTAAAGCTTTAATGGTCAGAGTCAAGCACCCATGGATACTGAGGGGATATTTGTCAATCTTTATTAGTATTTACCTTTAAAAAATTTTTAGCCGAAGGTTTCCAAGGATGCAAAATAACAGAAGTACAATAATCCCCAGAAGCTTTGAAAGTGAGACACGGTTAACTTTCCATCTGTTCAACTCCTATTCACCCTTCAAAACCCACTTCAGAGTTCCCTTTCATCTGGGAAACTTTATCCAATTTCTTCAGGCAAGGAAACTCTCCTTATTAATTTAGATATTCCTCCTGTCAAAGTCAAAGCTCATCACTCTCATTTATTTCTTTATTTCTCCTGGAAAGCCCATCCCCCTCAAAGGCAAGAGACTTGGTTTCTTTTTCTTTGATTCCTCAGCCACTAGGCCTGACACGTAATGGGCTCTACCAAAGGCTTCCTGAATGAATCAGCTGTGGCAAAACACTGTGCTAGTCTCTGCGGGAAATATAGATGAAAACTTAAGAAAAATCTCAAATTAAGGAAGTATGACATACTCCACAAAGGGCTATTAGGATATGATGAAATAAGAAAAGGCTGAATCTACAACTACCAACAAATCCTATGAAAATAGAGTCTGGAATGAGCTGGGATGAGCAGGGAGCTCCGTGGAAGGAGAGAAGACACCAGCTGAAGTTCCAGGCTAGCTAGGCTTGGGACAGGTGAATTAGCAGCCCAGGAGCACTTAACTCATAAGTGACAACACTGCCAGTTGTGGTGGGTGGTGGCCTTTAGGACACCTTTAAGTGGCACCCAAGCTCTCAACAAATTAAACAGAGACGTAAGGCAGATGTGGATCAAAATGTCCACTGTATCACTGCAGAGTTAATATTGGAGGATACGGTGTATTACCCTATTTACAGGAAGGTAGACTTCCTAATACGAACCCCAGAGCTGGGCAGCTAGTGACAGTCCCGGGCAGCACTGGAGGTCCACACGTACAATGAGATACCAGATTGCACCTGCCTGACTGGTAAGAATTAAATCGTCTGGCAATAAGCACTGACGAGGCTGCAGAGTGGTCAGATCACCTCTACATCACTGGTGGGGCGTAAACCCGTACAACTTCTTTGGAAAACAGTTAGTCACCATCTAGTAAAGTTGCAGGTGCCGTGAACATAGGACCCAACAATTGTAGACTGAGGACCTTGAGGATTCAGGCACGTATGTGTCAGAACACATGTACAAAAATGTTCATAGCAGCCTTGTTCAGTAGAGCAAAAACCAGGTGACAAAGCAAAGACCATCAGCAGTAAGATGGGTAAACCGTGCCACAGTCCCACGGTGGAACAGTATACAGCTGTGGAAATGGAGGAGTCACTGCTACACCCAGCAACGTGTGTGAGTCTCCCAAACGCAATGATTAATGAAAGAGGAGCAACAACAACAACAACAAATGCCCAGAGTACAGTTTCGCTTACGTACAGCTCATGAAGACACAAAACGAAATCGTCTATGATTCAGGGACACCAGTGCAGAACGGCAAAGGAATGGAAGACACAAAGTGCAGGAGAAAGTTTCTTTCCGAGGGGAGAGGGAATGAGATTGGGGGAGGGCACAGAGAGGGTTTAAAAGTAGACACACAATGTGTCATCCCAACTGGAACCCACTTTGGAGAATGGAATGTCACTAAGGATTTCACAAAGGCAACAAGAGGAAACTGGGACGTCGGGGGAAATCGAGACATACTGATGTCATACGTACATCCACCTTTTATGCCATGTCAAAGAAATGGTACTTTTATTTTTCTTAAACTAAGTGGCAGGTGCATGGGTATTCTCTGTATGGTATGTACAATTTATAAAGATGATTTTGCATTTATTCAAGTAAATTTTTAAAACCCAGAAACGCATATATACGTATCTATCTATAGATACAGAATGTTGGAAACAGCATTGTGAACGGCTTCCGGAACGCTCCGTGGCAGAGAGCATCGCCCTGATGTGGTCACCAGCAGCTCTCCTGACCCTTGGCATCTGGCCGTGCTTGAGGTAAGAGTGACATTCAAAAGCAAACAGACGAGCCCAGCTGCACTCTGTGCAGAAAGCTCTGGAAATGGAAGTGCCAACATCTGTAGCAGGGATGGGTAATGACCCGCCAGGCAAGGCCACAGTGTTAAATTAATCCTTAATGTGTCTGAGGGCTTTTTTCCTTTCGTTGGGTCATTTAATAACGCGACGACGTGCTCCTTCTCTCCGCCTCCAGCTCCGCCATCGCCATGGAGACGATTGTGAATCAGCTATCATAAATAAAAATAATCCACTGCACACGCCCGCACCACATGCCACTTGGATGCGGTGCCAACTCAATTTTATTTCTCTCCGTTCCGAGAGCTCACAGGAGCTCAAGCAGTGCAGGACATCTCCTGAGGAACGGATGCTATTTCGGTGCCTGTTCAAAGACGGGTCCAGGGCCACGGGATCAGATACCTGCTTCTCACCAGTCGCTGGACCAAAGAGGGAGGCATTTTCTAAATGGGAATAGCCAACCCACTGGGGGACAGGGATGTCCTATTCACCAATATATTCTACTACAGCAACTAACTACTCCTGTGCCCCCAAACAATCCCCCCAAAGTATCCAAGGAGACTCCCTGCCAACGCACGAGTCCCTTTGGCTCGGCATTCAAAGCCCTCCAAGGTCTGCACTCCCTGCCTTTACCCAGCTCCCCCCACCCCTGTGGAAGACCATTTCCAAAAGGGTTTTCAGGAATATGGAATCCCACTACTAGAAAGTTACTCCCTTCTCAATTCTCCTGCCATCCTTCCAACAAAGAGAGGATGCCTGGGTGTCTGCTAATGAGTCTCTAACATTTGGCTAATGGCCCTTGCTAAAAGAGACAGCAGGTCTCTGTCTGAGAGCCTCTGGCAAGCAACAGCATGGAGCTGGAATTCAAGACCATTGTTTTGTCTTCATTGTCTTTATTTTGAAGGTTTCTGGCTATTTATGGCAAGTGATACTGGCTTTCCATTTGTGGTAGTGATAGAGTCTGCTTTTAAAATAAACATATTTAAGTAAACACAGTGAGTCGATTTTTAGAATATATATTAAATTTTTTAAAATACCAGGAACAGACCCTAGGTGTGGCCACAAAACAAAAAATCATAAAGGTAATACATGAAAAAGCTGAAATTTGGGAAACATAGCCTCCTCAAGGCAGCCTGTTTCTCTCTACCTATCTACGTGCTAGCTGTGCACACAGGAGGTGTGTGGTTCAAGACTGTTGAAAATATAAACAGAGGACCAGCAAGAGCAGCAAAGGGAAGCTTAGCTCAGGATGAGCTGAGCACCATCTTCCAGAAGGGTTTCTTCCCACTTCACTCTGACTACTTTGTTAAACTTTTGTCACTCAGGCCTGATGAACTATGAACAAAGACCAAGGGGCAAGGAGAGCAGACTCAACACAAAACCTTCCACCTCTCCACCTCCACACCCATGGCAGACATCACCAATCAATCTTGGAATTCCTTCCCACAATACCAATACCAATCCAACATAATGAGCAGGTAGAATGAGATCTTTTGGCCATCCCTGGAAAAGAAGTTTCCCTAACCTTAAATACATGAAGAGAGAAAGGTCTGGGAAATTCAATCAGGTTTCAAATGCCAGGCTCGGTCACTGTCAGCTCTGTGCCTGAACAGGAAAGCCAGGTGGGCATAGCCGAGCAATGGTCTCTAACATCTAACTTCTCTTAATACCAGGCACCAGCAGTTGTAACGTATTTAAGCTGAAGTCTGATTTTGCTATTAATCATAAGGGTGAACACCTTCCACCCCATCCACAAATAAACCTTATCCTGAATAAATAATTACAAAAGGCATTCTTTTTGACAAGCAATCTAAAATTTTGTCACAAGAGCTCTGAGACTATCTATACCCCTTGACCTTGTTGTAGTTCCTATGGCAATATAACAAACTACCCCAAACTTGGTGGCATAGGACAACCACCATTTTATTATATTCATGGATTCTATGGGTCAGAAATCCAGACAGGGACAAAGTGGGCATGGCTTGTCTCTGCCCCACGATGTCTGGCGTCTTAGGGAAGATTCAGTGGCTGGAGGTGACTCAAATAGGTGACACTAGAGGGTCCATTTCCAAAATAGTTTCTTCACTCTCATATCTGGCATTTTGGCTGGAAGGTTGAGGTCACCTGTCCTCTCAACAGGAACACCTGCATATGGCCTCTTCAGCGCGGCAGCCCCAAGAGAGTTGGCTTCTTATATGGCGGCTCGGTGTCCCAGCAAACAAGGCGAAAGCCGTATGGCTTTGATGACCCAGCCTCAGCAGCCACCAGGCGCCACTGCGGCTGTTCTCTATTGCCGCAGATGTCACAAGGCACCCAGATTCAAAGGGAGGAGACGCAGACACCACCTCTCAATAGAAAGGAAACCAAAAACTTTGAAACCATGTTTTAAAACCACCCCAAACACAGTTATTGTAATTGGATATTTTATCCTAAAAAAATAAGCCACATAGGGAAACACATAATTTATACAAAGGTATTCTCAGCAGAAACATACATGCCAGTGAAAATCTATAAAGAACTCCAAAACCAACAAAAAGCCAAAAAGCCCATGAAAGTTATTTAACATGGAAATGTTTCAATAAAATGTCAAGCGAAAACAGCTGTTTTTAACAACTGTATTTGCGTATTTTTACTATGGGTTGCTCCATATCCTTTTTGGAAATAGGTGACACACAAACACATTAGAAAAGAGAGAAAGCTGCCTTACTCACCAGTTGGAACTACAGAACAACCCATTCAATCCCTGAAGTTTAGAAGATAATTTGGAGACAATCAATTCGACTTTTCTTAAACTATAATAATATTGCTAAAGGTGCATTAAAAATAAGAAAAAACCTCACACATTGTTGGTGGAGATGTCAACAGAGAATCTTTCTAAAAATTAATTTGGCAATAGGAATCAAAAGATGGAAAAGTATTCACATCCTCAACCCAAGCATTGTGCTCCTAAGAATTTGTAAGGAATAATCAGAGATTTAAGAAAATTGATTGCAATAAGCCCATGAGAGGGAAAAATCAGCAACAACCTAATTGTTTAAAAATAGAGATGGTTAAATAAAGTATGCCCTTGTGATGAAGTATGATGCGGTCTTCAAACATCACTCTGGAAGAACATTTCAAAACACAGGAACATGCTCAAAATCTTATGTAAAGTAAAAAAAAAAAATCAAGATGTAAACCTTTGCATTTAGGACAATCACCTCAGTGCTGTGTGTGCGCATGTGTGTACATGCATGTTGACATATGCAGTAGTACAAAGATTGGGAAGAAGTACATTAAAAAAAATTGAGTGACTTTTCCTGGATTGTTTTTCACTCTTTATATTTTGCTCTATTCTCTAAATTTTTAATATTTCTTTTAAAATCAGGGTCAGGGAAAAGAATGCTAAGGCATGAATTTTCAGGAGAATTCATAGTTCAGTTTTTAATATTATTGAGTTTGTTTTATATTTTGGGAAAATAGCTTAGGTTTGTGAATATTTTTAGTTGATAGTAGAGAGACAGTAGTAAGAATCAAAAGGGCAACCAGGTCTGCCATACAATACATCCTGCAATATACCCACAATCCAGTAGGAGGCAGTGTCCCACTTTGGGTGGCATGAATCTGTTAGATGATTGATTCATTCACTGAGTTCTCTCTTTCTGTAGATTGCTGTGTGGAGCCTGCGGTGACGGCAGCAATTAAGACCAGTTGTAAAGCAAAGCCACGCTTTTAGGCCATCCAGCAATAAAGTGTGAGCTCTAAAATGCACCCCAGCAGTGGGAGAGGCACAGGACTCTGCACCTCTCTCTTCCAGGAACCAAGGGCCTGCATCACAGAGAAGCCACCTGGGGTCAGAGATACGGTGTGTGTCCATCTATCATCCATTCCACAAAGACGTGTTGGCACCTACTGTGTGCCAGGCCCTGGAAATACACCAATAAGCAGGACAGACACTGCTGTGCTCCTTACTTCATAAGGTACATGGTCCAGTTGAGCGGAAAGACCACTGAACAAGTAACAGCAATGAAGCACGCGCCATCAGAGCCTATGGTGCAAGGGCCTAACTGGGTCTAGTGTTCAGCAGAAAACTGAAGGACGACCAGGAGCAGCCAGGCTGGGGCGAGGTGGGGAAGAGCCATCTAGGCAAGAGGAAACGTGATGTGCGGAGGACATGGAAAGAACTGGAATCCCGCATGGGGTGTGGCTAAAGGGGGACAGGAAGAGAGTGGGGAAGGAGGCAGGGACCAGATCTCAAAGGGACTGAGAAGTGACGTCTGCATTTTTTTTTATTTATTTTTTATTGTATCTATTTAAGGCATACAACATGACATCTACATTTTTTTGATCTGAAAGTCTACAAGGAACAACCAGAGTTGGGAGAAAATGTTAGGGTTCAGCCTGTGGACAGACCCTTGGCAATTCTCCGGTCTCCTCCCACTTCCGTGTGCCGGCCCTTAGAAGGCGGATCACTGTGCTTGTTAGAACTGTAGAAGGGTCTTAGAGGCCCTCCTACCAACATGTGCTTTAGTACATGGACTGTGACATCTATACTGGCCACTCAGAGGGACTTTTTATACATTCTCAGCTGAGTCCCATGTCATTGAGATGGACAAAGCTACCTGTTGGACAAAGAAAGGTCACAGTGTGCCAGGTCCTACCACTTGTTTCCAACAACCTTTCAGCAATAATCAAACTCCCTGGTTTGTTGCTGGGCTGTGGCCACTGTGAATAAAAACTACAATTCCCAGGTGCCTCTGCATGGCCATATAGCTAACGCCCCACCTCACAGCCTTGCAGCCCATCTTTCTGCTCTGGCTGTTGCTGCAGCCATGAGTGGGACACACACAGACCCCAAGAGCACCTTGGCTGCACCTCCCATCCCTCGCTGTCTGGACGCAGAGTCTCTGCAGGCAGGGGCCTGGTCAGCCATTCCCCACGTGCACAAAACTGGGAATGCAAGGGAATTATCATCCTGGGAGAAACTCTCAACCAATGGGGCGCGGCAGCCTGTGAGTAAATATTTTCGTCCTCTGTGTCTCTGACAATCCTGAGGTGTGCTCCACTTTGCTCCCGGAAGCCATCTCAGCCGGACTGAACCCCAGTTCCCCAGAATGGTAACCACCTCGGTCATGCAACCTTGGAGTGGTTTTTCCCTCCTTCCCTCTTTCCTCTTCCCAGTTGCCCCGTTTCGCTTCCTTTGAATCCATTCCCCAAATAAATTACCTGCACACAGCCTTTACATCAGCTTCTGCTTTTGAGGGCAACCCAAGTTAAAATACTAAGTCCTGAACATGAGACATGGGCGGGGCTGCTGTATGAGCTTCTTAGAAAGTGGCCTTAAGGGACAAAGGCTCATACATTCCTGCCCTGCTCTTTGCCCTTTCCTGGAATGTGGGAGGCGTGACTGGGGCTCTGTCTTGGACCCTGAAGAGAGACCACCCCTTAGGAGCAGCAGTGAGCTGGAGGGAACTGGAAACCCTGAGAGTTCTGCCAGCCCTGGGTGCTGTCACCTGCTCTTGTGTATGAGAGAGAAACACACTTCTGTCTCGCTTAAACCATTGTTATTTAAGGTCTCCGTTACCTGTAGCCAAACCTATATTGTACCTAACACACAGGATTTAAGTGATCAATCATGCTCCATGCTGAATCCTACTACACTGGGGAAATTTAAGGTGACAGCACCATCCCCGGACACCTGGATTTCTCATTTTGTTTAAACAAGGAGAAGCTTCTAATTCATCTTGGGTGAGAACTCAGTACATCCTCTCCCCAGCTCCCTTGACAAGCAACTGTGCTGAGAATCCTCAGGACACAGGTAAGGAGCTAATTACCAGGCTCTAGTCCCAAGGCAGCTCCCAACAGCTCTCTAATCTTCAAGAAAAATGTCATTTAAACAGCCTCTCTGCTGGGGAACCAGAAGGGCTGCCTGCCTCACTCCACAAAGGCCCTGCATTTGTCACCCTGCTTTCTGCAGCCAAGAAATCATTATTTTTCCTGGCACCACTGGAGGAAGGGGAAGCACCAAGGAGACCCTCCAAGTTACTGAAATTCCAACAACGCTCCAAGCGGCGCCCGGCCCTGGAGTCAGCTGCCAAGGTTACAAATGCTCAGGTGATGAAGCAAACACAAGGGAAACTGACCCAGGTTTCTGCTCAATGAACTGCAAAGTAACTGTAAATATAATCAGAGGTATTATCTCAGAGCCCAAGATCTTGCAGAGGAGGGTGTTGCCTCGGGGCTATCATTATGGAGGCAGAGGAAAACAGCAGCTCCGGCAAGGAACCAAATTAATTGTATCAGCTGGTAAAATATATTCTGACTTTCTGGTTAATAAGGTAGAAGTTCCTCTGAACAGCCTCTAAAAGCAAAAACTAGCAGCGTGGGAAGATTGCTGGGGAAACAAAATGCAATGCTGGGAGGTGCAAAAAAGGATGCTGATCCTAGCACCAGCTGCTGTGTGATGCCTGGGAAACCCACGCCCTCTCTGAGCCTCACTGGTCTTTCTTGTTTTTTAATCTTAATTTTATTTATGTTTTGAAAAAGTAAAATATTTACATGTCTCATACGTTAAACGATACACAATTCTACAGAAAAATGTCTTCCTTTCATTACAGTCTTGCAGCCACTCAACTCCCAGAAGCAACCAGTGTTATCAGTTTCTTATGAACCTTGCAGAAATGTATGTAAAAGTGCAAATATACACATATACTATGTTTTTTTTTTTCCTCTTAACATAGTTGCAAACCATACCCACTCTTCAGCATCTGGTTTTACTTTTCACTTAGCAAAATCTTATGGAGATGGTTACAGCCAATGTAAAAACTGCCTTCATTCTTTTTACGGCTGTATATTATTCTATTGTATGAATGCGCTAAAATTGAATTAACCAGTCCCCTCCTGATGGATATTCAGGTTGCTCCTAGCCTTCTGCTAGTGAAGAACTACAATGAATAACCTCATACATAGTTTAATTTGCACAAGTACAATCTCTGCGAATGATAAATTCTCAAAAGTAAAATTGATAAGTCTAAGAATGTATATTTGTAGCTTTGACAGATAATGCCAAACTGCCCTCCAGAGAAGGGGTACCAACACTGCTAACATCAGTGCCTAAAAGTCGATTCTCAAATTCCCCACCTATGAAGCCGATAGACCCCTGAGCTCTGCCAGTCAGAGGATGATACTGTCTTGAGTTGGCACAGCAGACTTAAGAGCAGAGATCATCCACTGAAAGTCCACGAGCCAATGCGACCTCACCTGTATGGACTGGCCCACACAGCATTTCTCATATTAAGCCAGGATTTAAAAATTGAGAAGCTTCTCGTTTTTAAAAAAATCTAGATTTCTAGCTTCTCTTGAAAAATCAAATCTGTTAACTCGAAGCTCACATTTCCGAAAGGCAATAAGCAGCATTCACTGATTGGCAGCCACTGCCCCTCCCATATGCTCAGCCTCTCCGTGGAGCCACAGTCCCCACCACTCCCTATCGCTTCCCCCACCCGCGAGTGCAAGTTTTGGCACCTCTTAGCATCCCCACTGCCATGTTACTGCCCGTATAGTATAGTAGAGAAACCTTTCTCTCTAGCCATGTGCCTATCAGAAGGAAGGACAAAAAAGGGAGAGAATACAACAGAAAATGGCGAATTCCAGTTTCCTTTCTCCCCTCTTTCCTTTTAGTCATAGCACCCCCAAGCCTGAGCTGCACACAAGGCCAGAGAGTACCTTTCCCAGCCTCCCTTGCAGTGGGCTGTGCTCACATGACTCACTCCCAGGCTCTGGGACGTGAGCTGAAGTGATGTTTGCAACTCCCAGGACACACCCTTTAAAGGGGAAATGTCCCATCTTCCACGTCCTCACTCTTTTCCCCTTCCAGCCTGGAATGCACCGACCGAGCAGAGATAACCTCAACCTTGAGATGCAGACAAAGCCCACAGGGTGACAGAGCAAGGAGATGGAAAACCCCTGGCTCCCGGAAGACCTTGGAGACCAGAGCAACCCCTACCCTGGGATGCCTAAATGAGAAGGGAGCGTCTGAGCCGCTGCACTTTGAGGTCTCCACGACACAGCAGCCTGCCGTCTTCCCAAAGATGGAGAGAAAGCGCATTTCTGGGAATGGGAAGAACATCCCCAAGCATGTAACATCCAAATGCCTGGCCTGCTCCACCACCAAGGCTCACCGTGCCCCGTCCAACCTGGTGATTCGCTCGCCAGTGGGTCTCACTGGACAGCCCACTCCAAAGTGTCGTGTGACATATTCATTTTCAAATCAGATGACTTTACTTTGAAACAGTCAGAAAAAGCTGACTTGATTGATAACTCATGTTGAGACAATTCATGAGCTACTGGGATTTGGACAAGGATCCCAGATTCACCCTGACACTAAAATAAATTTCAAATATCACATACTTTAGAAAGAAATCATAAAAGTACCGGAAGAAAATTTGGGTAACATTATTTTACAGTTATGGAGTGGAGCAGGCCTAACCCTAACCCAAGCCCAAACTTCAACCCCAACCATGCCAAAATGGAAGAGTCTCAAAAAATTTTTAAAGACCCCAAAAGATGCTGTGTGCAGTGGTGATCTCTAAGAACAGGCCTGGCCTAAACAACTAGACTTGTTTTTATGTCATTCAATGTTGTTTAAATTTTGACCACGTGCATATGTTATCCTTAAATTTTTTTAATTATAATTAGGCTAAGTTATAATGAATTGATTTTAAAAGGAAATGAACGCCCAAATGCCCATCAGCAGAACGGGTAAGCAGTGACTTATTCACACAAGGCCGTGCTTTGCAGTAGGGGTTGGCAAACTTCTTCCGTAGAGAGCCAAAGAGTAAATATTTTAGGTTATGCTGGCCATTTAGTCTTTGTCACATATTATTCTTCATTGTTTTGGGCTTTTAAAAATATACAGTCCTTTAAACATGTAAAAACTATTCCTAGCCCGCAAGCTCAATTTGGCCCACAGGTAATAGTACGCCTACTTCCGCTCTACAGAGATGAGAATGAATGAGCTGTCACTACCTGTAACAGCGCGGATGAACCTCACAGACGTGAAGGTGCACAAGGGGCCCGAGAGCACGATTCCATTTATATGAGGTTCAAGAGCAGGCGAAGGAAAGCTGTGCTGTTAGAAGACAGGATGGTGGCCGCTGGGGCAGGCACCGTGCAATCAGGGCAGACTGCAGAGGCTCTCAGGGACAGGGGACATGAGTGTGTTCAGCATGTAAATGTTGCCAGGCTGTACGCTTGTATATACAGCTGTCCACTCTTATCTGCAGTTACGCCTTCTGCAGTTTCAGTCAACCTGAAACCTACAGTCAACCGGGGTCCAAAATAGGTGAGGACAGTACAGCAAGGTATTTTGAGAGGCAGAGAGAGAGATCACATTCCCATAACCTTTATTACAGTGTATTGTTATAATTGTTCTATTTTATTGTTGCTGTTGTTAATCTCTTACTGTACCCTAGGTTATAAATTAAGCTTTATCATTGGTATGTATGAACAGGAAAAACACAGTATGTATAGGGTTTAGTACTTACTACCCAAGATTTCAGGCATCCCCTGGAGGTCTTGAAACGTACCTGCCTCAGATATGGGGGGCTACTATATCTGTCTATCTATATATGTATATACACACACACACACAAACACACACACATATATAGTCATGTACCACATGATGACACTTCAGTCAGCAATGAACTGCACATACAATGGTGGTCCCATAAGATTATAACACTGTATTTTTACTGTAACTTTTCTATGTCTAGACACACAAACACTTAGCATCGTGTCACAGCTGCCTGCAGGACTCAGCACAGTAACACGCGGTACAAGTATGTACCTAGGAAAAGCAGGCCACGCCCTCTAGCCAAAGTATGCAGCAGGCTGCAGCACCTAGGTTTGTGCAACTGCACCCTATGACGTTCACACAACCACAAAATCACCTAATGATGCATTTCTCAGAATGTGTGTGCATCTGTCATTAAGCAACACATGACTATACTATGCAACAAAAAAATTCAAAAAATAACTGAACTTCCCAAGGGAAGATGTGCTGAACGTGTCTGTGCACACGCGTGGGGGTGCGCCCTTCATGTGGGGGAAAGACTAGGAGGATGTTGGAATTTAGGGTGATTTTTATTTTCTTCTTTATACTTTGCTGCTCTTTCTAAATTTCTACAATGAATGCAGATGGCCTTTATAATTGGGGGGTAGGGGGAAGCAGAGCACAGAATAAATTAGGCCACTTAAAATTCTGTTTTGAGAATGAGGGGTGCATTTTTATTCAAAGAGACAACATGCTTGACATGCGGCAGGCATGCACCGGCCGAGAGCTGCCTCACTCTCCCAGGCCCCACCTGCTTCTGAGACCCCCAAAGACCTAAGCCGGGAGTGGATGGCAATGTTCCTCCCACCCAAAACAGCTCGTCCCCCAGCAATACTCTGGCACCACTCGCTCACACAGCTCAGCGCTCCAGCCTGCAGAGCGTGACCATCCTGAGGTCTGGAGAAAGCAGCCACGAAGGAGCCTCCCCCGGCACATGTGATCTGGATCCCAGGCCTCCATCCCCACCTGCCCAGAACGCCCCACCATGCTTTGCTCAGGCCCCTTGCGGCTACAGCAGCCCCACCCCCAGAGCACCCTACCCTCTCTGACTTTCCAGAATCCTAGTAAGCTTGGTAGAGCAACGGTCCCAAAAATGCCCACATCCTAACCCCCAGAACCTGTGAACATGTGACTTTACATGACCAAGCGACTTTGCAGGTGTGATTAAGGTAAGGATTTTGAGATGAGGGGATTATCCTGGATTATCCCGGTGGACCCAGTGTCATCACAAAGGTTCCTATAAGAGAGAGGAGGGACGATCAGAGTCATAGAAGGAGATGTGATGATGAAAACAGGTTGAATAGGTGCTTCGAAAATGAAGGAAGGGGCAGCAAGCCAAGGAATGCGAGTGGACTCTAGAAGCCAGAAAAACCAAAGAAACAGATCCTCCCCTGCAGCCTCCAGAAGGAACACGACCCTGCCAATACCTTGATTTCAGCCCTTACAACCCATTTCAGACTCCTCACCGGCTGGCTGTAAGATAAGAAATTTGTGTTGTGTAAGCCACGGTGGGGGCTAAGGGGAAAGTTCCCAGCCCTCTCTGAAGGTTTGTGAAAATCACTGACATGAGACAGGTTAACAGGAAAAAAAGGCATGCAAGTGTATTTATCGTGTACACACAGGGGCCTTCAGAGTGAAGACCCAAAGATACAGGAGAAATCGTCCATTTTTATGTTTAGGTTCAAAAAAGTGTGGACAGCCACGTAGAAATAGGATTGGACACAAAGGATGTGATCTAATGCTAATAGCAAGGCCTGTCTGTCTAGACTTTTCTCGGCCTCTCTGTGCAGCATCCTTCCTTCCGATGTGGGGCAGGATCCTTTCTAGAATGAGGTTTTATGACCTACAGTCAAATAAGGTAGGTCAGATCATATCTTTATGGCTAGTTTTTACACAGAAAGGCAGAGGGAAAGTTAGAGTAATGTTTTTAGGTTTTGTGGCTGGCTTTGGGGAAAAGGGGTTCTGGTTTCTAAGACCTACCTTGGGGAAGAAGGATTCTATGCCGGCCCTGGGGGAGAGTGGGACTGAGAGACATTAGGGCAGGAGGGCAGATAAAAACTGTTGTTTCCAAAGCCTTCTTTTTTTGGGTATTGTTTTCTGAGACCGAACATCACTAAGTTTCTGCTATTTTGTTACAGCTGTGGTAGGAAACTAATACACAGGAATGCCTCCAGCATTCCCAAACAACTGGTACCCAGGACTAAGTCTGGGGCAAATCTATTCCACAATTCCCTGAGATGGTTGACACTTTCTGTGTCTGGTCCCATTTCACCATAAACCATGAACACACCCACAAATACCAGCATTTCACATCCAAATGTTCCTCTTGCACCAAAATCCTTGGTCATACCACACATCTGACTTCTGGTTTGGAGAAGATGTCTTTATAACCATATCTCAGACACATGCTGACTTCAAAAACCATCTTAAAGCTATTGATTCATTCTTTCTTGAGACAATGATTGACCACCAAGGGCTAGGAACTATCCTAGGTTCTGAAGATACCTCAGGGACCAAAACAAATATGATTAAGGACCTCATATGTGCTAGGTGCTGTTCTGGGACTATTGCAGTGAACAAAAACACAACTGCCCTTGGTACGGGCCAGGCACCAAGGACTTTACAGGTAAGGGCGTATCACGGATCACAGCACCCCAATGAGGATAAATGGTATTACTCTGCCTAGTCCACAAATGAGGAAACGGTGGCCCAGCAAGGTTGCACAGCTTGCACAACCCGCATGCAGCTGGCTGCTGGCACCATGCTTTGATCCACCTACCTCTCTGTCCTGTCCGGCAGAAAAGGAAGCGCTCACATCAAGTTGATATTCCACTCTGTGCTGCCTCGCGTGTTAGGGGAATTGGAGGGTACAGAACACGTTATATAAGGAAAATCTGACCTCAAACTGGAGAGATCAGTGTCCCCACAGATGTAAACCGCCACCCTCAATACCACAGGATAATACACAACAGCAAACTCAGTTGATTAGCTGAGGAGAGACAGAGAGAGAGTAGTTCTAAGTGGAAAACTGGTGGGTAAAAGCTTCCCCTGCTGGGAGCTATTCAATTCATTCATTAAGGATGAAACCGACTCCAATCCACTCGGAGCTGAAGGGGCCCAGGAGGCCGGTTTATTGCATTTGGGGGCACCAGGCTCTGCCAGGTGCTTCCCAGTTGTCAGTCTGCCTTAGAGGGCCCCTCCCTGACCTCTTAGCTGAATTCAGGGGTCAGAAAGTCAAATGCCTGCAGGGACCAGACAGCAGCAGTAAGTGCACAAAGGCAGACAGCACAATTTGCTTGAATATTAAATACATGGAAACAATCTTCACTTCTACAGAGATGTTCTCTCCCACTGTTGTCAGAACACACAGCTCTCTGGAAACCTCTGATTTTCGAGGTTTCCCCAGATTCTGGGGAACAGAGAAATATTTGTCTCCCATCAGAAAAACAATAGTTCAAGGATGATTATAAATGCTAACAGCCTGGATGTAGGGGAGCCAGGAGGGGGTGGTGGTGACTGTGGCAAAGTGGTGAGCCCACGTCTCATCTCGGGGGCCACACACTAGCAAGACTCATCCCATGAGTGTAAGTGGGAACGCAGAGCCAATGTTGTTTCAAGACCAAACAATCTGGATATTTATGAGCAATAGTCCAATCTTTTTTATGTTGGTCCCTATTTTTTTCAGATACTTCTTATGCAAAACAAAATATATATGTTGGCCAGATTTAGTCCGAGGGGCATCATTTTGCATCTTTTGCTTAGTAGAAGAGAGAACCATGGATTACAGAAGAAAAATGCCAGCATCCAGGGACGCTTATAGCCCCCTTTCCTGCCCTTCCTGTGCTTGGAGAAATCTTCCCTTGAGACTCCATACGTTCCAGCTATTCTGAAACCATGACATTTTCATGTAATGTTAGTCTTTCAATAAAATCCACTGGTTAACCGCATAGCTAATGACAATTCAATTTTTCTACACTCATGGGGTATTGCATCTTAATTGCATATTGTCAAATTCAGATAATACATTCTGGTATGGGAGCTAGGAAATATGGTTATGGTATATATAAGTTCACCTCTCCACCACATATCACCGATGAACAGCATTTCTCTGTCTTTCAGTTGAGCATTACAGTCCATTCCACCTGATCTTTAAATCAGATGATGATATTACAGCAATGAAGATCACCTGCTACACAGTCTCATCCTACACACCAGGGTAGGAGCAAGAGGACTACAATAGCGCATTTCAAGTCCATGAAAAGTGACCTGTCATTTGGGGGAGATTCTCTCTGAACTTTCTGGAAGTCAATGAACAGTGATCTGACATAGTCTTTCTTGTATACGCCTTGCATCATTTTGCAGGAAAAGAAAGAAAAAGTGGGAAATGAAAATAATGACAGAATTAAAGACAGGCTGTATCTTTGCCCTATAGTACCTGGACCAGAAACCTCTCGCTGGGGAGACAGACAGGCAAAAGTCCCAAGTTTTACAGAGTTGCCAAACCAGGTAAGACATTCAGCCAAAGCAAACATCCTGTTTCTCAAAGTGAGGTACACAAACCACCAGCGGGACAGAAGAGGGCTGAGCAGTGCACATTATTTTGGGTGGCAACAAAGGAAATTATTTTTGACACATATATTTATTTTAATATGAGCTAGAAATATGACCAACACAACAAATGGGAATGATTCAGTAAGATTTACAACTTAGCACAAGGCTGAACTTGACACTTAAGTTTAAAAACAAGGGAGTCAATTTAAATATAAATATTAATAAGCCATAGTAGGGTTGGTACATGGTTAGGGAAGGAAGTAACAGCAGCTTAGGAAACACTGAAACCAATTCAAGTAACAACGCTCCCCAGAGACCAAGACTCACTTTGCCAAAACCGCAAGTTCTAGCAAAAAGGCTTATATGTATGTAGCAGGAACTCCATAAACGCTGATTAAACATGTAAATGACCAAACCAAACACATCCCTCGACACCAACATTCACTTCGATCAAGGCTACAGCCTGGTTTGCACAATGTCTTCAGTGTGGACATCAGCAGTTTCTAGCCAGTCAGCCAGAATCCACGGACTCATTCAACAGCAAGACGTCATTTCTGCAGCTGGGAGAAGCTCTTCCTGGGGACGGTGGCTGCCACATCCACAAGTGAGTGAAGACACCTCTTGGGTAAACAAGAGTCACTAGGAACTGACCAGAAGACTCCGCAGAGGGCGTGACCCAAAGCCACAAGGATGGCCAGACACACTGGTTTTCTCTTTAACCTTTTGATACTAAACCTCAGCTCCTACCGGTAGTGCACGTCCTCATAAATCCAACAAAACCTGAACCACAGCGCTAAGTCCTCGCGTGCTGCCTTCCCCATAAACAAGCAAGATTTATACCTTCCCAGGGCTATTATCCAGGCACATTTATCTTTATTTCTGTGCGTAAGTAATGGGCGGGAGGCCGCTGCCAAGGAGTCCCGGGGGATTAATTACAGAAACCATTTACGGAGGGTTCCTCAGACTCGGTTCCCTCCTGATTCACAGAGCATTTTTCAAACCAAGGAAAGAGGATTTTATTTAAAAGAGCAATGGCCCATAGGAGTAGCATCATTAGCCAGTGACAAATTTCAAATGTCCAGAAGGTTGACGACATTCTTGGGCTTTTCTCTAATTATTTAATCTTGTGACAATTATTGAAGCTACAGACATCAAGCTCAAGGAGAAACTCTCCGCCAGGCAGCCCTGTGGCTAGGAGGTAGCTCGCTCAGAAACACATCATTCATTCCATGAATTTGCATCAGATGCCTATGTATGCCGGGCACTCCTTACACACTGAGAATGCGGTTTCCAAGACAAAGTGCCCGTTCTCATGGGGTTTTGATCTAGTGATTAAAAAGCATCTAGAAGTCAACAAGTAAGATAATTTCAGCAAATGGCTAAATGTAAGGACGACAATAAAACAGGGTGATGGGGTGATAGGATAGGTTGATCAGGAAAGCTAAGCTCATGCCCACTGTGGGACTCTGTCCTTGGTTTTCTCTCTTCCTGGAACAGAATCGGCATAGTCATCCTCACCGGTGCACAGCTGGCATCTGTTCTGACTCGCCAAGGGTATCATTGCTGATTGGTCAACACCGCGCCATACTTTCCTGAGTTGAGGATGCAAGTGCCTCCCCCAGCCTGGGCCACTCTTTCTCTGGATCTTCCCAAGGGTGGCACCTTCTCCCCATTCTTAAATGTCACCTTTCAGAGAGCCCCTTGCTGACTGCCCAATCTAAAACAGCCCCCACATCTCAGCCACTCTCGAGCCCCTTACCATTTTATCATTTTCTCAGCATGTGGCACGTTGGATTTCCAAAGATGGCGGCAACACCATGTCCCATACCACATGCTCTTCTGTGATGTAATCTCGTCTTTCCTCCCACCGAGAGGTGGGGTCTGTGTCTCCTCCCCTTCAACCCAGATGGGCTTGTGACTGCTTTGCCGAGTAGGGTGCTATACAAGTGATGCTCTGTGACTCTGGAGGCAGGGTCCTCAAAGGCCATGCAGCTTGCCTCACGCCGGAGGCTGCCATGTTGTAAGGAAGCCCAATCGCACACAGAGGACAGAGGAAGACACTCTGAATGGCAGTCCTAGTCTTCAAGTCCTCCCAGACCACGGGCCAGACATGGGAGCAAGCAAGTCTTGGATGATTTCTGACCCCAGCTGTTGAGTCACCCCTAACCTTGGAGGCATCCCAGCTGAGGCCCCAGACACTGTGAAGCAGAAACAAGTCATCTCCAGTATGCTCTGTCCAAATTCTCAACTCACAGAACGTGGGCACATGATTAAAAGGTTGCTGTAAGACACTAGGTTTGGGGGTAATCCCATATGCAGCAATAGCACCTGGACCACAGCACCAACCACTGTGTGAAATCATCTCACTGTCTGCCTCATCTACTGGGCTCAATATCCCACAAGGCAGGACCTGTACCTGTTTTGTACACAGCCCCTCAAACAGTGCCTGCACACAAGAGGCTCCCAGTAAATATTTCCTCAACAACTAAAGAAGGAAACTATGACAAAAATTGGCACAGTTTAAAAGTCGTAGCATTAGTGTCCTGTAGCTGCTATAACAAATTGTGCTGGAATAAACTTGGTAGCTTAAAACAACACACATTTATTCTCTTAGTTCTGGAAGCCAAAAGTCCAAAATCAGCAACACTGGCCCAAATGGAGGTGTTGCCAGGGCTTCATTCTCTCCAGAGGAGAATCTGTTTCCTGGGTCTCCCAGTGTCTGATGGCTGCGGGAATTCTTTGGCTTGTGGCCACATCACTCCAGTCTCTGCCTCTGTGGCTATGCCGCCTTCTCTTCCATCAGTGTCAGATCTCTCCTGGCCTCCCTCTGAGAAGGACACTTTGATTACATTCAGGGCCCACCCAGAAAATCCAGCATAATCTCCCATCTCAAAATCCTTAACTTAATCACATCTATAAAGTCTTTAGCATATAAAGTAACATCCACGGGCTGCAGGAATTAGGTTCATTCTGGGGCAGAAGGGGGATTATTCTACGTACCACACCATCCGAGAAAGTAGACCCAGCTCCTGGGCATCATGGCAGCCCCCTCACCTCCCAGCCCACCCAGACACCCACAGGGTTCAGCCAGCACCACAGCTGGTGGCAGAAGCCAGACTCAGAAATGCAGAGTCCCTTGGTGTGTAGACGAGCAACAGCAGAGGCGAAACAGCATGAAGAAAAGCCAGATTGGTTGTTTATTCTCCCTGCACTGACCTTAGGCAGCAACAGGGAGCCTCCAGGTACAAGATGCACAAATGTAAGATTGAATCATGAGAAACTGCTGCTAGCTGACCATTTTTCTACCCAAAAATAACTGTACTTTCTAATAAATCCCAGGCGTCATGATGACAAGGATCTCCAGTGTATGTCTCAAAAGCCTTCTGGTTGGAATTGCTGCCAAGCAGCAGAAGTCTCTAGGTAGAGAGCCCCCATTCTCTCACCTGCTCCCTGTTAGGTGGACATAAAGTTGCCCAGAAGAGGTGAAACAGGTAAATGAACAGTCCACAACAGCCCTGAGTCAGCTGCATGATCTAGATGCCTCACCTTCACTTCCACTTTGGATAGCTTAAAAGGCAGAATCATCCTCTAAAAAGGGAGTGGGCAAATATTTCCCTTAGAGGGCCAGAGAGGGAATAGTGTAGGCTTTGCAGGTCGCATCTGTTCATCTCTGCCTGTGCAACTCCAAAAACAGCTGCAGATGCTATGTGAATAAATGGGCATGGCTGTGTGCCAATAAAACTTTATTTACAAAAACGGGCTGGGGGCCAGCGTTGACTCCCAGACCATAGTTTGCCGACCTCAGCTCTAAGTTAAAACTTTTGCCTTGCAAAAGTTTGTGCCTTGCACAACTGCCAATAAAACTTGAAAGCAAGTTTACAGCCTCACCACCACCACGCCTGAACCTCCTCAAAGCATAGCCGATGCTTTTACATTTCCTTTGGAGAGGCTGGATTCAAAATATATAAATCCTATGATTTGGCACGCTCCGC
Source organism: Propithecus coquereli (assembly GCF_000956105.1). Taxonomy (NCBI): domain Eukaryota; kingdom Metazoa; phylum Chordata; class Mammalia; order Primates; family Indriidae; genus Propithecus; species Propithecus coquereli. The sequence goes on from NW_012154285.1 coordinate 2,161,209, forward strand.
CTTTTAGAGACTCTATTGTGATTTCTAAACACCTCCCTGTTTTCCAGCACGGTTGTCAAAGAAGAAAGAGCAGCAGATTCCTGAAGCTGGCCTCTGTCTCCTTCCAGTGGAAACTAATCATTTTTCAGTTTCTGTGAGATCTTCAGGGTTTGATGACAGGAGCAAGACATGAATGCACTGACTGACCCAGAATCGCTTCTGTGAAATCCAAGAGATGAGAAATTCAAATGTGTTTCTTTTTTAAAACACACACACAAACCAGATGAGTTAAAACTTGGTGACTGGGTTTGACAACAGAAGCATATGCCAGGGCCCAGGTGAATTTACTAATTGTTTCCCTGCATTAGATACTAGTTTCATCAAACCCACGATCAGTCGCTGTGACAACGTCAACCAGAACATGTCCTTCCAGAGCCATCTTTTTTCATCTTTATGTGTTGAAGGATGTTATTTTCCCTCAGACACATCCACTCTCAAGAATAGCTCATTTCACCTGCATTTAAACCACGCCTGCGAGATAAAAATAAATAAATAAATAAAAGGCAAAGGAAGGAAAAGGGCAGAGACCTCGCTCCCAGATCCCCAGGCTCCTGCCTGTCACCACCCAGGGACCAGGCTGAAGCAGGCACACAAGGTGGACTGTTTTGACTAATTGTTGAACAAGAAAAGATCCTTTAATATCATGAAGCTGAACCTAAGGGAGCAATTATTAGCAGATAAAAAGAAAAGGCATCTGTATGCAGGAGGATAAATTTGCACACTTTTCCATTTCATTAGGAGAGTCTTCTGTGGATTTTTGACAGTCACCTTGAACAGAATTAAAGAGAGAGCTGATAATTGCCTAAAGCCTACAGCACAGCCATGCCGCCCCCATGGGCAACCGTGGCTCGACAAGTCACACCCACACTTACCCAGCCACTCCCACACACCCATACAAATTTGCTCTGCATGTTGCTACCCCTCTCCTCCCCCCAGCCCCAACATGGTTCTGAGCTAGTAGTTGGAGGGTGGCAAAGGTGGGGGTGAGTCACACAGAATTCTGCAACCCCCACTTAAACACAAAGCAACACCCTGGGCTGCCCCCACGTTTCAGCACATTCCATCAAGTCAAAGAGGATGGAGGCCCCCTGACAACCTCCTTGACACAGTTCCCATCGTTTAAAAGTAGGAGGAGGCTCTTAGGCACATTCCCAAGTCCCAGGAAAGGGGACCATGCACGTAAACAAAATGCAGTTCCATCTCTGACGTGAGTGTCTCTGAGGGGGCAAAGGACAACCCGCGCCGGGTCCTCATGTAGGTGGCAGATAAGGAGGCTCCCCAGGCAAAGCTGTAGCTCTCCTGGCTGACAGGCAAAACTAACAGACTCACAAGCACAACCTCAAGGAAATTTGTGTTCTGCTGCTTCCTGAAGCCTGCTCTGACGGCGCTGACCACAGCACGCGGAACCTGGTCCAGGTTCATCTCCTGAGTTCTCCGGATCAGGAAGCCACCAGGTCCCATCTGCAAATTTTTGGCTTTGCCCTTCTTCTCCAAGTTATTCTTGCTTTCTTCTTCCTTCTCTCTTCACTCATTTATTTCAAACTCCTCACATAAGCCAAGCCCCACAGAAGGAAAGATAAATACAACATTGTATGAGACAGTGATGCCTCGTGCATACACCAAAGTCGGACCCAGATTCAAATCCCTATCCTACCACTGCTTACCTGGGAGACCTTGAGCACATTATTTTCTCTTTCTGGGGCTCTAGAAGGGATGTGATAATAAGACAACCTCATGAGGTTATTATGAGCCTAGAAGATGGAGGAATGTATGAAATGTGCTTAAATAAATAATAGTCGTATTGTTATTAATATTTCATTAGCACATTTTAGACAGGCACGTAACTTGGTAAGGACTTAACGCAGTGCCCAGCACACAGGGAACACCGGAAATACAAACTACTGTTACTCTCATCAACAGCGATGCTAAAATAGAGACCTGGCTCTCACAACAAGATGGCTAAAGAGCTGAGCAAACACAGACAGGGCTTAATTCTGCCTGGAGAGGAGGGGCTCGGAGGCAGCCTCCACAAGGGGTCACTTCCTCTGCCAAGCTCCTGTGTGATGACAGATGGATTTTTCAAAACCAGACAGCTCACATTCCCATCTCAGCATCTCTGGGGGGCACAGGCAGCTCCTTCCTAGCTCCATGGGGCTCCACACACAGAACAAATAGATTTTTTTAAAGCTGTTTTCATCTTATGGTTAACCCCTTTGAGTTCTTAGGAATGTCGCTATTTTTAAAGTGTTCCAGAGGGCTAGGATAAGATCAGATTGCACGTTTCAAGAAAATTTTGATCAATTAAAGCTTTTCCTGGCTAGACGTGGAGGCTCATGCCTGTAAATACCAGCACTTTGGGAGGCCAAGGTGGGAGGATCGCTTGAGGCCAGGAGTTTGAGGCCAGCCTGGGCAACATAACAAGATCCCATTTCTACAAAAAAAAATTAATAATTAGCTGGGTGTGGTGGCACACCTGTAGTCCCAGCTACTCAGGAGGCTGGGGCAGGAGGATGGCTTGAGCCCAGGAGTTGGAGGTTGCAGTGACGTATGACTGTGTCACGGCACTCCGAGCAACAGAGTGAGTCCCAGAACAGAGGAGGACTTTGGAACCTAATTGGTCAGGAAACAGATGGAAGAACCGTGGCTACTGAGCCAGAAGAAACACTCAGGGGAGACCACCCTCCTCAGTCACAGGGAAGCAACACTGAGCTTGTCTGCATGGCTCCGTGGGAGACAGGATTAGGATCCATGGGAGAAGACAGCCCTGAAACAAAGGTCTGCTCAACTGGAGTCACAAGAGTGATCTCACTATCTTGGCTCTGTGTGACCTCATCCCCTGGCCACAGCTGATTGGACCAGGGCAGAACACCCACCTCCAGGTGAACCAATCAGATTCTCTCTCCTGGGGACCTGGAACTGAGAACCAGAGAGAGTGAGCGCAGGTCTCTGTGGGAGGCTAGAACAGACATGCCTAAAAGAAGAAGCTATGAGGCAACCACATTCTGTCCTGGAGACCAGAGACCTGGAGAAAGTCACTCACTGGAGAGAGAGGAGAAGGAAAACAAGGTACAGAGGGAAGCAGAGCCCAGGCCAATTTCCCGACTCGAGGCCCTGCCTGAGGCCCACTGCGTTCTACCCTGAGGGTTTTCTGGCTTGCCTTGGTTTCCTTTTGACCACCCAAGAGAATTTCTTCAACTCTAGCCAGTAAACTGGAAATTCCACCTCATTAGGTAGTGAGTGCACCACTAGAGAAAGAATGCCTCTCTGTAAGAAGGCTTCCCAAATAACCTTCCTAAATTAAACAGGAGGTCGAAATTGGCACACCCAGCAATCCCCCCAGCTGCGAACACTAGAAAACTTAAGGCCATACAAAAAGGCCTCCAGGCCAGATGCGGCACATAGCTGTGGTCTGATTTGCTGTTGTTCTTCTTTTGTTTTGTTTTGACCACCCACTATTTTTTTTAATTATAATTGTTAATATTATAAAATTGGGAGATTTCACATGAAAATCCAAATGTATGGCCTTTCTAGAAAAATCAGCCCTGGCAACATTGGGACTATGTTTCCAAATGGATGCAACAAACTAGAGCTGAGTTGTCACCGTCCCCTGCATCTGGGGCAGGTGGCCCCCAGTTTGCCACATTCCCCTCCATTCCCTATTGTCCCAGCACCTGTGGGTCTGGGTATCTGTTGCTTCATTGAGCTTACAGTTTCCCTATAGTACAGAAACATTTCTTTATAGCCAAGTGCCTATCAAAAGAATCAAAACATAGGCAGAGAGCAGTGGATTTCTTCCCTCCCCGCCATTGCCTGTCCGAGCCTTGCAAGGTGTTCCAGTCTGCAATCCCCGGTTTAAAGTCTCACGTAACTGCTTGCAGAATCTTCAGTCCCATCCTCGATGAAAAGTCTCTAGGAACAAAATACAGTTCCAGCCAGCTCTTTCTTCTAAAATGTTATTTCTTAGTTTTTTGGGCTTTGCTTGTTGGGGTTTTTTTCTGTTTTTTTTTCTATTTTTTTTTTTTTGAGACAGGGTCTCACTCTGTCGCCCAGGCTGAAGTGCAGTGGCCTCATCGTGGGTCACAGCAACCTCAAACTCCTGGCCTCAAGTGATCCTCCTGCCTCAGCCTCCTGAGTAGCTGGGACTACAGGTGTGCACCACCACACTGGCTAATTTTTCTTATTTTTTGTAGAGACTGGGTCTTGTTCTTGCTCAGACTGGTCTCGAACTCCTGAGCTCAAACGACCCTCCCGTCTTGGCCTCCCAGAGTGCTAGGATCACAGGTATGAGCCACTACACCTGTTCCCTTATTTCTTAGTTTTTAATATTAGATTTTAAAAACTAGCCTGGTTCAGCCCAAATTAAAGGCAGTTTTTGATATTTTCAAAAATAATCTCGCTTTCTGCACCAAATGCACCACGCATGAAGAAGCAAACCCTTCCTCCGTGCCATTCAGTCCTCGCGAGCTCTCAGGCCAGCCCAGGAAGACACTTCCACCCTGTTGCAGGGTGACAACCTCCTCCTGGAGAAAGCACAGGGGTGCCCCTCGCTCCTGAGGGCTGCTGCTGCACTCAGTGTTGAATTAACAATAGTTGGACGTGATCTTGCCTTTTCAGAGAAACCTCATTAAACGTTACACCAAAATCAAATCAGGAGACCGAGGCATTAAAGCAGAGGAAATGCTGAAAGGTCACCTTGGCAGTTGCCGGCCCATTGTGCTGGGCTTTTTAAGGGAATGGATGGAGACGCGGATTCCCAGGAGGTCAAGGCGAGGACAGCCACCTCCGTTTTCCCAGCAGACCACGGGCAGAGACCTGCGGGATCGTGAGTGCAGACGGGGTTATATTTTTGAAACATAAATCGTGGTGCTTGCCAGGCCCTGGGACTCCTCCTCACTCACAGCCCCTCTCCCACTCGGCCTGTGGGGTCTCCTGTGTTCACTGCCTCAGGTAACGGGGGGACACAGGGAGAGCCAAGAAAAGAAGATTGGACACCTGGCTTTCAGTTTCAAAAGCCTGCGCCTCTTCGGGCAACAAGTGCTCCTGTGTTCAGACAAAAGATGTGAAGGAACAGGCAAGAGCCAACCTTTCATCCCAGACACCGCACGGGATCCCCAGACTGGGGGGCCACAGAGAGGGGACGGGGACACAATGAGGGTGAGAGGTCAGCAGGGCCCATGAAAGGGTCCCAGAAGCACAAGGACCCCAGACACGAGGGCATCAGAGGCCTGACAAACACAAGATAGAACAGCAAGGTACTTCTTTCTGCCAAAAGCAAAGTGACCTGACATTTCCTCCATGCAATGGGACGTACTGCAGGTAGTGGAGCCAGTTTCCCGCAGGCTTCTCAAACACCAGGACCGGCTCACCGGGGGCCTCGTCTCCAGCTCTCCCCGAGCCCTGCCCGGACTTCCCCACAATGAGGGCCTTGTTGCCCCAGCTGTGCGCTAACAGGCGCAAGGTCATGCTTATTCCCGGGGTGACCCAGAGCCAGTGACGGATGGAGGCAGGAGGATAAAGCCCCAGTCATCTCTGCTCAATGGGGGGCTCTCCGGACTAAACACCCTGCACTCTGACCTCTTGCCCCGGAGCCTTTCTCCTGGGAACCCAGCCCTCCGCACCTCCCCTTATGAACCGCCCCCCAGCCCCCAGACTCGGAACCACTGGTTTCAGGCAAAGGTGAGGACCAGGCACCACTCAGTCTCTTATGAGCTGTGTGACCCCAGGGGGGGACTCTCTGGGCTTATTTTTCTAACTATAACATAGGAACAATAATACCTGTCCCACTCCTTCCCACGTGCAGACCCCGGGATCTGAAAGGGTCTCACAGATCCCCTAATGTAATCAGTCCCCAGTGCTTGACGAGAGTTTCATGATGGCTGTCAAACTGCTTCAAAGCCTACCCATTGCCAGGAATTACCCCCTTGGTATAAATTTCATGATGCGGAACCCCTCTCAGGGATAGCTGCGTTTGTAAAAGCAAGTCCGGATGACACAGTAATTATTACATCCTCTTCATCTTCATCATCTCAGCAAAATTAACCTATCATGGCATCGAGTTGATGATTATGGAGAAGAGGAGTCTATGCCCCACCGGAAACTCATCGCCATTCAATAGATCAACTTTCTAGATACTTCCTCAGCAATATGGTTCAAAGAAAGACCCAACAGCTCCTGCCCTTGTGTGGATTTTCTTTTTGTTTAACTCAGTGGTTCTGAGAGTATGGTCCTTGAACCAGCAGCATCTGCAACATCTGGGAACCTGCTAGAAGTGCAAATCGTCAGGTCCCACCACGGATCTACTGAATCAGAAACTCTGGGATGGGGCCCAGCAGATGTGCTTTAACAAACCCTCCAGGTGATCTGATGCTCACTCAAGTTGAGAACCACTGGGCTAATTTAAGCCTCCTAGCTGTCATCTGTCTGAAAGACCCTTTCAGATCCCGTGGTCCGAGGATGGGAAAGGGTAGGTATTACTGATCCCATGTCACCACCAGAAACACAGGCCGAGACGTGTTACACGACTCTCTCCCCAACCCCACCCCACCCTGGGGTCACACGCTCATGTGGGACTTAGAGGCACCCAGACCTCACCTTTGCTCTAAACCAGTGGTTATTACCAGTCTGGGGGACAGGCAGGTGGTTAATAAAAGGGAGGCGTTGCAGGTTTGGCTCCCCAGGAAGGAGAGTGAGAGGGAGGAGAGAGTAGGATGCATTGACATGTTCCCTTGGGCCAGCAGCTGCGGAAGGGGAAAGAAAGCCACAGTGGGCAGAGGGAGAAGGTGAATTGTGCTGCAGCCCTGACACTGGCCACAGCAACTTCTGGGCACACATCCTTGTGGCCTCCGCAGCCACCCTCCCCTAACCCCAGTCTCCTTCCCACAAAAAATACCAGCCTAAAGCATAAGCCAAACATAAATAAAGCAGACTGAGGCAACTGCATTTATGCCTTTATGTGGAATAGATAGATTGCTTTATAATTTATTAGCCTTCCACGGGGCACACTCAGATACAAAGCTGTGGGCACATTCAAATGGTTTTCTACGCACCCAGCGATATAAACTCCATCAAATGCTATATAAATCCCGATAAAGGTAATAAAGTTAGTGTAGTAAAAAACCAATGGCAACGCAATCACTGATGCCCCCTGGTAACCTACTTAAAATATTAAAATAACTCAAGTCTCCATATGGAGAGATTTCATACTCTTTTTCTCCTCTGAGATAAACCTGTTTTGAGCTTTAAGAGATTTAAATAGGGATAGATTGAATTAACCCGGTTTACAGCCGGAAAGACGCTTTTTCTGGTGTTTCTGAGGCTCTGTTTTCCTCCCATGTGTCTCCCACCAGCTTCTAATTTTTACTCCTGAAGAAAGACAAGACCAGGGCCCCCAGAACTGCAGGACCATTGCTGAAACTACCAGCCATGGGTATCCACACACCTGCTGGCGGCAGTTACGGCCTCTCTTTTCAGAGTCTCTCTCCTGGTCACCACCTCCAAGATTTGCTTCTGTGAATAAAAATCACGCTAGGCTGGGATTGTATTTAAAGTCTTCTGCCATGCGTCCTGGCTGTGGAGAAACTGTGCGCAAATCCAAAGTAACAGTGAAGGATGAGCCCTGATGGGTTTTAGCTGCAAGTTGCAGAAAACCAACTCAAACTGGCTTAAGTGAACAAGGGAGTTAATTCGCTGAAGGAAATGAGAAGACAAAGGGGAAGCCCCACTTCGTGCCCTGATTGGGTGGGGGAGCATGTTCCCACGTTGTCCCAGCAAAAGTTCAGAGATGAGGTCTGGTAGGTCAGGGCCACTCCAAAGCCAGTGACACTGGCTGGAAGAGATACTATGCTCTGACTGGCCAGGAGAATGCTATGTTCTGAATGGCCAGGATGTTATCTCTGATTGGTCACATGCCTCCCTGGGGCTAAGGTATGTCAACCACCTTGAACCAAATATGATCATTGGGGAGGGGGCATGGATTCAGGGCTCAGAACCAGCCACGTGGAAAAGTCATCAAGGAATGTCTCAACAGAGCGCAGATGGGAAGGGAAACTGTCCCAGGCAAGTTGTCATCATACTAAAAGCAGAGGGAATGGAGAATTTTTAGGCTGAAGATGAGATGTGCTATTTGTTTCTCAAATAGGTAAGCGGGGTTTTAGACTTGTTCTCAACGATCCCAGAAGCTCAAAGGGGTGGGTGATTACGGACACAAAGAAAGAAGGGGAAATAACCAAACTGTCACAATCAGATCCAAGTTTTGATGGAATGGGTAACCTTATAGGTAGTGAGTGCCTCGTGACTGGGAGCAATCAAACAACACATAGAATAAATATCTCTGCATAGGGGAGGGCTTCTCTCAGACTCCTTTCACTTATTTAATGTCTTCTAAAAATATCCGTCCCAAGTCCAAGGTAGTAATAACTTAAAACAAGTGGAAAATCCTGCCCCTCCTCCACCCCGGCTCTCCCAGTGGGAGACGTGACGAAACGCAGAAACCCCAAATGCTGTCATATCAGCGACACTGGAGATGCCTAACAAGCAGATGAAGTCAAAATGACAGATTCCTCCAGACTGCACAATCCATCACTTCTGTCCACAGGAACAAAGGGTGGGAAGATATGTACCCGAAAGCCTGCTCCGATCTAAGAATCAAAGCACTTCAACATTTCACAAAAGAGCCCGAAATGGAAAAAAAAAAAATAAGTATTTGTTTGTACTCTAAAGCCAATACTGGCATCCGAGGCTTCCTCTTTAAATGTTACTGTGTGTGCTGGGGACGCTGAACTTGTCCCGAAGTCGTGCATGTTGTGCATTCATGCCGAAGCAAACGGGAATCACTTAATAAGGGCTTCCAAATGCCTCCGCACAAATAATAATAGTAATCAAAATCATAACACTGGCACACTGTTCCCAAACGTGGCATCTGAGCTGGGATGGCATGTTAATAAACAGGGTGAGAGACGGGGCCTGGGAAGCTGCCTTCGTCACGAATTGAACCAGTGCCCTATTCATATTCATAATCCTATGCATTATTTACACAGATCAACCTGCTCCCTAACCCCAAACCCACTCTCGTTCCCTGTGGCGGGGGAGGTGGGAGAGAGAAGGAGACTCCGGCCAAGCTCACAGTGACAGCAATGCAGGTTTTATGATCTAACGAGATTGACATCCCATTCAGCACAGAGCGAGTTCCAGCCCGGTCAATACTGAGAGCCATCGCTGTCACAGAGCAGAAAGCCGATGGGACCTCAGGAGAGGCTGTGCCGGTCACTGCCATGGGCTGGGTCCTCCCCGGTCAGTGGGATGGCTCTGCCTGCCCTGCCCCGTGGGAGGAGCACTCAAGCATCCTATTTTATAGTAGGATAGACATTGTTATTATCGCTACCCCAGCCTGCATCCAGCCAGAGAGATGTCGTGCCAGTCAAGTTGGGTGCCCCAAGGCAGGCCTGGGTCTGGGAGCTCGAGATCCCACTTCAGAGCCTGGACTTTGAGGTGCAGCTAGGGAGGGGGGCAGTAGGGTGGACACGACATGGGGCAAGCCAAAGGCTGAGCGAGCCTGGGGCGTCTGCCCACCTGACCCCACACCCGCCACTCGGGCTGCCTGCCCACCTAGCAGAAGAACCCACCACTCCAGGCCTGTGCCCTGTGTCAAGTCCCCCACACGTTCTGGCTGAGCGAGGGGCCAGGGTGTTTAGACTCATCAAAAACTTCACAGCTCAGACCAGCCAGATCTGACACTGGCTCTCTGTGCAGGGAGCAGCCACTGCCCCTCTAAGTCTGGCTGCACCAGCTCCCAGCTAAGGCCCCCCACCTTGAACTGCGGAGGTGGCCCAGCGGGGGCAGGGCAGGGTGGGGGTGGAGAGGGAGCTTCCAGGAACAAGGACGGTTCTTGATTTTCAACATTGCCCTTTTATAGAAGCATTCTGAAAGGAAAGAAAAATGACAACCAATAAAACGAAAGGAAACCAACAAAAGTACTTTTGTTGTTGCCTTGGAATTATTTCAAGGGATTCTGGTTTTCCAGTAGTATCAGTGGCATAGAGTTGTGGTTGTCATAAGTAACTATTTTTAAGTGAAAAACTAGCAGAGATGGTTGGTGCGGACTGATGCGTGGGAAACGGTGATCCAGCTTGGCCCCCTCATCGCATGAATGGACAAACTGAGGAACCAAAGAAGGAAGTGACTTCACACAGAAGGCAGGAGCCTGACGGTAGGAGGGGACAGCGGTTTAAGGTTTCGAGTCCCTTGCTGGGCATTTTCGGACTCCCCTGTGCCTCTTTCAGAGGTTCATGAGCTGCAAGCAGCACTCCTAATCTAGGAGGGGATTTTTGTTCCACCGCCATCCTGCAGAGGTTGCTTCAGCAAGGAAAAGCCATCATCCCTTCATGTGGCTTTGAAGGTTTTATCCAAAGGGTCTCGTTGTGACGTGAACAAACTGACCTCTTTGTGGAGAGCAGAGGGAGGTGTCCCCAGACTGGTCAAAACTTGGCTGGGAAGGAGGACAGAGAATGTTGGGGAAAGATGCAACCTGGGAAAGTGAGTCCCCCACATGGATGGGGGCTGGGCCGTGGGTCCCCACACTGGGAGCAGTTTGGCAGAAGCTCCCTGATCGGCCAGCACCAGGCAGAGCGTCTCTGTCACCCCCGATGGTCACAGTCATGGTTCATGCCTACATTCGTCCTCACTTCAGAAGCATCAAGGTCCCTCAATGCGCTGGATATGGAGTTCCCATATGACCCAGCAACTCCACTCCTGGGTGTACACCCGAGGAAATTGAAAATGGGTGTTTGGACACAAATGTGTACACTAATGTTCACAGCAGCACTATTCACAATGGCCAAAAGGTGGAAACCACTCACTTGTCCATCAACTGGTGAGTGCACAAAATGTGGCCTCTGCAGTGGAATATTACTCGGCCATAAAGAAGAATGAAATTCTGACACCCGCTACGACAGTGGATGACCTTGAAGTGTGATGCTCAAAGAAGCCAGACACAAAAGGCCACGTGTCGTATGACCCCAGCTATGTGAAATGTCCAGGATAGGCAAAGCCACAGAGACAGAAAGCAAATTGGTGGTGGCCAGGGGCTGGGGTGGAGGGGAGTGAATGGGGGGTGACTGCTGATGGGTACAGGGTTTCCACCTGCAGTGATGAAACGTTCTGGAAGGAGACGGAGGTGGTGGCTGCACAGCAAAGTGAATGTACTAAATGCCACTGAGGGTAAATTGTATGTCGTGTGTATTTTTCCACAATTAGAGAAAAAGCAGGTCAATGAGATAGGGAGGCCCCTGGGGCTGGCCAGGCTACATCTGCTGTTTGGTAGCACCCTGGGCCCCGTAAACAGGAAATCCCGAGGGACCAAGGACAACTGCCAGAGCGAGTTCTGAGTTCCCCACTGTGCTGCTCAGACACCCTGGAGGGACAAATATCTGCAACTGCACCAGGTTCTTCCTCAAAGCACATGTGGAGAGGGAGCGGGGAATGGCAGCTCCCAGCACTGGTGTTCTTGTTTCGCATGTCCACCTCAAACCAGCTCAGCTCTGCCTTGCACTGGCTGAGTGATTTGGGGCAAATTATTCAACCTCTTTAGGCCTCAATTTCCTTAAAGATCCAATGGCATCGACAATAGGATCCACTCCATGGGGCTAATGTGAGGGTTAAAAGAGATCATCCCTATACAGCATTTCAGAACAGGGCTCAGCACGCAATACGCATCTCGAAAACATTTGCTGTGAGTCTATTCATTCACAAAAACTATTCTGAGTACCTGCTGCAGAGCCCAAACCAGAGCTTAGTAGATGTTTTATGCTCCTCCCGTCTGCCTGCTAGTCCAACCTAGTTGCAGGAAGGAGACCCTTGAACAGTGGGCCACAGATAGACCACGTGCAGCCAACTTTAAGAAAACTTACACACAGCCATCATCAAACTCTGTTCATAAATGTTCACAGCAAGAAGAGCTTCAGACACCATGTTAGTTTCCTACAGCTGCCATAACAAATGACACAAACCGGACAGCTTAGAGCAGCAGAAAGTTATTCTCCCATGGCCCCGGAGACCAGAAGTCCAAAATCGAGGTGTCAGCAGAACAATGCTCCCACTGAAGGCTCAGGCTAAGGGACAGTGGAAACCCGCTGTCATACGGAGGGAGGGTGAGAGGAGAGAGGGAATCTCGAGTCACTAGTCACATCCAGGTGAGTCCAGACAACATTCCTTCCAACAGAGAGTCCAGGGCCGGGGGTGAGTGGACAGAATTCAGGGGCCATGAACATGACTGGGAAAAACTCATACAGTGAAACCCCAACTGAAATGTAGCATCACCGTCCATCACAAACTGAAGCAACACACCCACATAGAGCAGCGGGACCTGAGGTCTTGCCACCAAGAGAATCACCGATATTTTCATATCATTTTCCCATTTTGCAGATCTCAGAACATCACGTGTGCTTATCATGACTTCGGAGTTACGGTAGCTATCATAACCCCACTGTATCTCAGTATTTAACATATCGCAAAAGCAAATTACCATATCACAAATTTGTTTTTCCCGTATTTCAATATTTGGATTTCAATAAAATTGGTTTCCTTTGCCCTCCTCTGTATGCATTTAAAAGCATTTTTCTGAGACAGCTTTGTCTAACTACCACAGGGGCCCATGGCACCGCATGGGTTAAGAATCCTGCTTTAAAGGAGGTGCTCACCCAGTCTGGGGCTGCGGAGACTTCGACACCCACCCATGCACTCAGGTGATCACTCATTCAGCAAATGTGCATTCGGCACATACTCTCTGTCCACGTGTGGGACGAGGGCCCGGTAATTCAGAGCTTCCAGCCTGGTGGGAGCTACAAACATTTACCAAGTAGTTGTACTGGGTCTGGAAGAGAGACGGGTAGTCCAGGAAGCAGCATTTGAGCTGAAAAGCTCTGCATTCAGTTTCACAGGAACATGCCTTTATAAGAGTATGATGCGTGTTCTTTTTAAAAAGTTCACTTGGACCAGGAGGTCAACACTAGGGTATCAGGGACTCATGCCTACTCTCTGGCTCCAGGCCATCTTAGGCCAGAAGTTTCTTTTATGTGGGTTTTTTTTTTCAAACTGGCCATGGGTTGGCTCCAGCGGTACAGCCATGGCCCAGAGATGCCCAGCATGTTGGGCGGGGTTTTGTTACAGAGAACAGAATCCACTCCAGTTAGCTGAAGCAGAGAGGGGCTTCTCCCAGGCAGGCAGAACCACTGGGAAGGGTGAAGAAACGGGCTGTATGTGTCAATGTCCCAGAAATGACCCTCCAAGCCATGTGGCAGATCCAGGGCACCAAGGGAGCTGTTATCTCTTGTGTGATCAGGAAGCTTCCAATCAGAACACTGGATCAGGAAGTTGCTACCCAAGCTGCTAGCTCCAAAATCACGCCACCACTGCCACCATCTGGAAGCCACTACAATCAAGAAAAAGCCATCATCTACAGGCTGCCCTGTGGCACCGAAGCCTGCTACAGGCCACCCACTGAAGCCAGAACTCCACGGTCTGCCTCTCCAACCCCTCCAAGCCGTGAGCAGACAGTGAGGCCTCAGCTATCACCACCGTGGAAAAGCCAGGCACCTCCACAACAGTGCTCACCGAGAGGACAAGCAGAAGGGTGGCTTTGTCCTGCCTCCACCTTCCAAACCTCACTGAGTGCCCCTGGGCCAACTTACCTTCAATTCTGGGACTCTAATGCCATCAGAGAAGGGGCATGCTGTCCTGTTGGGCCTAGGAAAAGGCAAGGATGTGAGCTGAAACAATAGACAGCCATCTTGTCACTATAAGAAGACCACCTGTCTAAGAATGGAGGCTTTACACAGACACGCAGAGCCCAGAGACTAAAAGAAAGAGACTAAGACCCAATGGAACGTCCTGAGTTCCTGGATCCAACCATGCCTGAAGCCAGAAACTCTAACTTTTTCTCTTATAGAAACCAAAAGGATTTCTTTGTCTTAAAGCAGTGTGGCTTGAGTTTCTATTTCCTACAACCCAAAGAACCCAGACCATGACTGTAGTTCAGTCCTCAAGGCCAGAGAGCCTTAGCCCTATCCTTGGGAACATGCCAGAATAAATCAGAGCATCACAGAACCTCCCAGCCTGGCCACATCATCCACACTTAGAGGTCTCACTCCTCCCTTACAGGTTCTAAGCCTGAGACTTCACTGCATCTTCCTCTCCCTCTCCCCTCCAAAACTAAACTGTCCATTCATCACCTCCTCCAGGAAGCCCTCCCTGCTCTCCCCCACTCTCCATGGCACGTTGCTACCATGATAGTCACCATGTTGGACTGAAACTCGGTCTGCCTGCAGAGAACGTAAATGTTTTGAGGATGAGGGTCCACGTCTTTCATCTTCTATTCCCGACACCACATCAGAGACTGGGACAGTGGAGCTCTGCCAGTCTTTTCTTAACACAGGAATAAATGCAGCTCCTCCAGCCCTCCTCTCACAGATCCCCCAATTTCCTGCTTTCTCATCACTCTCAACACTGTTAAATACAAACAGCCAGGGGTTTCGGAGGAAACAAACCAATACGCGCCTGCAAAACCCTCACGTGGGTAACACACAGGAGCCGGCCACCCGCTCTCCTCTGACCTCAGCCATCTCCGTCGACTTGTCTCATCTTGTTCTTTCGTACATTTCTCTGGCCTTTGGAGCTTCTCAAACAAAACCTTTCTCAAAAATCAAGCCCAGAAAACAGAAGCCCCAGCCGCATAAAAATAGCCATTTGAATGCACCGTAATAAACGAGCAAATACAAAAATCAACGCCGAATGCTCCCGGGAATTAACTCCAGCAGAACAGCCCAGAGCCTGAAGGAAAGGGAACAAGGACAGAAACCAAATCGCACGCAGCCGGGAAAGTGGAGCCCAAGTCGGGGCTGTTTTGACAACCAGAGGCAACCACGTGAGAGAAAATATGTAATAACCTCCCAGAAATTCCTCAGCGTCCCTGCGCGTCGAAGCCGGTCCCTTTAGGAAAAAAAGGAAACGCAGCGGCAGAAGAGGCACAAAATCCAAATACAGTCAAGCCTGGGTTTGAAAATAAATATAAGCCACTGCTCTACGCGCCCTGCATCTCGGGCTTTTGTGCTGTGCTCGGGCGAAAAGCGCTAAGGATTTGGTCCTCGGGACATCAAAACCTGCTCTGGGAGCCACAGCCCGGGGGAGGACACCAGGATGGCGGTGGAGCTGCTGATCTGGCCACTCAGCACTCTGCTGCGCACCACTGTGCACCGCGACAGCCCCGCGCACCAGGGACACCGCGGCCAGCACGTGGGAAGAGACGTTCGCCCGTTAAACCCCTTCCTCCCGTCGCAGTGCTGTTCACAACGCCCCCTCGGTTCTCCGGAAACACACCCCCCTCGTCCATCACCATAACAGCCCGCATCCTCGGATAAAAGCAACAGGAATATTAGCAGGTGAGACAGAGGAACCTTCTCTCCCAGGAAGCAGAGAGGTCCATCGGAGGTCTTGCCATCTTCGGTTCATTGTGGCAGCTGGCGACACACAGAACCTTCTCATGAACATCGAAAGGACCTGTCTGATCCCACCTTGGGAGCAAAGACATCACTTGGATTGTGTCTCCTGAGCCGCCCACATCGGAATCACCAGCACTGCTTGCTGAAAATGCAGATTCCTAGGCAAGCAGGGATCTGTAGGTACCCGGAGATCTTGTTACAACACAGATGGTTGTGTCCCACCCCACAGCACCCGACGCAGCAGGTGAGGTGGGAGAACAGTCTCCCTGGGGACAGCGGTGTGGCCAGTGGAGAACCACTGTGCTTTCTGCTGTGAGTTAGATGCCGTGGGGGCGGTGGGGAAGCCCTCACCTTCTCCTGTCCACGGGGCTGGGGAGACCGGGTTCGGGAGCAAACTCCGTGGAATATAGGGGGTTGGGCCCTTTGCAGTGAAGTCACAGGATGGGACATTTCAACTGGAACAACGAGAATGGTGTGAGCAGGAGAAACAGAGAGCGTAGAGGTGGGGAAAGGCTGACATCCAAGAGGAAGGTGTACAAAGGCAAATTTCACCCACGTCCCATGTGGCCAGCACCATCCCAGGCCACAGCCACTCGTCCCCAAACAATATAATCCAACAAATATTTACAGAAACCAACTGGATGCCAGGAACTGTGCTAAGGAATTCCCAGGAAAAATATCTATATCTCTCTGACTGCAGTGATCCTTTGGTCTCTGGTGGGAGAGAAACCCCCCCTTATATGAACCTCTGTAATATTAAGTCAGCAAAAGAAATTCCTATCCACCATAAAATTAGCAGAAAATCCCACTATCAGACCATGAGTGCTGATGAAATGGCTGCTACAGGCCGGCACCGTGCCAGACTCTATGGGGAGGTCGTTGTATGGGTCGGGGTCCCCCAGATCCGTGAAGAGGGGCCTGTAGCATAAACTTTACCAGCTCAGTAGGGGCTGACAAACTCTGCTTCCCCGAGCCCAACCAGAGGGGGAAGTTTCAAACTTACTAGCTGGAAAGTCTATTTTGATTCAGACTAAATGGCCAAATCCCAATCCTAGAACATATTGCCACCTGCCTAAGCCAACATCTGTCCTCCCCTTCCTTGTTAAGAAGAGAACCCCAAGTTCATTTGAGGCAAATGAAAATTCTATTTTCTGGCCTCCCCCACAGCTAGGTCTGGACGTTGACTATGTTCTGGCCCATAAGATGTAAGTAAAAGTATCATGTGAGATCTCTTAGAAGATTGCTTAAAGACAGGGGTACCTGCTTCCTCCTGGGGCTGCCTGGAAGATACAGCTGATGGGTGGAGCTCTGGGAGCCATCTTGGACCATAAAGTAGATGCCTAGGCAGATGGAGGTCACAGGCCAAGGTTGGGTAGAGCAGAAAGTAGAAGGATCCTGGGCCTTTTTGACATTATGGAATCACCAAACCAGTGATGAGAGATGAAAAGTAACTTCTACCTTGTTTAAACCCTTATTATTTTGGTTTTCTCTGCTATATGTATCTAAACCTAATTCTAGAAGACCACTGAGGGCCTAGTAACCACTTTTTATCAGACACTTGGGTGAATTAAGAATTCGAGTTCTGGGCTGGGTGCCATGGCTCACACCTGTAATCCTAGCACTCTGGGAGGCTGAGGCTGGAGGATCGCTTGAGCTCAGGAGTTCAAGACCAGCCTGAGCAAGAGCGAGACCCCATCTCTACTAAAAATAGAAAAAATTAGCAGAGCCTCGTGGTGTGTGCCAGTAGTCCCTGCTACTTGGGAGGCTAAGGCAGGAGGATCATTTGAGCCCAGGAGTTTGAAGTTGCCATGAGCTACGGTGACATCACAGCACTCTACTCAAGGCAGCAGAGTGAGACTCTATCTCAAAAAAAAAAAAAAGAAAAGAAAGAGAATTCTAGTTCTGGCCTGGATAAGTCTCCTTTCCCAAGATGAACACACTGACCCACCTAAGTTAATAAACTCCTAAAGCCAGAGACATCTGAGACACATACAGGCCACTATGACCCTCAAAGAGCTACGGAATAGCTGAGTTGGGAAAGTCTTGAAGACTCTGATTTAACCAACCCGTTTGATAGATTTGGAAGTTGAGACTATCAGGAGAAAAATGATTTTCCCAACTTCTCCAGGCTAGGACTTTTTATACCAAAGTAACTTTCATCAGAAAGATCTGCTCATTAACTAGAAGAGTCCATAATAATGCTCTTGCCAAATCTAAAAACAGAAAAGAACAACAAAACAATTTCACTGAACACCTCAATTAATTAATTGCTCAAAGAAGTCAAGCTTGGTCCTTAGGAACAACATCGGAGCTATTTACATAGTTATGAGAGAGAAAGAAATGCATAATGTGACTGCAGACTTCACCCTGCCCCAGTATTTACAGCACGTCCCTGTCTGGCGAGCAGGTGTCAATTCTATATTTGTGCCTAGAACTTTCTCCCAAATCCAATTTATAATTCAACTAATCAGGACATGTTTATTGGCTGGGAATTCTTCAGGAAAATTCCACAATCAGAGATTATCTATTGCAGGCATTTGTCTCAAAAAAAAAAGCAAAAAGATGATTTTTTTTCAAGAAGATACCCTTGGAAGAGGAAATTTAAGAAATCGAATGGCTGTAACGTGGGGCTACCACCTCGCTTTCAAACTTCTATCTTCTTTCCGATGGGACATCGCTACTGGAGAGCTCCAAAAAGAATTAAGAAAGATCTAGCAAAGGGACTGTGGACGGTGACAATGTGTGAGGAAGGCAAAGATGTTCACAGCAGCATTGTTTATAGTGAGGGAAAAAAACAAGAAACAACAAAGACCCATCAACGGAGAGACTTTTTATTATAATATATGCAGAGAATGAATGTTACACAGCTATTAGAAAGGATAGGGGAAATCTATCTGTGCATATGTGTGAAGAGCTCTAGAATATAAATTATTTTTTTAATCAAAATGCAAAAGAGTGTGTGTACTATCCCTTCCTTCGCATAGATAAAAACAACACACCCCCATACACAGACTGGCATGTACACAGAACATTTTTTCTGGAATGATAGGTGGTATCTTTAGAGTGAAAGACTGAGTTTTGGTGGGAGAACACAAAAGAAGTTTTATTCTGTAATTTTACTATTTGAACTGCTTTTACCAAGTACATGTATTTCTGTAAGCATTAACAGATTGGTATAGGGGTTATAAGCCTTTTTTTTTTTTTTGGTTACTTTTTTTTAACTTAAAGTATTAAGCAATTATTTTTAAACTCTATTCTGTGAAATCCTAGAATTTAAAAAATATGCCTTAGCAAGGGGGCGGGCAGAGCTTCTACCCTGGCTCCAATCAGAGTGCCTGTGTTTTTTAGCCTATGCCCCTGCATAATATTTTTTACGGAGAGAATAGAGTTCTACCCCTAAAAATTATGTTGCAATATAAACGTGCCAGATTATTCACATCATTTTTATTGAGAAAAATAAGTTGTCCTATGTGGACCAAAGTAAGGCTCTGCTCATCCAATTCTCAGGGACTGACGTGGTCTAAAAACTCACATTTCTTGACCCACTGAAGGCAGGTGACTCATGTCGTGGGCTGAACAATGTCTGCCCCTCCCCAAATTCATGTCCACCTGGAACCTCAGAATGTGACCTTCTTTGGAAATAGAGCCTTTGCAGACATAATTAGTTAAGATGAGATCACACTGGAGTAGGGTGCACCTTAAATCCAATGACTGGTGTCCTTATAAGAGGTGACACGGAGACACACAGAGAATAAGGCCACGTGCTGACGGAGGGCAGACTGGAGTGATGCAGCTGCAAGCCGGGAACACCGAGGACTGCCGGCTACCGCCAGGAGCGGCAAGGACGGATACACCCCTGGAGCCTTCAGAGGGAGTGTGGCGCTACCAACACCTCGATTCCAGACTTCTGGCCTCCGGAACCATGATAGAATAAATTTCTGCTGTTTCAAGTCATCAGATTTGTGGCAATTTGATAGGGCAGCCCTGGGGAACTACACAACTCACAAAAGGAAGAGAGGGGGCAGACAGCAGTGCGGACAAGCTGTGAACCACCAACCAAACCAAAACAGTTTCCACAGTTATCTTCTCTACCCCAGTGCGTCTCAAACTCTGGTGTGCGCAGAATCACCTGGAGGGCTCGCGAAAACCACGCGCCTGGGCTCCGCCGCAGAGTTTCTGGTTTCAGGGATCCCGGGCAAGGCCCAAGAATCTGCACTTCCTCCAAGGCTTCCAGGTGCTGGCGCTGCAGTCCAGGGACACAGTTGGATCAGCAACTGCTCAACCGCTTCACCCAGATGAGAAGCCACCACACGCCTCCTCCCCACGGCACCAACCTGAGAAGCACTTCCCCTCTCTCCTTTACATGCTAGCCTCACGTGTAAGATTTTTTAACAAAAGATTCTACAACCAGCAATTAAAAAAAGAAACTAGAGGAAATCTGCAGTGTCTCCTCTCCTCCCAAAATACCTTAGACTGTGAGGAGACATCTGTTGTTTCTGCCTGCCCGGGCTCTGGTTCCCTTCTGCTCATCTCGCCCAGTTTGCCTTTGGGGAGCATCCCCCCACCCCATCCCATGTGACCAGGGCCACTGGCCAGCCAGCATTTTGTATCACCCTGAGCATAGCGAATGGATCTGGATGGGCACATGGCCTTCGTTGGGCCCCTGAGATGAAACTGTGGGAGGCATGATAAACCATCGAGCACCAGCTGTTCTCTTTCCACTGGGACTGCAAAGCTGGGAGGATGTGAGTCTGGGCATCTCAGCAGCCATCCTGATATGTCAAGAGGAGAACCTGCCCAGGAACACAGCCATCAGAAGACATTCCCAGTGATATTGTTTGAGTCCCTGGATGCAGCTATACCTGAAGCTGCAATACTAGAAAGTCTGTGCCTTGATTTCTCCATTGCAGAGCCAATAAACTCTTTCAGTAGATACAGAGGGAAATAGATAGACAGAATTTACTTATTTACGTAGCCAGTTGAGTTGGGTTTCTCTTAATGGCAATCGCAAGACTCCTGACTAATACAGATTAGAATACAGTCTTCTAGGAGGCAAGGAGCGGAGTGGGGATGAACCAAGCGACATCAAGGACCCTTTTTAGGCCAGGATTCCATACACTTAGATGTCACAGGAGCAAAACATACGGAAGTTCTAATTCCGTTAAGTGCTGATAGTTCCAAAGCGAGTCATGGATCATAAGTTAAGATATTAAAGAATTCCCCAGAAAGAACTTCTTGAAATCAGTGACCTTCTCCATCAGCATGCATTTGGCTGAAAGAACAGAAAACCCAACTAAAAGTGGCTTAAGCCATAAGGACATGTGTTATTTACTTAACAAGAAACTCAGAGGTGGGCAGCGCGCCTGCCGATTGCGTCATCGGGGACTCAGGCTCCATTCCAGCCCCTGCTCTGCCTTCCTCAGCTCGGGCCTCTGTCTGCGTCCCAGCAGGGAATAAGGGGACAGGAGAAGAAGGACTTTCTCCTCCTGGGCTCGCTCTCAGGGAGGAAATTATTCAAAGAAGCCCATGGACACTTGTTCTTCTATCTCATTTGCTACAACCTGGTCACATGGCTGCCTCTAGACCAATCACTGGCAAAGAGAGTGGGGAATGCTACATGTCTTGGACCAATCAGGATGCCTCTCTGGACCACCACCTCCTGAGCAAAATGTTATTCTAGCAGCAAAGACCAAGGGGCCATGGCTGTTGGGTGGCCACCAACTGTCTGCTGTGGAGAGCTCTCATCCATCCCTCCGTGACCACACGCCCCACAGATCTCCAACCACACACTTGAACCTCCCAAGCCTGCAAAGGCCCAGCCCTGCCCACCAGCCCTCTGGCAAAAGCATCTGAGTTTCATTCTCCCTGCAATTCCCAATCCATTTCCTAATCCATCCCGGTGGAAACAGAAGCACGTCAGGCATGCTGAGGTCAGGACAGCATCAAGACCCAAACTGTTCAACTTTTCTCCCAGATCTTTTCAGGGCAGCAGCCGAGAGGGTTGCTGCCACCTTTTCCCACCCCAGAGGTGCGACCTTCGCAGCTCTCCATTCATCAAGACGGCAGTGCCATCTGCAGCTGTTCACACATACGTGTCCCAGGAACCCTGGGGAACAAGGGGCCAGGGAAATTCTGGCCAGTCCAACCTCACCGAAGCTTCACCTGAAATCCACGTTCTGAGGCTCAGAACCCACGGGAAGGGGAGAGGTGGGCTTCCAGGCCACTGGGTGCCGGGAGACAAACCCTTTTGCTGGAGAGGTGGCCGAGTCCAGCTACTCTCAGGGCCTTGGTTTGGGATCCCCCAGAAGCAGGTGTGAGACAAGAACTGGAGTGCAGGGGGTCAATCTGGAGGTGACCCCAGGAAGCAGCGTGTGAGGAGTGGAGGAATGAGACAAAGGAACGAAGTCCATGAGCGGACATTATCAAGCTGGAACAGTGAGTGCACAGAACACTGCAGGCAGCTGGGCCACCTGGGAGACAGTGCAGACAGTCACCTCGGAGTCATCCCACCCAGGGAGCTGGACTCCTGGTAGTCATTCATTCCTGGCACTTTTGTTCAGCCCTGCACACAACGAGAGTGGCTCTGACGGCCAGAGGGAAGCCGCAGGTGTCAACTGCGGAATGTTGCACCGGCACAGGAATGGCAAGGGGGTGAGGGCAGGGAGTGATCCCGAATCTGTCTTGGTCTCCAAGCTGCTGAGTCTGTGTGATCCTGTGAAAGCGGGACCCTGAGATCAAGAGCGACCCACCCTGATGGGTCCCAAGAGCACCTGCAACCCCACCCCTCCTGGAGTCTGCCCCTTGCTTCCTGGCAGACATCTCCGGCCCTAGGCAAGTATCCAGACCCAGTCCCCGGAGCCCACAGAGCACAGAAATTAAAACCACAGGCTCTGCCACTCTGGAGCTGTGTGGCCTTGAGCGAGTTCCTCAACCTCTCTGTGCCTTTTCTTCCTCATTTATAAAATGGGGATAATGACAGTACCTTCCTCACGGTCTTGTGAGGATGAAATGAGTTAATATATGTATGTAAAGTGCTTCCTGGAACAAGTCAGACACTGACACATGCAGCTAGTACTGAGCCCCCAAGTAGCCTGGCTCTCCCCCTCTTCCTCACAGATGCCTCGCATACTGGGAACACCCACCTCGTGACAACAGAATTTTCAGTATTATTCCTGCCTAACAACACTTCTACGGCACTTAACAGTTTATGACACATGTAATTATCCATTATTGTAATAACCACCAGTCCCTAAGGGCCTAAGAAGCACTGGGCACAGCCAGGCAGTAAATGGGCTTCATCTCTAATCCTAGAGAACTCCCCCTCTAGAGCGTGAGAGCCAGGACCTTATAAGATCCATGCTCCATCACTCCCTGGCACAGTGCTGGCTGAATGAATAAATGGAGGAAGGACCAATCCAATGAACCCTGATAGGTGGATCTTATGGCCATTTTACAGACGAGAAAACTGAGGCTCTAGGAAGGGCAGACCTTCCTAAGGGACCTAGCAATGCCCAGATTTGAATCCATGCCTACCCTTGATTCTAAATCTAGCCTCTTTCCACTACGCCCATGCAGTTTTTAATGGACTCTCCCCGTTGTCCTACTGGGAAGGGAATACACTTACCAACTACATCACCTGAGGCCATTTGCTGACATTTTCTGTGCCTCAGTTTCCTCCTCTGCAAATTGGGACAGACAACAGTACCTTCCCCAAAAGGATTGCTGTGTGAGGATTAAATGAGGCAATACATTTAAAGAACTTGGAACACCATGCTCAAGAAATGTGAGCAAACACGAGGTGCTACAGCAGGCACTCAAGAAATGCGGGTTAATGTCAAACAGCCCCATTACACTCAAAGAAGTTAAGCACCAGGTCCAGCGGGGTGGAGCTGGGTCTGGAAGCCACAGTGCTAACTCCCCGGCTTGGGCCCCTTTATTTGGTTTGTCACAACTCTGTGTGACTCTTTCCTATGCAAACTTGACACCCTTAGCTGAGAGCAAGCTACTAAATGACAGGAAGTTGATGTCGCTGAATTAAAATGAAAACCAAACAGGTATATTTGAACTTGCGCACAAAGGTATACATCCAAGGACACTATTGCTACTTTTTTTTTTTTTTTTTGCAGAAGGCAGAGACTGGAAGCAGCCCAAATGTCCATCAGAGGGTAAAATGGGATTTTTAGGCCAATAGGAAGCTAAGAGCAGAAATATTGTACTAAGAAACCTGGAGCCTGTCTGCTTGCTCCCCTGGGATGGGGGAGGTTAGCCATACTAACCTTCAGTTTGATTTAATACCAGCAGAGCCTAGTATTTGTAAGCATTTCCTGAGAAAGAAGTGCATGCTGCTAATATAGTTTTGCTGTAGACTAGCCAGTTGTTTACCAATCCATTTTCCCTTTGTCCTAGGCCCACAACTGGACTACATTTCCCAGGCTCCTTTGCAGCTAGGAGTGGTCGTGTGACTGAGTTTAAGCCAATGGGATGTGAGTAAAAAGGAGGCAAACTGCTTCCAGGTGTGGTCCATAAGAACGCCCCCACACGATCCTCACATGCTCTATTCCCCTATGTAGGGACTCAGTTGAGGGTTGCAGGCCCTCGGGGGTAAATAAGCCACAGGATGGAAGAATCCTGGGTCCCTGAGTCACCATGTGGAAGGCCTGCTTCACACCCTGATTGAACTGTTCCATGGGAAAGATAGAAACTTCTGTTCCCTACCAGGGGTAGGGAACCTTTCACGTTGGAAGGCTGCATTAATTTAGCTGTAAGCAAATAAGGCCACATTCCAGAAGCTTCAATTCGATATACTTAAAAATGCACATTATTTTGTAAAAATCTAACTACTATGTACTTAATAATTTAAAAAATTAAAATTATTTGTTCAAGTTAACTAACCTTTTAATGACTTTGTTGTGTCTGCTTTTTGTTGGGAAGTATCTGGATATTTGGCTGCAGCACAGAGGCCCACAGTCTCAATGGATCCTCTAGACGAGTATCAGTCATTTGTGACCTTAAGGGCGTTTCGATTTGGGTTACGTAGGAGAATGTAGATTCGCAGCAAGAAGTGGTTGAAAAGCAAGAAAGCATTCTACCGGGCATGTTACCAAAGACATGGGTATTCTACTGCATTTTTCTGTATTTCAATTGGATCTTTCTTAGCGTCAAACAATGACTTTAAAATGTCATCTACTGAGAGTTCAATCAATTCCATCTGTAGTTCTTTAGGTGCCTTGGTGATATCAACTAGGTGAGGCTGAAACTATGTGAGGCTAATGTGAGTGTGACGTCATGATTCTCAAAGTCAATGAACCTTTCATTGTCTTCTCCAATTAATAGGTTTATAACGCCTGCGTATTCTTCAAGTGATTCACATATATCATCCTGCTCATCAATGACCTTTGCCAAGTAGGGAAAATGTTCATCTGAAATTTCCTTTTGAAAAAGAAGTGTTTTGAAAAAAGATAGGTTTTTTTTTAATGCTTGGATTTTTTGCCATATATCATATATAGACTTAGTTTTACCTTGCAAAGAATATTCAAGTCATTTTGAATTGACGTGACATCACATAGAAATGCTGCATTCCTATAGAAGTCTTCTTTCAATGATTCACATTGCTGATTCTGCTCTCCATAAGATTTAACTATGTCTTCCCCCAGAGATAAAATTTTGGCTAACACCTGCCCCTGCGACAGCCAATGCACTTTAGAATGATACAGCAAATCCACACTGAACTCCTCATAGTTCAACCTTAGCATGTTACAAAACTGACAATGCCATGTTGCATTGCATGAATATAATTAGCAATACTTACAATTTTTTACAAAGTGTCACTTAAAATAGTAGCTTTAGCACAGAGATTCGCTGATGCAAGAAGCAATGAAAAGAAATGAGAGCATCTGGATCTGTTGATATTTTTTAATTCTGCACGATAAACCCTTCATGTTTTCCTGTCATAGAAGGTGCACTATCTGTACATACAGTCACTAAATTTACCAAATTCACTCCAACTTCACAAGATTTATCTTGTTGAAGATGTCTATGCCCTGTGTTCTGTTTATAAGAGTGCCCAAAATGAATAATTCTTCATAGCAAAGAAAATCTTCTATTATGATCCAAATGAAGTATAAAACCTGCACTGAGTCAGTAGTATCAGTTGATTCATCCAAAGCGATTAAATAATATATATTTTCCTTTTGAAGTATTGCATGAAGTTGTTCTGTTAAGTTGAAGCCTAGTTCATGCTGCCAATCAGTTATGGTTCTCCTGGAAAGAGGCAGTTGTTTGTATTTTGAAACGTTATCAGGATGTAACCCTTCTACAACTTCAACAATGCATTTGTTCACAATTCTACATCACTGAATGGCTTCCTTTTTTCCAGAGTATATAAGCTACTTTATAAGTTGCTTCAGTGGCATTATTTCTAGATCTTATTTCTGCTTGAGAGAATTGTCTTAGCTTTTGCTTTCATCTTTTAATTTCTTCAAAACAACCTTTCACGCCTCTCCCTCTAATTTAAAATGGTTGTGGTCCTTATGAGTTTATAATGCTGAGGAACATTGAAATTTCTTTAATGTTGATATTGCAGTATCACAAAGCAAGCAAATCATCTTATCTTTAGCAGAAACAAGATAATATTGCAATTCCCAATCCTCCTTAAAAAATCTGTAGCTGCTCAGGAGTCATTTCAATCACACAATGGGATAATAGCCAGGCATGGCTGGCTTTCCACATTCTAACTCCTAGAAAAATTTGAATTTTAACATAGATAATTTTATGTATTTATCACATAGTTTCATCCTTCTGAGTACATACAATGATTGCATTCCCAATCCTCCTTTAAGTTAGATTGTATATGTCTGACTCAGGACTGGCTAATGTGGCATAAGCAGAAATGATGTAGGAACTTCAGGCTCGAGCCTAAAAACTATACTGTACAATCCTCCTGCTCTCTCTTCTCCTGATGTAGTAATTTTGGAGGCTATTTTTCCAAAGTTGCATATCTTCAAGTTGTAGATGACTATCTGATTCACTTTGGATTTTGTATAAGTGAGATATAATCCTTTATTTTCTTAAGCCCACAGAGTTCAAGATATATTTGCTACCATACCATCACCTAAACTATGTGACTACTACTAAAATTATGTAGAGTAGGATCTTGTGAAATGTCATTTATTACATCAAGGATCTGTTTATTGGGCTTTTTCAGTGTATCAGTTTCCTGTAATTGATGCTATGAATACACTGATGATGACCCAAATTTCCTCCTCTCCATGACTTTGCAACCCAGACAGGATCTCATAAAGTAGTAATGCACTCCCAGTCTATTCTAATGGAAGATCCCAACTATACCAACAGGGTAAGTACATTGTCAGTTCTCTATGCTCTCCGAAAAGAGCCATGGGTACTCACATTGTCCCTAATAAAGAAGCAACTGAAGAGATAACTGGTTAGGCAAGGCTGAGCAAGATAGTTGAAATGAAGAAAAGAAAGTATAGTATTAAGAGTACATGCTCTGTAACCATATTGCTTCAATACAAACCTTGCTCTAACCCCTACTTTTTGGGGAGCCTTGGGCAAGTTACTTATCCTCTCTGTTTCTCATATTCCTTATCTTTAAAATAAGCATAATAAAGTACCACCTCCCAGGGTTATTACAGAGAATAAATGGGTTATAATTTATAAAGTTATTGGAACAGTGACTAAAATAAACAAGTAGTATATAAGTACTTGTTAACAACATCTGAGGACTACACTTCCCTTTCTTTCTCTTAACGAAGACTCCTCAAACACTAGGAATAAAACATAACACTTTTACCCAATTACTTACTTGTAATTTGTAATAATAGCAAGCTATTAAAATATGCTTCCTTAAAAAAAAAAAAAATCTGTTTTCTTCCTTCAGTGTTCTCTTGGTCTTCTTTGACATGAGGGGCTCTTAAGCAGACAGAATTAAAAAATACTGTCAGGCTGTGCAACTATTGAAATTCCACTTCCAACAGAAACATAGTGCACTGTTGTCAAAAGCTGGTAACAGACTGGTGTACTCAACCCCCATAAACTCTCACCAACCAGCCTTGTGTGGTAGCAGCAGCCAGTCAAGCAGGGGAAGTTAGAACTAAATCATGAGCGTAGCAGCCGTCAATTTAGCCCTTATGGCTTACTAACGTTCTAATTGTGCTGGTCAATATGGGAGGATTATTTCATTGAAACTTATTTTATTCTTTGGTATTTTAAGTATGTTCATTTTAAAAAATATATAAACATAAAAGATGAACAAAAAAGTATTAATAAAAATAAAAGGATTTGTTCTGTAAAATTTGGATTCAGTCAAAAGGCCACACTTAAGGACTTCTTGAAATCCTACGTTTCTCGTAAGACTTGCAATTTCACTTTATGATCTGCACTG
Organism: Propithecus coquereli; assembly: GCF_000956105.1. Classification (NCBI taxonomy): domain Eukaryota; kingdom Metazoa; phylum Chordata; class Mammalia; order Primates; family Indriidae; genus Propithecus; species Propithecus coquereli. Next base: position 2,189,139 of record NW_012154285.1, read on the forward strand.
AATTTACAGTTAATTATGTCATTTATTGAATCTGCAGTTCCTGCCCAATCCTTCAAAGAAAGGATATTGATAAAATGGGATGGGTGAGCGTAGACACTATATTTTACCCTAGACTGGTGAGTTCTCAAATGGGGACAATTTTTGCCCCCCAGGGGACATTTGTCAGTGTCTGGAGACATTTCTAGTTGTCACACAGAAATGTGTAGGTCGGGGAGATGCTGCTGCTATTGGCATCTAGTGTATAGGGGGCCAGGGGTGCTGTTAAACATCCTCCCCTGCACAGGACAGAAAGAACCATCCAGCCCAATGTCAACAGTGCCAAGGCTAAGAACCTCTGGTCTAGGGGGATGCTGAGTGGGGAGAAATTTATAAATGGTCAGTTCACTGGCAAATATTTTGATGTTATGACAACTTTTAATTCCCAGGCAACCACATAACTGCAGCAATTCCAACAGCGCACGTTCAGATAGTGAAGAATCCCCGTGTTGCTGCACTGAGTCCCTGTATTTATGGAAAGCCTGGTTCTCATCATTGTTTCCTTAGTCACTTTGGCTGCCAGGATGCTCAGGGCCAAATCCACAGTCAGTCTCCCAGCTTACATTTCAGGTACTGACCCATCCCAGCATTACACTAACGATTCCATTCTTTCTTATTTTTCCTTTGTCCTAATCATTTTAATCTTATCATACTGATTTATTTATCTTATTTTTTGAGACAGGGTCTCACTCTGTCACCCAGACCACCATGCAGTGGCATCATCATAGCTCTCTGCAACCTCAAACTCCTGGGCTCAAGCAATTCTTCTGCCTCAGCCTCCCAAGTAATCTGGGACTACAGGTGCACACCACATCCGGCTGAATTTTTTTTAATTTGGGGTCTTACTATTGCCCAGGCTGGTCTCAAACTCCTGTGCCCTAGCAATCCTCCTGCCTCAGCCTCCCAAAGTGCTAGGATTATAGACATGAGCCGCCATGCCCAGCCCCTGGTTTATTTTTGTACGCTGCCTTGAGTCCTTGAGGGAAGAAAGCAGGGATAAATAAGCAACCACCAAACACGCAGCTCAAACTCCATAGCAAGGGCAGAAAAACATATTGCCCCCGGAATCACAAACACCCATTGCTCCCTTTTTCCCCTCCCCAATAAAGGTGGTGTGGAGTTGTTTTCTACCCCTCTTACTGAGACAGTATGTGCCTAGTTACAGAATAAGACCATAAGGCCTTGGCAGCAATCCAATTTTTCTTATGCAAATGTTCAAAAGGAAGATTTTACAGGGGTCCACACCAAGATGGCTTCGTCCCCTTGAAAGGCTGCAGTGACCCCATGTATGTTCCTTTTTTTTTTTTGTTTTTTGAGACAGAGTCTCGCTTTGTTGCCCTGGCTAGAGTGAGTGCTGTGGCGTCAGCCTAGCTCACAGCAACCTCAAACTCCTGGGCTCAAGCAATCCTTCTGCCTCAGCCTCCCAAGTAGCTGGGACTACAGGCATGCGCCACCATACCCAGCTAATTTTTTTCTATATATATGTATTTTTAGTTGTCCAGATCATTTCTTTCTATTTTTTTGATAGAGACGGGGTCTCGCTCTTGCTCAGGCTGGTCTCGAACTCCTGACCTTGAGCGATCCACCCCCCTCGGCCTCCCAGAGTGCTAGGATTACAGGCGTGAGCCACCGCGCCCGGCCTTGAACCACAGTCCTTGGTCTTGAGGACTGCTCCGTGAAGGGTTGAGCTCTGGCCAATGAATACAGGAAGGCTGCTACTCCTTTCTGTCTCCCCTCCCACCACAGGTTGTCCAAGTTCTACCAGACCTTCAAGGCCCAACTCAAGGCATCCCTCCTCCAGGAAACCTTCCCTGAATTCCTCATGGCTCTCCATTCTATGAATTTCTGCTGTTCCTGGAGGAGTTAATCACACCTTCTGTTGAATCACTTGTTTTGGGCCGGCTTGTTATCTCCTTTCCTTTAGAGGCTCCCATTGTACCAAACATCGAAATGCTCCTGCAACCTACATTATGTAAAATTATTTTATCAGTTGTGGCAAACTGCTGTTGACCAGTCCACATTACATTACGTTTTGTAGTTGTTTCAACACTTGCTTTGACATTATCGTTTTCTCTTAGAACCAATCACTTTTTCAGGTCACAAACATCTTTTCAGGGCTAGAACCTTAATAGTTATGAGCCCTAGGCCCTGTCCCCACAAAACCTAATGGATGAAATTATCCCATTTGTCTCTCCAACTAGATATGAAGCTTCTTCAAGACAAGGGAGTGTCTTATGCTCTCTGAATCCTCATGTACCTAGCATAGAACAAAGTAAGTGCTCACAAAACAGCCATTCCGCTAGTATCTATCTAGCACCTACTATGTGCTGTTCTAGGTCCTGGAGATACATCCATGAACTAGGCAGACAAGGTTGCCGATCTCATGAAGCTGACATTCCAGTGCAAAACACAGATAGAAAGATAATTATATGTTATATCAGGTGACTAGAAGTGCTATGAGGAAAAACAAAGTGAGAAAAGGTAGGAAGGGAGTGTTGGGTGCTGTTGTAGACAGGGTGGTCAGGGAAGGCCCCTCCAAATTGATAAGAAGGAACGGAGTCATGATGCGCTGAGAGAAGGACTGTGCAAACACCAGGCAAGAGCATTCCAGACAGATGGGACTGCACGTGCAAAGGCCCTGGCGCAGAAGGTGCTTGGCCCCTCTAGCACACCCAGGAGGCCAGTGGCCAGCAAAGAGCAAACAAGTGGGGAGGGGCCTTGTGGGCCAAGTGCAGGACTTTGGGTTTCACTTTGAGTGAGCTGGGAGCAGAGGAGGGACATGAACTGATTTAACATCTTAAAAGGTGCCTCTGGCCACTACCTGGAAAACAAGACACAGAAGGAAAGGGTGGAGGTACAGAGACCAATCAGGAGGCTACTGCAGCCTCCAGGGCTTGCAGACTGACTGCCTGACCACAGAACTGTCAGAACCAGGAGGCCTGTGCTACCCTACTGGAAAACCCAAGCCTGGTCAGCTTCTCACTCCAGACCTCTCAGAAATGCCGACAGAGAGGGGTCTGAATCACCGTCTTCACGTTCTGCAGGACTGGCAAGCTGCCCAGACCAAATCAATACAGAATACACAAGCATTTAATCTGCACTTGTTTAAGCAATGGCTGGGCCTCCAAGAAACAGCATTATCTTGAAAGCTTGTTAAAGGTTTGCAGCCAAAAAATATCCCACAGACTTCTCCAGACAGGAAGGCTGGGTCGCCCCACTTCTCAACACACGCGGGTTAGGGCAGGAACGGCCTCAGCCCAGACAAGCCGTGGTTTGAGGAAGGAGAGAGACCCCTTCCCGAACCTTGATGAAAAATACCTCCACTGGCCAAGATGCACTGTTAAGCACGCTGCAGAGAGATGCGTAAAGTAGGCTACTTCCACTGTAAGAAAAGTAGAGAAAATAAAAACACGTATTAGCAGTTGCTTGTATTTTGCATAAACAAACTCTGGAAGGATACACAAGAAATGGACCATAAAAGGTCACCTGTGGAGCTCGGGGACAGGCAGAAGGGGACGGAAGCCCACTGCACAGGGCTGCCACGAGGGGCGAATGAGTTAATATGTGTAAATACTTGTAAAGGTCTGAGATGTAGGAGGCCACTAAAAATGTTAGCTGTCATTACTGATGAGAAGCAAAGAGAGTCCCCCAGCAAGGGGATCAGCAAGGTGGGACAATAGAGGACCTCTGGGCGTGCAGTGGCCCCCTCACACGCACACGTCCCAGGGCACCCACTGAATTGATCCGGCGTCACTGACTCACCTTGGAAAGTGAACAGGATTGCTGTGAGTGAGGACGCCAGAGGTGAGCCAGGCTGCCTGGGGCAAACCAGGACACAGGTCCTTAGTCATCTTCCATCTCAGCCCAGTCTCAGCTGGGTTCTTAGAACTCGACGAAGGAGATGGGTGGCCCGAGGCATTAAGGGATGGTTGAAGGGCCAGGTCTTGGGAGGGGCAGCTCCGGGCACCAGGCGAGCCAAGTACAGGGCAGCCCCTTCACACCTCTGCCATGCACCCGGGAGGGAAAGTCCCCCAAGATGCCAGGTGGGCACGAACAGCTGCCTACTCCAGGAACGCATGACGTCAGTTGATTTTTCACACCATTAAGCACCCTTCTGATGAACAGGAAGAAACCTAATTGAGACACAACTTCCTAATCAGAGTTCACTGAGTCAACCAGATCCCTCTCCTCGTGCTTTAGGGAAAATAATAGAACTCTACACAGGAGTGACCGTCACGAGCCGTCAGCACCATCCAGAGTATTCGTCCGAACTCTAGAAATGCATTTCTGCAACGTGTCCCTGAGATGTCACCAGAAACCTCACCCTTATAGCTACCTATTTAAAGGAAAAATAAGTCCAATTTATTGACACATTCCAGCAATCTCTCTTGAGCAATGAATGACTAATCTAGAGGCACGGGACCTCTCACCACAGATGGCTCTCATTTTTTTAAAATTGAGGTGAAATTTGCATAGCACAAAATTAACTATCTTAAAGGGTACAATTCAGCGGCATTTACTATGTCCAGGTAGTTGTGCAAACACCACCTCCATCTAGTTCTAAAACATTGTCATCGCCCCCAAAGGAGACCCTGCACCCATTAAGCCAGTGGTCCCCAACCTTTTTGGCACCAGGGACCATTTTCATGGAAGGCAATTTTCCCACGAATGGGGGAGAGGGGATGATTTCGGGGTGATTCAAGGACATTTATTGTGTACTTTATTTCCATTATTGTTACACTGTAATACATAATAAAATAATTATACAGCTCACCATAGGGTGGGGACCCCTGCATTAAGCAATCACTCCCCACTTCCCCTCCCATTTGTGGACAAGGTTTTGCTTGGGTACCTGTTTTCAATTCTCTTGGGTATAAACCTAGGAGTGGAGTTGCTAGGTAACTCTAATTTAAAAACAAACAAAAAACAGCTATAACAAGAAAGATGTGCCTCCCCGCTCTCCTGCCCGTCCCAAGCCCTTTTCTCTTGCAGACGAGGGAACCTATGAGGCCTGAGCATCACTGTGGGGTCCTCGGCGGCCCAGCTGGAGGGTTGGTGGGAACAGCTCACGCCAACCTTTGAGTAGTCACCATCTTGGTCCACAACCAAATCCGACTCACAACTGACAACAAACGAGGAATACAGTCAGGCGAGGGTTTCTTCTCTCCCACCCCAGAATGCCATGTCGTGGGCGTTTGAGATTTTTAGATTTCATTCCTGCCCTGGAAATCTAGAAGCCAGATACAAAATGTTACAATTCCCCAGCGAAGAAAAATAGCTCTGGAAGCTCTCGGTTACGAGAACTAAATGATAGAACTGGTACAAATACTAGAATAGGCCCTTTTTATTCTCATTTTTTGGGGAAAGGAGGACTGGGAGGTTGCCTTTTTTTTCCTTTAAAAATATTTTTGATTAAATTATTTAGATAAATGCACGTGGCACAAAATTCAAAAAGTGCAAAAGTACACGGTAAAACATTAAGTCACCTCCCATCCACGCCCCCCAGTCACCCCGTTACCCTCCCAGGAGGTAACGAACTGGGCCAGTCTCACAGGGGTCTGCAGGGGCTGCTGCACACATCTGCAAACACACATCTGTGTTTTCCTTCTGTCCACACCCAGCAGAGCTCACCCCTACCTTGCCTTACACATGAGTGGCACATCTTATGGTCCCATATCACTTTAAACGGGCCTGCCTCCGTTTTGTAACAGCTGCAAAATACCTCTTTGCATGGATATATCATAATTTACTTAATCCGTTTAGGCTGTCCTCACATCTCTCTCTCTCTCTCTTATGAACAATCACTGCAGTCACGATTAAGACATTTTGCACACATGGAAATGTATCTGCATGATCACTATATCAGCGTGGAATTGCTGGGTTCAAGGCATGGACATTGTAATTCTGATAGATACTGCCCATCAGTACACTTTAGTATTAAGGGAAGGAGTATACAGGGAAAAGAGAACACTTTCTATATATAAAATACATCCCAGGCTTTGAAACTCAGAACGACCTAATTTTTAAAATGGGGAAACTGAGGCTCAGAGAGGGGAGTGAATGACCCAGCTGTGTACCTGCCGCCCAGCCAGGCCAAGTCTAAATCCCACTCCACTGAGGCACGGCCATTGCTGGCTCGCTGCCTCCCAGGCCCTGGACTCCAAGTGCCCCGAATCGGTTGATTTATGGTTCTGCTTTGATGCCCATATTAATCACCATAACTTTTAATTGAACTAAAACAAGCATCATATGTTGCTAATTACACAATGCAGATGAAAAACTCTTCCTGATGAACTTAACCGCTTAATCTAATCGGCGTGGCGAGTTGCGTTTTAATTACAAGCCAGTGCGTACAAGGAAGGCATCTGCGCGCTGAGCAGCCCAGGGCCTGGAGGTTCCAGCTTGTGATCCGCCAAGATCTCAGCCAGCGGCCACAGAGGCCCGCCGTGCGGCGCAGCAGGTGCGCGGATGATGGACGAGGTGTTCTATGCCTCCAGCCAGCTCGCCACCTGGGTGCCTCCCGGCCAGGCCCCTTCCGTCCAGACATCTGCGGAGCCTGTGTTGGGAAGGAGGGTCTCCGAGCCTCTGGGCCTGCGCCTCCCATGCCCACTCAGACAGGGAATCGCTGACTCCTTTTCTCAGGAACTAATCAAAGGCTGTTCTCAGTGACCTTTTCTTGAACATCCTTTAACGTCCTGTCAATTTGCCCACACTCACAGAGCAGAGAGAATCAGGCCGTGATAATGGGGTAATTCCAAGGGTGATGCGAGACCGAAAAGGCATCTCAGCTCTTATTTTCTCCGCAGAGACACAAAGGCGGCCTCCAAGGCTGAGGGTTAGAGAAAGGAGCTCAGGGGAGGGTCGGTGGGGAGGTGTTAGGAAATGAAGTTGTGTGTCCTCTACCCAAAATTGATATGTCGAAGCCCCAACTCCTAATGTGACTATATTTGGAGACAGGGCCTTAATGGGGCCACAAAGGTAGAGCCCTGATCCAACCGGACTGTGTTCTTAGAAGAAGAGATACGAGAGAACCTGCCCCCAACTCAAACCCCACCCACCCACCGCCACCTGCCATGTGGGGACACAGCAAGAAGGCTGCTGTCTGCAAGCCAGGAAGAGAGTCCTCACCAGACACCGGCCATGCTGGTGCCCTGATCTTGGACTTCTGGCCTCCACAACTGTGAGAAAATAAATTCCTATTGTTTAAGCCACCCAGGGTGTGGCATTTAGTTATGGCGGCTGGAGCTAAGTAATACAGTAGACAGAGGGAATCAGGCTTGCAGGGATACCCATGTCCAGAGATCTTAACAAGAGGTAGATAAAGATGACTATGGTGAACAGAGCAATGGTCCCCAAAGACATCCATGTCCTTAATCTCTAGAACGTGTTACCCTACCTGGTGAAAGAGACTTTGCAGCTGTGATTAAGCTTAGGCTCTTGAGATGGTGAAATTATCCTGCATTTTTCCAGGTGGCCCCCATGTGATTACCACGGTCCTTATAAGAAAGAGGCAGAAATCAGAGTCAGAGAAAAAGTAAGGATGGAAGCAGAGGTCAGGAAAAAAGAGAACATGCTATGTATGCTGCTGGCTTTGAAGACGAAGGAAGGGGCTGTGAGCCCAGGAGTGCAGGTGTCCACTACAAGGTGGGAAAAGCAAGGAATCGTGTTCTCCCTAGAGCGTCCTGAAGGAGTGCAGCACGCTGACACCTTGATTTCAGCCCAGTGCGACTCATGTTGGACTTCTGGCCTCCAGAACAATAAGATAATAAATTCGTGTCATTTTAAGCCACTCTGTTTGTGCTAACTAGTTGCAGTACCAATAGGAAACTAACGTAGTGGCAAACATCTCCTCCTATCCACAGAGGTCCTCGCAGGAGAGAGAATTCACCCTCCAGGATGGTTTGAAGGGAGAGGTTTCAATGCAGGGTCTCCTTACAGAAGTGCAGGAGGAGCACGGGCACGGCGGGACAGCGAGGCACCGAGAGGCTGCCAGCAGTGGGGAGCTGCCACTTCCCAGCCTCGAGGGACAAGGAGAGGAAGGCGTCATGGTGAGGCTTCCTCATTGGAACAGATGTCACAGCAGGAGACGAAGCCCCCAGCAGCAGTGTAGTGACCAAGCAGGGAGGTGCAGGGAAAAAATGCCACCCCCTCTCTTTCCAACCCTCTGATCTCCAGCCTGGGTCCCTCATTGGCCAAATCCATCTGGAGGTTGAAGGGCCAGGAGGTCGAAGGGCAAGGAGGTCCAGATGATGCAGCCCTTGGGGGGTGAGCTTTCCCAGCACAGAAAAGGGCAGGGGAGGGTGGAGAAGGAATCTGGGGGGAAGGGCAACTAAGAAATATCCAGCATGTCCTCTTTTCAGCACCAGCCTGACTCCTGGAATGTGTACCTGCTGTTTGGGCCTGACCAGCAGCCATTCCCCCTTCCCCTGGTAACCCCATCCCGATTTCGCTTTGGAGGACTCCCTTCCCCTCTCTGTCCAGTCAGAGGGATCCCAGTCCCTCCCTGCTCCAGGAGAAGGCACATGACCCAGGCCTGGCCAATGAGAATTAGGATTTTTGCTGGAACCAACAGGAAAGAGATATTCTCTTCTTGCTGTGTCTGCTCAATTGGTAGGATGTGAGCCCTATCTAATGGTTATCTTTGAGAAGAGCCTGCCCTAGAACCAGAACCACCAGAGAAGAAACTAGTACAAAAAGACAGAGAGGGAGACTAGTCCTAATAACATCAATGGAGGCCCTGGAAGCCATACCTGAGGCCTAGAAGGACTTTCCAGTTACATAAATCAAAACATGTTTTCTTTCAGTGATGCCAGTTGACTTGGGTTTCTGTCACTTACAACGGAAAGAGTCCTAACACACCTCTCCCTGAAGCTAACCCTGATGGCCCCCCATTCGTACCTCCACAGTGGCACTCCTGGCACCGTATTGGAATTGTTCACCAGTCTATCCCCCTAGGAGATTGAGAGCTCATTGATGGAAGGGGTGTTGCTTTCTCTCTGTCCCCAGCACGAAGCACGATGGCACATAGTGAGCACCAATAAATAGTTGTCACATGACTCAATCCATCCATTTGGATGGATTAACAAATGAATGAGTTATCCTAAAGACAGATTCAGCAGCAACCCGGCCTCTGACATTTTTGGAAAGTAGATTCTAACCTGGCAGTCACCACCAAGAACCTGTCTCCATGCCAGGAATACAGGTATAGAGGTGAATAAGGTAGTTGTGACCTATTCACATGAAGATCACGTTCTAGTCTAAAGCAAGAAGAGTTAGATCGCCTACAAGCAAACCATCTATCCACACAACAAAGGGAGATTCATTCAGATGGTCAGACAGAGTGGTCATTTATAGAGAGTGTCCAGGCTGGAGAGGGCATCATTGGACAAGAAATTACAGAGTGACCAGTAAGAAGCCATTTACTAAAAATAAAAGACTCCTTCACCAAGCTCAGAATTCAGGGGTCAAAATTCTGATGGCTCTCAGGTTGCCCATAAGAATCACGTACAGAGCTTTTAAGAATTACCCAGGTTTTATGCCCAAAAGAATGAAAACATGTCCTCAAGCAAATACTTGCACACAAACGTTCTCAGCAGCACTATTCATGATATCCGAAAGAAGGGAACCACCCAAGTGTCCACCGATTGGTGCATGGGTGCAGAGATGTGGCGTATGCACACAACGGGATTTTATTCGGCCACAGAAAGGAATGAAAGACTGACACCTGCTACAACATGGAAGCACTTCGAAAATACTGTGCTCAGTGAAGGAAGCTAGACACAAAAGGCACATATTAAATTTATCCTAAATGTCCGGAACAGGCTCATCCATAGAGACAAAGTAGAAGGGAAGCTATCAGGGGCTGCAGGGGAACAGTAGGGAGTGACTACTGATGGGGACAGGGTTTCCTTTTAGGGGATGACAATGTTTTGGAACTAGACGGAAGTGGTGTTTGTACAACACTGTCAATGTACTAAATGCCACTAAACTGTACGCTTTAAGATGACTGTTGTGTGAGTTTAACCTCAATTTAAAAAGAAAAACTTTATATAAAATAGTGGAGCCAACTAGTTAGACATGGTTGAGTATAGATTATATAATCCTTTACTTTTATATTTTAGCTCATGTGAAAAAAAAGCATTAAACAGGATTCTAAATATATGAAAGACAAAACAGAAAAAGTACCCAGGTCACATCCACAGACACGCAGTAGGTGTGGACGCTGCCCGGGCACTGGTATTTTGAAGGCAGCCGAAGAATCTCTGCGTTAGGATGGCAGCCCCTGCCACCTAAAACAACACAAAGCCCACCAAAAACCAGGGCGGAAGCTGGAAGCCATCAGCCTCTGCCTGTCTGTGGCCAGATTGCTGAGCCGCCTGTAGAAGGAGGCTGCTGAGGTCCCGAAGGAGGGAAGAAAGGTAACCAGATCTACACGTTCTGCTTCCTGTTCCAACAAGCAAACGATCTGTGGGTTCATGTGTGTCGTCATCCCAGGCCATTAGGGCCCATCTGTGAATGTCGCGGCCAGTGCAATTCACAAGGGCGTGTGCACTCCCCGGGGCTGCTCTGCCTGCCGGGACCTGCGCGGCTCAGTGCGCGTCTGGACAAGACGGTTAAGTGAAGGGTCAGAGGTGGCTGGCATGGGAAAAAGAGAGAGCACCCTTCACTCATCCCTGCCAGCCCGAAGCCAGGAAGAGAAGACATTTATTATATTTGGTGACAGAGGAAACCAGCCTTCGTGCTAAGAAAGTGGACTGTGAGCAGCCTGAATGTGCGCGCTGCCTGCCTGCTATTTTTGTCTTATTTTTTGGATCCCCTGGTTTCCCACCCTGTTCCTCACCGAGTCCTCCCTCCAGGACTCAGCCTCCAGGCCACTGTTCCAATGCACTACGCCCCAGAGACTGCACAGAGCACAGCAGGAGGAAACAGCAGCCTCCCCCCGCTCGGTGCCTGGCGCTCCTGGAAGCCCGCGGGTTTGAGGCTGACTTTGGGGAGGTGGCAGGGGAGAGGAAGACAATGCCATAAAAAAATGTTTGGGGGACAAATATTTGGCAGAGGAGGCAGTTTAAATGCTTAACTCCAGACCTGTAAGTCCAGCTGCGTATCCAACATCTCCACGTGGAACAAGCCTCTCACATCGAACGTGCCCAACCTGGAGTTTCTGATCACTTCCTGAACCTGCGCCACTAGGCTGCCCCAGCTCAGCCTGTGGCAGCTCCATCCTTCCGGGATCTCAGGCCAAAGCCTTAGGGACATCCCTGACCCTCCCTGACCCTCCTCTGTCCTTTGTCCCCCACATCTAACCCATGGGGAAATAATCCTGTTGCCTTGACTTTCAAAACATGGCCAGCCTCTTCCCCTGCCCTCTGCCCTCCCCTGCCACCCGCGGGCCAAGCCCCATCCTTGCTCACCAGACAATGGCAGCAGCTGCCTCCCTGGCCCCACCTGCCCCCACCCACATCAGGCCGTCTTCTACACCACAGCGGAGTGAGACCTTCACAATGGGAATCATCCAGGTCATGCTTTGCTGCTGAAACCCTCCAGTGTCCCCACTGTACTCAGGGCAAGAGTGGACAGCCCCACAATGGCCCCTGTGCCCCGTGTGACCAGCCCTTTGGCAGCAGTCGGCGCCCCCTGCTCTTTGGACTCTCCCTCACTCCACTCTGGCCACACAGCCACCCTGCAGTTCCTTTTACACACCCGGCAGCTTCTACCCCAGGGCCTTTGCACTCGCTGCCCCTGCTGCCTGGAGCACCCCGCCCTCACACGGCCATGTGACTTGCTCCTTCATGTCCCCCGGATCTCCGCTCAGACACCACCTTCCCGGCCAGGCCCCCTGCCCACCCTGTCTGCAATGGCAGTCCCCACCCAGGACCCCCAACCTCCCTCCCCCTGATTTTTCTCCACAGCACTTAACCCTTCACACCTACTATATATTCCAGTTATTTACCTCATCACCTGCCTCCCCCACCAGACTGCCCACAAGAACTGAGATTTTCGCCTGCCCTGTTCATCAGTACGTGCCCATAGTCCAGACGCTGCCAGACACACAGCAGAGACCCGTTACATTAATACGTGCCGAGCGAATGACCAAGCAGATGGGCAGGTGCATAGGAGACGCGCAGAAGAGGCGAGACAGGCATGCAGGCCATCCCAACCGTGTTCACCCTGGGGAAGCGGAAGAGAAGTCGGATTGGGGAACATTTTCATTTTCTCCAGGGAGAGGCTGTATACACATACGACTTGTGTCATCGCCTTTTTCAATAAAATCAATAACACTTGCATTCCGTAGTATAATAAAGAAAAACCTCATGGGACAAAGAAGAGCCACCACACAAAAAAAGCCTGTCTGAGTCACTGAGACTCTGTGTCTGCCAAGAGGAGCCTGTGATGTGGGCCAGTGGCCGGTGGCTTGAGAGACAAGGAGCAAGTGTCTCCAGGCTCCCAAGCATGACAGCACCAGAGCGGCCAGGAAGAAAGGGTTGCTAAAAGGGACTGGGGGAGGGGACGGGGACCCTCGAGCACAGCAGAGATAACTGAGCAAATGTCCTCCTCCCAAAGGCCCCCACGGCATGGGGTGACCAGGACAGAAAGGGGGACGGCCCCTCCCCCCAGCAGAGTGCTGTCCCAATGACCGGCTGCCCCTCTGCCGCTGCCAGCGCCTGCTCTCCGGGGCTGGGACAAAGGTGCCCAGCAAGGCCCACTGCGCCACCCCCTGGGACAGTCAATCTGCGAGCCTGTGCCCAACTTAGAGATGCTTAGCTGCACGGGGCTCACCAGGCCCCACGGACAGCCACACAGCCACGACCCTGGCTTCAGCGTCATGTGCAGGGAGATGCTACCCCCTCCCCCACCATGTCCACTAGGTCCAGGTGGGCTGGAGGTTCCCGCTTTGCTTTTTTCCTCTCTTTAACCCCCAAGCCACCACCCGCTGGCTACTGCCTCCCAGGGGAGAGCCACGTCCAAGCACAAACCCTTCTCCTCAACGTGGGAGCTCTCCTTCCAAATCAAATCAATTTTCCAAACACAATTTGCTTCATGTAAATCAATAACCCGGGACTCAGCTGACATCCGAGGGGCAGGAGGCTGGCAGAGGGACTCAGCTGCAGAGACCCCCTCCCCGAGCCGGAATTAATTCAGAGGAGGGTCCTCTGCACCTAAGAGGGTGCTCCTGGTGACAACCCAAAGGGGCACACGAGGACCTTGTACGGCAGCTGGGACAGCCCTGCCCCTTGGACCCTAGACATGAAGCTAAGGAGGTCTTCCTCTAACCAAGGTGAGGAAATCTGTCCCCCACAGGGCTGAGGAAGGGTCCTTCCTCCCTATGGCATGCCACCTCCCGCCAAAGACCCTGCAGGGGCTCCCCCCGCTCTTAGATAAAATCCCAATCCCTCATCTACACGGCGGCGTAGGATCCGGCCACACACAGGCAGGCAGTCCTGACACAGGCTGCAACGTGCACGAACCTCGAGAACATCCCGCTAAGCGAAAGAAGCCAGACACAAAAGGCACATACTGTATGACGCGTTTATATAAAGTGTCCGGAACAGGCATAGCTATAGAGACGGAAACCAGACTGTGGTTGCTAGGGGCTGGGGAGGAGGATGGGGAGTGGAGAGCTGTCGGGGAGGGGGTTTCCTCTGGGATGAAGAAAACATTTTGCACCAGGTAAGGTGGCGGTCGCACGACACAGTCCATGTACTAAACGCCACTGAATTATACACTTCAAAATGGTCACTTTGTGTTATGTGAATCTCACCTCAATAAATTGCTTTTGTTAAACCCAAATTCTTTCCCTTCGTCTACACAGCCCCGCATAACCTGCCCACCTCCCCCAACTAGATCTAATGTCATCTCCCATTCACTGCTTCACGGACATTGGTTACACTGGACATCCCAGGTGAGCTATCAGGGCGGGGTGGGTTCCAGTTCTGACTCTGCACAATCATGTGCCTCAGTTTCCCCAGCTGGTAAATGAAGGAGTTGGGTTAGCTGAGGAGTAGAGAATGCAAATTTAAATATCTAGAGCCACACTGTCCCACACAGTAGCCATTAGCTAGCCACATGTGGCTGTTTAAATGTACTTAAATATCCCTTAATTTAATTGAAATGAAATTAAAAATTCAGTTCCCCAATGGGATGTCATCAGCCTTTAAAAGGGAGGAAATTCTGACACACGCTACACCATGAATGAGCCTTGAAGACATGATGCTAAGTGAAATAAGCCAATCACAAAAGGGCAAATGTCATGATCCCACTTACGTCCAAATTCGTAGAGACACAAAGTAAGATCATGGCTGCCGAGGGCTGGGAGGCAGGAGGGAAGGGGAGTTATGGCTTAATGGGTATGCGGTTTCTGTTTCACAAGACGAAAAAAGTTCTGGAGATGGATGGTAGTGATGGTTGCATAACAATGAAAAGGTGCTTAATGCTACAGAACTGTGTGCTTAAAAACGGTTAAAATGGTACATTATGTATATTTAATAATTTTAAAAAATCCAGTTCCTCAGTAACACTGGGCACATTTCAACGCTCAAAATCAACAGGTGGCTAGTGGGCACCACACTGAACAGTGCGACAGTGCAAACAGAGAATGTCTCCAGCATCTCCAGCGCTGTAGAAAGTTCTGTGCAGTGGTGCTGGTCTGCAGGGCTCCAACAGGCAACAGAAGTTAGTGCCCCGTTCTAAATGGAACGTGAGCTCCTTGACAGCAGGGGCTTCAGCCCCAGCACCTGCAACTGTGCCTGGCACGTAGTAGGTATTCAACTAAATACCCATCAAATGAACCAGGGAGCATGTTTGAAGGGGGCAGCTTCCACCCCCTGCAACCCACAGTCACTCTCTGGGAAGAAGACCCAGTGCTACCATACCTGCTGCCCTTCCAAGAGAAGCCAAAAACCCAGATTTTCATATTAAATCTTCCAGATCTTGAATATTGGCTCAAAAATTATTAAAGCACCAGGCTGGCCAAACAGATATGGCCCTGGGCTGTCTCTAGCCACAAGATGCTGGTTTACAACCACTGGACCAGGAGTTTGCAAAGGTTCCTTCCACCCTGTGCATTGGGAGCCCGGGCCTGAAGATCTGCACAGAGAGATAGGTGGGGCGCAGAGACCCTGAAACCTCCGATCACAGTCCCCAGGAGCCTTGGGAAGAAGCACGGGAGGAAGAAGCCAATTACATTTTCCCTGCTGTTAAATATGTGCTCAGCACAGAAACAATGTGCCCAAGCCCCAGGTGAAATTAATATTCTAATTGAAGTCTCTCACATTGATTAAGGTAGCCGGCTGCCACCGTCCTGGAATGCTAACAACTCGAAATGAATCCTTTGTAAAGGAGGAGAACCAATGAATAAAGGGGGTTGGGGAGGCAGGTGGCTGTGGGGAAGGAATGTCTGGCCACTGGCAGGATAAGGCACGAGGCAACCGAGGCCAGGGCTGGTGGCTTCCCCCAGACAGCTGAGCGGAGGAAGACTCAATGCCCACACCAAGCCTGTGGTCCCCGAGTCAGCCAGAGATTGCGAGGGGCCACGTTTCCACAAGTTGTAGGCCCCCAAGCCACATCACCGAGAAAGGGGCCCACTGCAGCAGAAAATCTAAGGGGAAGTGAAGCCAGCCCACGGTTCCACTGCCACACGGCCACGGGGTCAGACAGTCCCGCCCTCCATCCCACCACTCACAACCTTCCTGACCAATCCTGGAGCCAAGAAGCTCCTTCCTCCTCACCCCCATCATTCCCTGGACCAGACTTAGGTAGGTCAGAGTCCTCTCAGGTGACTCAGTGATTGACCCTTGCTGTGACCCTGCCTGCAGCCATCATCCTCCAAAGGCTCTAAAGTATGTGTGCAAACCCTGATCTAGGGGTGCCGCCAAAGTCCCCTCCCCTGGGTTATGGGCTGGCCTCGAGTGAATAGAATGCAGCTGAAGTGGTTTCCCAGGCTAGGTCGTAAAAGGCCACACAGCGCACAGCTGGCTCCCTCCTGAGACGTACCTGAGCCCCGAGCCTCCAGGTGAGAAGCTGGGCTACGCTGAGCCGCCGTGCAGGAGCGACCACGTGGACAGACCCCGTGGAAAGAAGCTGCTTGGGCCACCCACACCCTCTCTCAGCCCCAACCTCCTCCTCTATAGGGCTGCTGAAAGGACTAATGAGCGACTCCACATATTGGTGGCGCATGGAGCCCTCAATAAACGGTGACTGCAATAACTGCGATTGTCGTAACCGAGTCACTCCAGCAAGTTCCACCGATCTGATCGCTCTATCTCAGCCCTAGGGGGAGGCTGCTCTTGGCACCTGTCACTCTTTACTCTTTCACGTTCTCTCTGCCTCTTACTGATCAGTCCCTTGTCACTCCAATCCCTTGCTACAGTTAGTAGTTGACACTTCTTCACATTAAAGTTTCCCTGTTCAAATGACTGCGCGGTTTTGCTCTCCTGGTTGGACCCTGACCGAGGCATACCCCGACTGTATCTCCTGACCTGTAGGAAATTCAGCTATATATAAAACACGTCCCAATTTTACAAGGAAACATTAAAAAAATTATACTTTCCATCATGCATTAATGAAACACATTTTAAAGTGGTTTTGTGGAGAAAACATATTTTGTATACATTGGCATCCAACAGGAGATCGTAAGTTTGGGACAGGTAATAAAATTCTACTAACCCTAGAAAAACTAGAAAATCCTATCACTAAAAATACACTGGTGTCAGGTAAATGTTGACATAGGGCAAGATGGTCACAGAAGTAATCAATTGAAATATAACGTTAGGGGAATTAGCTAAGCACACCTCTGATCAGTTCCGATGCTTGTGACTTGTTTTCTGTTAAGAGCATCCTCGCTGAGCTGTGAAATTCACACTCGCACGGAGGTTTCTGTGTGCAGCTGTGCACTGCCTCTAGGGGGTAGCAGCAACAATATTTTTG
This sequence comes from Propithecus coquereli, assembly GCF_000956105.1. NCBI lineage: Eukaryota > Metazoa > Chordata > Mammalia > Primates > Indriidae > Propithecus > Propithecus coquereli. The sequence goes on from NW_012154285.1 coordinate 2,206,098, forward strand.
TCTTTGACATTCAGCTTTCCAACCACAAGCCAGGTGCAGTAGAGATAATTTTGAAACATTTTTGATTGGCAGGGAGAGGGACGGGGAAGAGGGAAGGCCTCTCGTACCAGTGATTACTGGCAGATGGCATCGACTCTGCCTGACAGCGTTCTAGGCACTGGAAGTAAAGCAGGGAAGGGAATTAAAAAAATACTCATACACTTTGCTCTTGATGAGCTCAGCCCAGATGCTGGTGTGACTGGCGCACACTCCCCAGCCTAGATTCCAGTCAAGCACGCGGAACGCCAAAGCTCTTCAAAGGAGGAGAGGCCACTGCCAGGTGGGAGATCTGAGAAACCTGCGCAGGACTTCATCAGGACTCTCTGGTGGCAAGTGACAGAAACCCAATTCAAAGTGACTTCAGAGAAAAAAATGTGTTGGACCACGTACTGGGGAAGTTCAAGTTCATATCCGAAACAGCTAGTTTTGGGGACTCAAGTATGGCTGCCAGGAAACTCGCCCTGGTTCTCTCTCCGGCTTTGTTTTCCCTGTGTTGCTTCACTCTCATGCAGTTCCAGAACGGCAGATAGCTTCTAGGAGGGTTTCCAACGAGCTCCCCGTCACGGCATGCATGGTCTCGCGTAGCTCTCTCCCCTGGAGAAACTTCTTCTCACAGCTAGGATACCTTGATGTGGAAGGGATATCACTTCTGGGATTAGGTTACAAGGGACTGCCACTCCCTGGCTTTGACGCAGCAGCCCGCCATGTGGAGAAGGCCACAGGGCAAGCAAGTACCCATGGCCTCGGGCCACCAGTCACCAAGGCACTGTGCCCCTCGGTGCAAGAGCCACAGCAGCTGAATCCTGACACCACCATGTGAGCGCAGGAGCAGATCTGCCCCCAGTCCAGCCTTCAGACGAGAAGCAAACATTGGCTAAGACCTTGACTGCAGCCACATGGGAGATCCTGAAGCAGAGGGCCCCGCTAAGCTCTGCCCTGGTTCCTGATCCAGAGGAACTGTGAGATAATAAATGTGTGTTGTTTTAAGCTATCAGTTTGTGGTCATCTGTTGCACAGCAATAACATCTGGGCTCACATCCTACCAGCTGAGCAGCTGCAACAGGAAAGCAGGGCTCCTCCCCAGTGCATTCAACAAACATCCCAGGGCTGGCCCTCATTGGCCCCACTTGGGTCATATGCCCAACCTTGATCCAATCCTTGAGGCCTGAGAGACAGGACGCTCTGACTGGTCAGGGGCAAATCATGAGCCCGCCCATGGGGGAGGAGGAGGAAGTTAGCATTACCCAAACCACAGGGCTTCAGAGCAGGGGAGGAGTCGTTTCTCCAAAAGAAAACCAGGATGTGATGCTCTGATTTTATACCGTCACCCAAGGTGAGGAAGCAGACAACCACTACCATGTGACAGGATTCGGATATGAAATAATGTGTGAGAAGAGAGGAACAAAACTACAAAAATGACCCCCAGGGCACATAATAGGTGTTCATTAAACACCCACCGAGCAGAGAAGAGGATTAAAGCAGTTGCTAACATTTACGAAACACCCATGTGATTTCAAGCACTATGTTAAATTCTTCTTACACAGTATCTCCCTTAATCCTCACAACACCCCAAATAGTAGGAGCACCTCTTCTCCCCATTGGCAGATGAAAATGCCATGGCACAGAGAAGTTAAGTAACTCATCCAGGGTCACAGAGCTAGCCAGTGGTGGAGCTGGGATTGGAACCCCGGCAGCCTGCCACCTGAGTGTATGCCCTTAATTTCAGTGAGGTGCTTGAAACCGTCAGCAAGAAAAGGCAGCTGGCAGAGGGGCAAAGGTATATAACTAAGCGGGGAGAGCTATAAGGCTAACAGGAAGTGCCATTCTTTCCCTACTCAAACGTGTATTTAAATCTTTCACGAAGAAAGACAAGAATTGAGAGGAGTAAGGGGGACTTGAAGAAAGGGAAAGATTGAGAAAGAAATTCTAGAGCCTTCTCCCCTCATGTTGTCCTCTGCATTATACTCCAGCGAGAGAGGAGCAGAATTTCGTCACCTTATGAAAGGATCCGAGATGACAGGCAAAGAGATCAAATAGGAAGACGAGACCATGCGGGAGCGCGTGCAAATATAGGTGGTGCAGCAGCAAGGCCGACACCTCCGCCCCCAGCGCTTTCCTCCCGAAATATGCAGACCCTCTCAGGAGCTCGGCCCATACATTTAAAAGAAAAATACTTAACTGGGCTGGGCGTGGGGGGTAGTGGGTGGAGGGAGAAAAAATATCATAAAGAAATAAAATTTCCATCATAAATTCATGGAGCTTTTTAGAGCCTTTTCCATTAGAAACAAATGTGGTTGTGTTAAGTTCTATGGAGACATAGACCAGAGAACCGGGAGGATGCCCCTAGTCTAAGACCAAAGCTCCCAGAAACTGGAGCAATGCCATGAGTATTCGGGCTGGCGTTCCAGGTCCTCTGGGAATCACCCACAGCCAGAACCCAGGGAAGCTCTGGCCGGGTCCTGCCCGCAGGAGCAACTCCTCTTCGGCAAGAGCTCTGGATTCTAAGAACGAGTCCCCCAGCCCCACCATCTCCTAACTGCCCCAGGCTCCGTTAACTCTACTCTCTCAGATGTCAGTTCTCTCTCCTGCCGGCGCCCAGTCACACCCTGGCTCTCCTTAACTGTCTAGAGACCCTCAGGTGGTGCTGATCTCTGCCCATGTTCCTGGGGGGTGGGATGGACATGTGCAAATATTTCTGAACCCCTTTTCTGTGTCTGAGGAATCCCCCATTTCATGAGACAGAAGAAAATCACTAAATACACTTTGCTATATCCATGCCATGCGATATTATGCAGCAATTCAAAAAAATGAGGCTCTTCTATACATACCTGGAAGATGGGGGAATACAGAGAGAGACACAAGGTATATATGTACAAAAACAAACTTAAAACACCAGTATGCCATATATTTCCTATAGGAAAAATACACAGAAAACTGACCTTTTTGAAGAATATGAAATTGGTCAAAAGGGACTTCAGATTTATCTGTAATGTGTCTAAAACCATTTTTGTATCTTTGACAAAGACAGTGCTACACATTCACCAACTGCTTTTATTTTCCTCCAGGCACCCAGAAAAACAACATATCCCTGGCCCCCACCTTAGGAGGCAGAATAAAATCACACAGAAAAAAAACTCTATTAAGACAAGTGTGATTATGTAAGAGCCTGGTGGTTCAAGTCTTTTCTCCAAATGCAATGCTCCCTCCTACTGAAGTATTTGCCACAAACTGCAAGCTATGAAGGGGACCACCAGCTGTCCCCAGTATCCACTCTCTCCTTTTTCCACAGAAACAGAACTCCTAATTTTCTGATTTGTAGCAACATAAAATAAAGACTGAATTTCCCAGGTTCCCTTGCAGCTAGATGTGGCTATGTGACTGAGCCCTAGCCAATGAGATACAAGAGGAAGCATCACAGGCTGCTTCTAGGACTCCTCCATAAAAGAGAGTTGATACATATCCTTGACCCTTTCTTTATCTGTACCCCCATCTCGATGCCTGGAATGGAGAAGAGATGGCCGCACCCACAGCTGCCATCTTGAACCATGAGGACAAAGACCACAGCCTTGAGATGGTAGAAAGGAGGGAGTGACCATGAGCCCTTCATGGAACACAGCAGACAGAAGTGTCCTGGGCTACATAGTTCCAGAATCCTACTGGAGACAGAAACAAACTTCTACTTTTTAAGCCACCATTATTTTAAGTCTCTCCACTCACTGATGAGCCCAATCACACCACAGCCAGGCTTCCCTGTCCCTCGGGGAGCCACCAAGCAGTATCCCTGGGATCATCTGAGTTTCATGCATCAGAGCCCCCAGGACCAGCAAACTGCAGCAGCAAATTCAGAGGATTCCCACCAGTTCTGACAGGGTCCCAGAAACCCTAAGGGAAAGAGCTGGGCTCGCCACTTAAATATCAGCATTACTGTGGCTGAAATATCCAAAGCATTGTTGGTTTCCTCCCCCTCCCCCTGTGGGCTTTCCCATTGGCTCTGCAAGCATCACCCCTTCATCCCTTCACTGAGGTCAGTAATGTTAACACCCGGCGTGAGCGCACCCACACCCTTCTCCACACTAATTATGTAAAGGTGTACACGATGTCGTGAGCAGGTGCACGCATGTGTCTGTTTCAGAGGCAGCGTACGGTGGGGGGTTAAGAACCCAGTGACATCACCACCACGGACGCTGCCTCTGAAACAGGCACACGCACCTGTTTCACAGCAATCCTCTCAGTTCTGCAAAATATAGGTTTCCGGGAAGTGAGGCTGTTGGGTCAAAGACCAGATACTATTTTAATAGATATTGGCAGATTACATTCCAAATATTCCATGTTCTCAACCAAAGTAACCAAAATATGTTGGAAATCACTGGACTGAGGTTTCAGAGGTCACACACACAATAAAGAAGCCCGAGAGAATTTGGCAGCAGCCCCAAGGGAGCTTCAAGGGGAAGGATGGGGGTGCTGGCTCATCTCTTGGCAGAGCGGCCCCAGAGGCACTGGCCCACACGTGAGTGCTCTCCTGGCCTGAGCAGCTCTCCGCACCCCTCTTGGTGGGCTGTAGTAGTAACTATTTCTTCCTTCCAGTGAAAGCACCAGGATTTTCTTTCGAGAAATAATCTCTGCTCCTCTCTGACAACATGGTTCTTATTCCAATACCAGAGATGAGCTTCTGACTTAAATGTGGCCAGTCAGATACAGGATTCCATCTCCACAGTCACAGCCCCTGGTGGAGGGGTCAGTGCACACCCCAAGTTAGTCCAGTCAAAGCCAGTCCTGGGGCTCCTGCTGGGATGATTAGGAAAGAGACCTTCAATTTCTGCTGGTCGGAGGACAGGCTGGAACTAACTGTGGCCGGCTTTGCCATCAGGTGGAGAGAGCCTATCTGGGAACTAAGGAGCCTATCTGGGAACACAGAGGAAAAAAGAACTAAGCAACCAGGTGAGAGGACAGAAAGCCTCCTTAGGAGAGCATTAAGCCCCTAGATCCAGCCATGCCTGCAGCCATTTCTCCCTTGAACTTTACAGCTCCGAGGATGAGTAAATTCTCATTTTTCTCCCTGGCAACTAAGAAAACTCAGACTAAAACAGTGACATAGCCTTGCATTTGGCACAGCATCTCCATTGGATCATCAGCATTGGAAACTTAAAATATCATAGACCTGGGTGTCACAGATAAACCCAGAGAAGGCTACATTCATCTTTAAAACAGCCTGATAAGAAAAAACACAAGATAATAAAAGAGATCCATTGATTGGAATCACTCTGAGTATAAAATAGCTAAGCAGTGGGTTCCTTTAATACTAGTTCCCTCTGGCAGCATCCTTGCAAGGGGGTCTTCTGAGCTGTGAGCCATCTAGCTTTGCCTGCAGAGTGAAAAACATCTTGTACACACATGTGCTGCTATTTTTAAAACGTTACATAAATGCTACTGTAATTACCAAAACCCACTCATTCAAAAGGATCACTAAATGGATGGCAACTTTTGATCAATATGTTTTTCTTTTTCAACCAAGAGATACCAAACCCACAATTCTCATTCAGAGGAGCTGGACAATTTTTTCTGACATTAAAATATCGTTTGTTCCTGAACACTGTTACAGTCTCGTAAACATACATTCAGAGCATCCCCTGCCTGACCACTTAAGGCAAACTCTGTCTCTAAAAGGGTTAGAGAGTAGGTAGGTTATTTAGACTTTGCAGGCCATACGGTCTGTGTCACAACTGCTTAACTCTGACATTGTTGTGCAAAAGCAGCCAGAGACAATATGTAAACAAATAGGAGTTCTACTCAGCCACACAAAAACAATGGTGAACCAGCACCTCTTGTATTATCCTGGATAGAGCTGGAGCCCATTCTACTAAGTGAAGTATCACAAGAATGGAAAAACAAGCACCACACGGACTCACCATCAAATTGGTATTAATTTGTGCACATATAGCAGTAACATTCACCGGTGTTGGGCAGGTGGGAGGGGGGAGGAGGGGCATGGGTATAATTCACACCTAATGGGTGCAGTGTGCACAACCTGGTAGATGGACACACTTGAAGCTCTGACTCAGGCGGGACAAAGGCAATATATGTAACCTAAACATTTGTACCCCCATAATGTGCTGAAATTATAAAAAAACAACAAATAGGCATGGCTGTGTTCTAATAAAACTTTATTTATAAAAGCAAGTGGAGGGCGGAATTTGGTCCACAGGCCATAGCTTGCTGATGCTTGGATTAAAGCATGCAATGTGTCAGGTCAGGAGCCAAGGCCAGCACAGGATCAGATGGATTTTACGCATTTCTAAAATGTCATGGAAGTTGATGACGGTAATAGAATTTGATTGACACACAATTTTTCATACATATCTAAATAAACCAAGAATACCTGCGCTGGCAAACTAACAATAAACCATGGAAAAATAATCACATCATGAGCACAGAGACAATTTTTTTCTTTTAATATTAGTGACTTCAGCAGGCAAAATGAACACCAAACTGAGTCTAATAGATCACAATTCAACTCCTAACTCTGTCTCTTGCCAGCTATGTGTTTCCTGGGCAAATAGCGTAACTGAGCCCTGGTCCTCCCAGCTATCATAACGTTATTAAATAACTGCAACTCTTTACTGAGCACTCAGTATGTGCCAGGCACTGTGCTAAGAAGCATTCTGCATCTATCCTCTCGTGAAGCCTCGTAACTTGATTCTCCTTAATGATGTGTTAATAGCTCCATCTCACAGATGCAAAATGCAGGTTCATCCACCCAGTCTTCCCTGCAGGGCTCTTGGGAAGACCATACAAAAGGCAAAAGCCCAACTCACAGATGAAGTTCTATTTGTTAATTTCATCACTAACAAATACTGATTTGGTCCCAAATACAGTGCTAGACACATAGTAGGTGCTCAGTAAATATCTATTGAATGACTCCAATCCATCGGCAAATCCTGTGGCTCAACTTTTCAAAAGTACATCCCAAATCCCACCACTTCTCACCTCCTCCATAACAACCATTCAGGTCCAAGCCACCACTGTCACTTGCATGGACTATTGCAGTAGCCCATGAGCCACTTCTACTCCTGTGAGTCAGAGCACGTCCTTCCTCTGCTCAAACCTGCCAACAGCTCCCACCTCACTGAGAGTGAAAGACCAAAGTCCTGGCCAGAGCCAGGTCCCTGTCACCTCTCTGGCCTCACCTCCTCCTGCTCTTCCCTCCCTCAGCTCACCTTCACTGGCCTCCCTTCCGTCACTTGAGCCTGCCAAGCATATTCCCACCTCAGGGCCTTTGCACTTGCTCTTTCCTCTGCTTGAAATTTTCTCCCCAAGATAGCCACCTGGCCTCCTCCCTCACTGCTTTAGGTCTTTGTTTAAATGTCACCTTCCTGACTCTGCTGTTTGAAACTGCAAACTGTCCCTCCTCAGCACTCCAACTCTGCTCACCCCCGCTTCCTGTTTCTCCAAAGCACGGACTACCAAGTAATAATCCACGTGTGTTAGTTGCTTATTGTTTAGGATTCACCTCTCTCCACCTTAATGCTAACCCCATGGAGACAGGGATCCGTGCCTGTCTTGTCCCTGCTATACCCACAGAACAGTGCCTGTCGCAGCACAGGTGCACAATCCAAATGGGCTGGAATAAACAAAGACGGGCATGAAGGAAGGAAGCAGGTGGGAGGGGAGTTTCCAAGAACATCAGCAGGAGTGAGAGGGAGTTCAGGGCCGATTTTACAGAAGGAGAAACCGAGTCTCAGAGCAGTCAAGGGGTTGCCCAGACCACCCAATTTCTTGAGAGAAGCCAGAAACCTGGACAGCAGTATCAACAGCTCCCAATCTTTAAATGCCAGCAACTAACCAGAGAAGTCTGCAGCCCAGATACGGCCCAGAGGCAGCCAGCAGCCCTCCACTGGCCTGGAAAAGTTCCGATCCACTGCCAGTTAGAAAGAACTTTTCTGGCAAAATAACATTCTCCATCTATGCCGTGCCTCCCCCGTCCCTTCCCGCTGCCCAACCTGCAGGCTCCCTCCTGCCCAGCCTCCCCTGTCCCTCTGTCCAGGAGCCCGTGTCCCCACTGACCTGGCCCTCTCAGCTCGCCAGGACAGCCAGCAGCCTGCGGCAGCAGATGGCACAACTACAGAAGGGAAAAATACCAAGCTGAGGATATAAATACGTCGGCAGCACACAACAGGGAGAGGACCCGGCACACAAAGACAGCCACCAGTGTGGGAGCCAGGAGGCGAGGCACAGCCACCGCCACGCCAGAGCTCCCAGGGCGCGGCCAGGACCCCTCGGAAGGCCCAAGGAGCTGGTCTGGGATGCTCGCTGCAGCCACAGCAGTGTTTTTATGTGTCCACAGGCTGCGATGTGTTAAGAGCCCTGGCGGGAGGCATTCGAGACACAAAGATATTCAAGACGCGTTATTTACTGAGTCGTCCTTCCTAGGCGCTCAATCCCGGGCTCAGAAGTGCAGCCGCGATGAGTTAGGACCCCAACGGGTTAATTCAGGACCCCGCACAGAGCACCAAGCGATTCCAGACGCTCCATCACCCTCAGTAATAAAATACAGCAAATCAAATTGAACTCCATTGATTTTTTATGTAACTATTTTGGGGCCAAAGCATAAGGAGAGGGTATTGATCAGTTAAGGAGTCAGGGTGTCAGGGAAGGGAGTCGGGGGCACCCTGGCTGCAAGAACCAGGTGGTCTGGTCAAGAGGGGCACTGGAATTCACCCCCAAACAGCTTGAGCTTCTTTCTCTCCTGCCCCAGGCAGAGAACGGGCATCGAGGTCCGTTCTGCACCAAATGGAAGATGCAAAGCCAAGCGCCTGAGTGGAGGATAACAGTGACAATGAGCTACTCTGTTTTATTTCTGTCCCCATAGCACCTGGCATTGTTTGTCCATTGGTTTATTGTTGTCTCGCTCCACCAAGATGACAGCGTGCAGGATTTGTCTCTGTGGTTCCCCACTGTGTCCCAAGTGCTTAGCACTGATTATGCCTCTGTTGAATGAATGAATGAGCTGGCTGGCTTCTCTTGAGCACTTGCTGTGTGCCAGGTATTGTGCAGGGAACCTTGCAAGGACTTGCATGCCTTCTGCCCAGAAACCCTGCTCCAAGTTGGCTCTTTCTGTTCATTTAGGTCTCAAATAAGAAAACTGCCACCTCCTCTGAGAAGTCTTCCTGGATCACACAGTCACTCCCCATCACATCTCCTTGCATTGCCTATAAGGGGCACACATTCATGTCCAGGATTTTCCTGTCAGTGTATTTGTGGGCTTCTTGTCCATCTCCCTGTCACCATGCAACCTGCCCTACAATGTAGGCCCCTAAGATCACAGGTACCTGCACTGGAGGGCAGGGAAACTGAAGCAAAATTTCAGGACAAGGAGGCACCGTCAGGGCCGAAGTCATGAGCTCTGGGAAGGACACCTTATCCTGCCATTCATGGGCTGAGTTAGCTTGAGCCAGTCCCTGGGTTCCTCTGAGCCTCAGTGTCCCTATCTGCGGATACATCCTGCCCCATAACATCAACGGTTAGCCGAGAATCCAGTGAAATCCTGAAGTGAGAAGCCACTTGGTAGACGGTTGATGGTTCACGATCCTTCTCTTTGCAGTTCTGGCTGCTGCAGAAAACTGCACCCTCCCTCCTGCCCTGAGACCCTCACCCTGTGCCTCACCCATTCACACACCATTGTTGTCTACAAACTTCTTTCTTGCTGGAGTCCTCCAATGAGACCAGCACGAAAGATTTCACAGCCCATTTCACAGATAGGGAAACTGAGTATCAGAGCAGTCAAGAAGCTAGACCAGTATTCTGAGATCTCCCAGTTTCTTGAACATAGCCAGAAACCTGGATTGTGACACTGACACCACGCAATTGTTACATGCTGGCAACTAACAAGGGAAGTCTGCAGGCCAGCTAGGGCCCAGAGGCAGCCGTCAGCCTCTTGCACGTCTGCTCAGTTTACCCAAACACCAAAGCAGGCCAGGGCTCATGACTAAGGAGGTTGACTTTAGAAGGGACAGAATTTCCCAAAATGGGTTTCTCACAAAAGACCCAGCTCTCCCCTGGACTCAAGGCACATCCCTTAATTCCCTGGGTCAAAATTAGTCTCAAAATCAAATAAATTGCACCCAAAATTCAGTTCCCATGAACACAGACAATGTAGTAGCCAAGAGCACTGACTCTGAGACAGACACACCCCGGGTTCACTTGGCACCCCATCACTGTTGGCCATGTGACTATGCACAAGTCTCCAGGCCTCAGTTTCCTCATCTGAAAAATGGTGCAAACTGAAGTTCCCAGCCCATCAGGGCTGTTGAAGATTCAATGAGGTAAACATCCATGAAGGGCCTAGAACACAGTGCACTCTAGAGCAGGTTAGTTATTGTGCTATTACTAACTCTGGGGCACACTGGCAGTGAGAACCAGTGCATGAGACCAAAACTCTGCCTGCCAAAGTCCTGCCCTTCCTTGTGACCATCTAATCCCTCCAGGGCACAGAATTCTAAAGGATTCCTAGCTGCCTACAGAGTAGACTCCAGTCTGTTTGATTTCTATGGCTCTCAACACATTAATACGTTATTGAGAGCAGAAAGGAAGTGAAAGACCCAGCAAAGGCGGGCACATCAAAGAAGCCTAATAACTACCCACCACCTTGGAGTGTAAGTCCAGCTTGTCCAGAGGCAGGGCCACACATTCTTTTTTATTTTTTATGGTTTTTTTTTGGTAGAGACGGGGTCGCGATATGTTGCTCAGGCTGGTCTTGAACTCCTGACCTCAAGTGATCCTCCTGCCTCGGCCTCCCAAAGTGCTAGTATTACAAGTGGGAGCCACCGCGCCTGGTCTCGGGTCCACACCATTCTGCACAAGGCTAGAGCGTGAAGTCTGGCTGTGGGTAAGGCACAGACCAGTGTCCTGTGTGACCCCAGGCAAGTTACCTGGCATCTCTGGGCCTCGCCATCCTCACCTATAAAAACCATGAATAATGCGAGAGTCCACCTGCCCAAGTGGCGAGTGTTCCGTCACGCTCGCATAGGGAAAGGCTCGGGACGGTGCATGCGGCACAATCAGCAACCTCAGTGGCACCTGCTTCCACCACCACCACCACCACCATCATCATCACTAGGATTTGCCCCTGTCTTTCTGAGTTGACATTTGCTGTTTTGGCCACACCAAGTGGCTGTCATTCTCATGACCTTGGTCTCCTTAAACAAAGTCACAGTCCCCTAAAGGACTGTACGGTAGAACTCTTGTTTACTGGAAAAGCTCCGCGGTGTAGGGTTAGAAAGCCCTGGGTGAGGAGTTAAAAAGAGAGAGCGCGCGAGCCCTGACCCGCCTCCAGTTCGCCGAGTGGGCCTGAGCAAGGCGCCCCCCTTTCCTGAGTCTCCTTTTTCCCATCAGCAAAGGGGGCTGTTGAAGATGCTCTGAGACGCCTGCTTGCTCCAGAAGTCAACTCGCTCACTCTGCCGAAGAGGGGGCAGCACCACTGTCACCCACGGTGCTGCCCATGCCAGGATGCCTCCACCTCCCCGCAGCAGTGGGAGGCGATGCGCTTGCCGAATCCCAGAGCTTAAAGGGAAATGGACTCTCTCCATCCCCATTCAGACGGAGACCCAGGAGAGAAGAAAGGAGCCACCCAGCCGCATAGAACTGGGGGACTCATCGGGAACAAGGCCGCTGGAAGGGCTTTGCTGGCTGGCCAGGAGACCACCCTCCCAGACTTCAAGCCAACAAATGAGGGGTTTCTTTAGCTCCCTTGGATCACGGCAACCACCATGCTCATTGTTGGCTCCAAACACCGTAGCTCATGCAGAAGCCCCACGCCTCCCGGTTCCCTGCATCCGGTGGGAGGAGGGGGATGAAATGATTTACTCTGGGAACTCCGCTGTGCAGCCATTAAATCACTGGGGGAGGCACCAGCATTTGCATACCACTCCCCTTCCCAAGGCCACCTCTCTGAAGGACAGCACCACACACAGGCAAACCCCCCACCCCCCAAAAAATCACTATTGTAATGAGAAAGAAATATACCACATGCCACCCCGAGGTGCCAGGCGGGGCTAAGAGCACCTCTGCCTCGAAAACCAAAGCTCCCTCTCCCCACACTTGCAAGCTCACCACTCACACGGCCCCTCTGTCGGAGGGGGCGGGGCCGTTCCACCCACCCAAATTTCACAGACCCCCCCCCCAGAATAATGAGTCAATGAAGCAAGGCACGTTCATTTCCCCCAGCAGGGACTGTAACTGTGCCGCTAATTTGCAAAGCCCCGGCATGCACAAAAGTGGCTCAAATAATAGGGCCCCCTAGTCGCTAAGCTGGGGGATTTGTGCTGACTCTTACCAAGTACAGCTCCATATGTTTAAGCGCTTGCAAGGCTGAAAGAAGTACACCCACCATACTCTTTACCATGGCAGCTACCCACGCAGGAGGGGGGCACAAAGAAGACAGTCCCTGCGTGTGACGGGAGAGCGCGCACACGCATTCTTGCCTCTGAACTCTCCCAGTCCCTCCGCCAGCGCCTCCGCCAAACACGGTCGGTAAATCATGGCAGAAATTATCCAGAAAATCCAACCAGCTTTGAAGGAGGCTCTGGTTAATTCCTCTGAACCTTTCAACCGAGTGTAGGCAGCCAAATATCTTTCAGGAATTTCAGCCTTGTTTTTATTTTTTTTTCCTTTTCCTTTTTCCTTTTTTTTTTTTTTTTCATCAGCAGTCAACACATTTTTTTTTTTTTTTTTGCCAGCCCTCCTAACTGGTGCTAAATATAGAGTTATCAAACTGTCGTCTCTTGGGGACTGGTGAAAGACTTGCATGTGCTTCCAGGGCCCCTGCGATGGCACTGGGAGCTCTGCCTGGTGGCATCTGCCTGCACGAGCTGCCCCGCTGAGGCTCTCAGGGGAAAGCAGCAGGTTTCCGGAGTGGCTCACCTCCCCCCACCCCAAGACCAGGACCTCCCAGAGCCAGGCACAGGTCTGTTGCTGGGGGTGGGGAGCATCGATCCACAGTCACGTTCTCTTACAAAGCACCGGGTGGGCGGCTTCTCTAAGAGATTTCCGATATTCACTTAGGAGCGCATCCAGGCAAACGCTGACCCCCGTGGAGAAACAAAATAGAGACAAAACTGCAATTCTCAAGTCCAAAGGACTGTGCACTTTTGGAAACAGGTCCCAGGGCTTTAGCTAAGAGAAAACAGCCCTGACCCCAGCGGCAGCCCTCTCGTGTACCGCAGAGGAATGCCAAAAGCAAAACAGCTTTATCATAGCTGCTCATTAGCCCAGCAGATTGAAGATTCATCCACGTTAAGCCCAAGGCCACTCTCTGAGCCAAAGCCAACGCCGCCAACAGATATCTCTAATAGAAGGTTCTCTCCAAGTCAAAGGTTTTATTAAACATTTCGGGTCACTTAAGGGCATCTGAAAGGAAGACAATACTTACTTTTTCCTATGCAAATACATCACACATCAGGTTGACATGCAAGCTTTGCTCCTAACTGCAACCTTACCAAGATAGTTAAAGCTGAAAAGTTAAAGTTGTGTTTTTCTACTGTATTCTGTGTGTCTGTGTGGTTTGTTTGTTACAGAAATGGGGAGAGACCTTCTAAAGCAAAAGCTACCTGCTCCCTAAATCATGGGTCCTGATTTTGAAAGGTTTGGAGAACTGAGATCTCAAATGCACATGAACGCTGCTCGTGACTGCCCGGTTCATCCGAGCCTTTAGGATTTTCTCCACTGCTGGGAGAGGGGGCAGGGAGGAGAGGAACTGTCATTTTAGGATGAGCTTCCTCTAGAACCAACATGTAGCCAAATCAAGGTGGTAGAAACCTCTCCAAACTCCATCGCAGACAGACAATACCAGACTATTTTGATTTCCCCTCTCGCTAGGTTTTGGCGACAGCTGCGCTGGTGTCAGCAGGGAGTCCAGCTCTCTGGTACCCAGACAGTGGCTCTGGGCATCACCGCGATCCCAGCGGCCCGGCGCGCCCAGGGCTGCCTGGCCACCGCTACCCTCTCCCGCCCGCCTCGCGGTCAGGGCGCTGGGGCAGCCCGCGTTTCCAGTAGGCGAGCAGAGGGGCTCCACTTTGGCCAAGAAGAGGCCACTTGGGGAGGGGAAAACCTTGGGTTGGGGTGGCGAGCACGGGAAAGAAGGGGAGGGCCGCGGGGCACAGAGAAGGGCTGCGGACAAGCTAGACAGCGCTGGCTGAGACGACCTCAAGGCTGGGGCCCCGCAGGTGTCCCGGGAACGCACCACCATGCGACCACAGGCAGCTGGGAGCGGGAAAGGGCTCCACCAACACCCTACCACAGCAAAACCCCGCAGGAACCAGGACCTGAGGGGATGCTGCCCCAAGGCGGGGCGGGGAGGGGGCTAGATTCCTGGAGGCGCGCCCCCACCAGCCTGGAGAGGCTGAGCGCATCCCGTCTGTTGCCCCCGTGCGCCCCGAGAGGGTCCGCAGGGAAGCTGGGGGTTTGGGGGAGAAGGCAGGGGGCTCCCGCGCTGGGCAAAAGGCAACGGGCCAGGGGCTCCTGGGTTCCCAGGGTCTCCCCAGATCTGTCCAAGTCCGGGAGATGCAAGCTGCCACGGACTTGAGGAGGAGGCAGCCGCCCGTCAGGAGCCAACTTTGTGCGCGGCGGACGGGGTCGGGGATGGGGTCCGGGGACGCGTTACCTGGGCACCGGAGCGCAGTCAGCGCCAGCAGGAGCCCGAGCGGCGGCGCCCGGCCCGGGGGCGGCATGGTCCTCGGCGCGCGGTGGGCGCGGCGCGGGGCTGCTCCTCTAGCGCGCCCGGCCCGGCCCGCGGCTCCCGGGGCAGCCCCCGGCGGCTACGCCCGGGCGCCGGGCATGGCTCGCTCCCAGCGCGCCGCTCCTCCCCAGACGCAGGCGCCGGCGCTGGCGGCGCTTCCTCGGCTGCGCCTCTGCGCGCTCTCCTGGGATCGGCCGTGCGCGGCCGGGGAGCTGGGCGCCGCCGGGGCTCAGCGCCCCGCGCCCTCGCCCGCTGCCCCGCACTTGGCCCGAGTTGCGCGGCCCCCGCCGCCGCCGCCGCCGCGGCTCCTGCGCCCCAGCGCCCGTCCCATCCCGGTCGCGCCGCCGCCGCCTCAGCCAGCGCCAGCTGCCGGCCGCCTCTCGAGCCAGCGAGAGAGTGAGCGAGCGCCGGGGAGGGGCGGGCGAGGGAGGGGCCGCGGAGGCCGGGGGAGGGGCAGCCGCCCGGGAGCCGGGGCACCAGGCTGCCGCCCAGCCGATAGGCGGCGGGACGCGCCACTCCTCGGCGTCCCCGGGGGGAGGGCGCGTGGCCGCGGAGGCCTGGCGAGCCCAGGCGGGGTGGTCGGGGGCGCTTGCGCGGACTGGGGCCGCGGGAGGGGCGCAGAGTGCAGGGAGGGGGTCCCAGGTAGATCGGGCGTGTTGGGGGCGTAATGGTGGGAGTTCCCAAGGTCGAGGGGTGAGGGAGCTTTGGGAAGGTCCTCGGAATGGGGCAGCGACGCCTGGAGAGGAGGTGTCTGCAGGGAGAGACTGCGGGGCTGAGCGCAGACCAGAGGTCCGGCGTTCAGTGTGGCACAGTTTGGGGGTGTCTGCGGGGAGGGAAGGCCTCCGGACTCTGGGAATACGCGCGGAGAGTCTGCAGAGCGCTGGGGTGGCGGCGCGGTGCGCAGGCCGGGTGCAGTCAGGGATCCTGGGCCGATTGAAGGCGTCTCGGGGATGTCTACCCGAGTGAGAGGCAGGGACCCTTATATGCCCGAGCCGGAGGACGCGCCTTCCCATTTCTCGAAGGCCACGCGGAGGCGGAGGCCCGTTCTCTGTCTCCCGGAAAGGGCAGATTCCCCCCCGGTCCGGGGACGCGTTCCCAACGCAGGGGTAGGCAATGACGACGCGGGGGTGCAGCGCAGGGCCGGGGTTCCTCCATCCAGTGGGCAGGGAGGTCACAGGTCAATAGGACCCCGGTGCCTATTGTCCCAGAACCACTGATCCTCCTGGGCGTCCCACCCCCAACCCAGGCCAGGCAAGGGGGGGTGGGCGAAGCGGAATGAATGAGTCATGCTGGGTGCACGTGGGGGCACCTCCGGCAGCGCTCAGGTGCCTTGAAAGCTGGGAGGACAGGGGGCGCGGGGGGCGGGGCGGCCCACTCGGGTTGGAATCCCCGCTCCACTGCAACCCCCATCATACCAGCCACTCGCGCCAATGTCTGTTTGCATGAAAAAGTGGGTCAAACTCTTTGGAAACGGTCAATGAGGCAGTGTGGGGTGATGGAAAGATAGATTTGGGGAAGACTCCGGAGTCATGGAGTCTTGGCTGAGAATCCTGGCTCTGCCATTCCTTAGTTGTGCAACCTGGGCTGAGTCACTTGTTCCTCCGTCAGCCTCAGTTTCCCCATCCGAGAAATGGAAGCCATGGCAACACCCACGAGGTGTCCCCAATAACGCATTGAAAGCCCCTGACCCATGAAGTAAGAGCTCATTTAAAGTATGCACTGTGGACATTATCATCCTCATCATTACGGCCATTATTATGATGTAGCTGATTTTCCTCTGTGGGCCCAGAGCTCACATCAGAACAGTCCTCCGCCCCTCCCAGCTGGCGAGGGGGTGGGGGCCGGGCACCTGCTTCATTAGTACAGACAGGCTCATTAGCAGAGGCAGCACCCGGTGCTTCCTAGATAAAAGAAGGAAAAGAGCCAGGGGCAGGTGGCGCATCTCCAGCCCAGGTTAATGACGAGGTGGAAAGGGATTTTCCCGTTGCTGCCAACAGGCTTCCTTTTCAAGACACCCACGCCCCTGCCAAGCCCCCTCTGGGCTCCCTGGCAAGGCCTGCGATGCATGGAGAGCCACACGACAGGCTGGACCATGGGACTGGGGGTCTCCTCTGGTCTGGGATGGCCTTGCAAGGGGCCCATCTGTCCCCTCTCTGTGACTCTCCCCAGCTGGAAGGATGGTCTGCAAGATGCTGTCATGCCTTTCTTAGCCTCCTCTGTGCCCGGCTGCCCCAGACACCCCTCCTCCTTCCCATTCACTCGTCCATAAGTAGTCGCTGTGCAGAGCACCTACTGTGTGCCAGCTCGTGCGGGCGATGGTGAAACAGGAAATGAATGGAACGCCAGTGCCTGCCCCTCCAGTGAATTCTCTGTCTCAAAAGGGGGCAGGGTGGGGCAAATGGGACACAGCTAATCACGAGGCCATGTGGCAGCAGGGGAGAGACCCCAGGGTGTTCATGCCAAGGGGAACCCCACGTTTGACCAGGAAGCAGGTGGGTGAGGCTGGGAGTCTGTGACCAAAGATTAAAAAGTCATTTTCTGGCAGGGGTAAGGGGTCATTCTGTGGCTTAGTGAGGGTCATGAATTGGTCCAGCAAGTGCCCAAGCCAGGGGTTATACAGGCCCAGGTGTGATGGCAGGCAGCAATTGCCTCCCCCCTCCCACACCAACCCCCCAGTCAGAACCCCCTGCCTCTCCAGGGCCAGGCTGGGGCTACAGGCGGGCGTGCCCTCCCAGACTGAAAGATGCTTTTGATGGGCAAGGAGAGAGATCTGTTTTTGAAGGTGCCTTTTCCACAGCCCAGCTGTGTGACTTTGGACAAGCCCCTAACCCTCTCTGAGATCCTATGTGGAATAAGGATCAGAATTCCAGCCCCGCCTCAGCCTGTCTTGGGTTTGGATGAGGATGTCTGCATATTACCCAGGCCCCTGAGCCTGTATCTCTAATGGGGACGTTTCTGGAGTCAAAAGCCTTCCTGGATTCTGAAGGGCTCGGGGGAAAGCCCAGGGGCTGGCCGCAGTGACTGGGAGAACCCAGGGCCCGGTGGAATTCCCCTCTCCCCCCTACCCCACCCTGAAAACCCACAATCTCACCCCTAGCCTGCTGGCCTCCTATCTCAGGGAACGATCATCCAGATTACACAGCCCACACTCTTCCCCCCATGTACAGATGGGGAAACTGAGGCCAGGAATGATCCTTCCCCTAGTTCTGTAAGACGGTGGGGGTACAGATCCAACTAAGAGCCAGCCTCAGACCCCAGCCCAGCCGTGCAAGGCTCCCCACCCGGCCCACCACCCTCTACCCACCGGGAGGCTGCCCCCAGCGCGGGTCCCTCCCGGGTCCTTCCCCGCCCCCAGATCTGCTGCCGCTCAGCCCACGGGCCGCCGGGCTGCGGACGAAGAGCAACATTGCCACCTCGTGGCTGTAGCTGGTACTGCATCCTGGCCCGCGCTGCAGGAGGAAGCCCGCGGTCAGAGTCGGGACGCGGGTGGGGACGGGGGGTTACGAGGCAAGGAGATTCCGCCACCTCCGCCAGCTCGCAGCACCTGTAACAGACCCCTGTACCCTTGAACGCCAACATTTCCAACACGCAGGTGGCTGCCCCCGTGGTGACCCACCAGTTGAGACGTTCTCTGCAAAGACGGAGACTGTCCCTTGTCACATGCAAACACTGACGTTTAGCTGAAAAGTCGCTGGCATCTTCGCCAAGGGACACAGGATTGACTCAGACCGCATTTCCACCACCTGGTGAGCGGGGGCACAGGGGGGCCTCTCAAAATAGAAGTTGAGTCCACTTACACAGGAAATCAAGAATTTCCTTAACAAGCAAGAATTTCAAGAAAGCAGCTACTTGCACACCTGGATGTGCGGACCCAGACGGAAGGAAGGCGATTCTTTCTTTCATTTCTGGCACCCTCGAGTGCTGGTATCACTCTCTGTCCCCTTCCTCAGCTTTATTCTTCTGAATAACATGACTGGTTACCACCTGGCACCATATATACAGAGAGAGGCCCAACGAATACTGGTTACATAAATCAATGAATGAATGAATGAATGAAAGGAACTCAGGATTGGACAATAGACTGAGAGCTGAGCCCTGGGGAGGTGACAGAGGCCCCTGTGAGCCTGTGAAAATTGAGACCAGAAGGGACTTGTGGTACAGCCCCCACTGCAGGGAGGGTCTCCCCAGGGAAGACATTCCTGGTGTGTTTAAGCAGAAGGCACCTTGAACAGCCCTGCCCGACAGAGATTCGTGCGTGCCCAGACTGGGCGTGGGAGCGGGGTGAGGAAGCGGCCAGGGGTGAAGATACCATCCGGTGGGACTTGGGAGCAAGTTTAAAATGTGCCAGGGCGGAACAAGTCTAATGACTAACAGAGCGGCATCCACGACGCCCGGGCGCTGCTCGAAGCACTTTAGCGCTTTGCACGTGTGTTGTTTTCCATGGTGGTGACACGCACCTAACGTGAAATTCACCATTTTAACCATTTTAAAGTGTACAGTTCAGTGCCCTTTAGTCCATTCACATGCAGCCGTCACCGCTGTCTAGTTCCAGAACATTGCCACCACCCCTAAACAAGATAAAACCTACCCGTTAGCAGTCGCTCCGCATTCCGCCCTAGTCCTTGGCGGCCTCTAATCTCCTTTCTGCACCTATAGATTTGCCTCTTCCGGACGTTTCGTAGGAACGTGGTCTTTGTGTCTGGCTTCTTGCACCCGCCATTGTGTGTTCAAGGTTCATCCGTGCGGTAGCATGAGTCAGCTCTTCGCTCCTTTTCATGGCTGAATCATATTCCATTGTGTGGATGGACCACGTGTGTCTATCCACTCATCCGCCGGTGAATATTTGGGTTGTTTCTGCCTACAAACACTGCTATGAATAGTGCTGCTATAAACATTCATGTACTAGTTCCTGCTGGAAGCCCTGTTTTCAGTTCTTTGGGGCTCACATGTTTTCATTCGTTTAATCCCTACAAACATCCCTTCCTTTTATAGCTGAAGAAATTGAGGCACAGAGAGGTTAAGCAATTTTTCCACGGCCAACTAGCAGGCGGCAGAATCAGACTGGACCCCGCGCAGTCTGACTCCAGGTCCGTTAGCCACTGAGACGGATGAGTATACCAGCCAGCACACACCCCTCCCCACGCGACAGCGCCTTGGCACAGTCTGAGCCCCCAGAAACTGGATGCTGCCCTGTCTCCCTCCCCAACAGGCTCCCAACTGGTTGAGTGGCAAGGTGCCAGCCCTGGGGGTACAGGAATGAGAGAATGACGGGTCTTGGCCAACCACATTCCATCATGACAGGGACTTTCTGCAGGAGGCCCATGACCCAGTCTGACCAATGAACTGTAAGGGGAGTTGGGGGACAATCGATCTCCTTGATCAAATGCAAGAGGCAAAGGCCCTATTTTGCCCTCCACCCCCTTCCTCCTTGGCAGCTTGGTGAGTAAGGGTGAGATGGGAAGGGCTCTGGCAGCCCTCTTGTGACCATGAGGCACCATGGTGCCCACCACCACCAGCTACAGGTAGCAGAGTGGAAAGACAGAGAGATCCTGACAACATCCTTGAGCCAATGTGTCACCCAGCAGTGCTGCCTCGAGACTGCTGTCCACTGAGATGACAGACTGCATTGTTTAAACACAGACATTTGGATATACACTACTTGCAGCAAAAAGCAGCCTAGTTGATAAAGATGGCATTTTAGTCAGGGTTCTCCAGAGGGACAGAACCTATAACTGTGGTC
Organism: Propithecus coquereli; assembly: GCF_000956105.1. Taxonomy (NCBI): domain Eukaryota; kingdom Metazoa; phylum Chordata; class Mammalia; order Primates; family Indriidae; genus Propithecus; species Propithecus coquereli. The sequence goes on from NW_012154285.1 coordinate 2,226,605, forward strand.
CCCAACCCCCGGGCTGGGGCCTGTTAGGAACCAGGCGGCACAGCAGGAGGTGAGCGGCAGGTGAGTGAGCGAAGCTTCACCTTTATTTACAGCCGCTCCCCGTTGCTCGCATCACCGCCTGAGCTCCGCCTCCTGTCAGATCAGTTACTGTCCCCCGTCACCCCCAGATGGGACCATCTAGTTGCCGAAAACAAGCTCAGGGCTCCCACTGGTTCTGCATCATGGTGAGTTGTATACTTATTTCATTATATGTTACAGTGTAATAATAATAGAAATAAAGTGCACAATAAATGTAATGCGCTTGAATCATCCCAAAACCATCTCCCCCTCCCGTCTGTGGAAAATTTGTCTTCCAATGAAACTAGCCCCTGGTGCCAAAAAGGTTGGGGACCATCGACCTAGAGGATACACAGAGAGAAAGCACAAGGAGAAGAGATTTATCAGGGGAAGTGGCTCACTCAGTCGTGGAGGCCGAGCAGTCCCATGACAGGCGTCTGCTATCTGGGTACCCCTTAATCCATCAAGTTGACACCCCAAAACCACCCCTCACAGGTGGGTTCAGGAAAAGCCCTAAATGGACTGTGATATGTATTTACCACTCAACAAAATAACTAAGAGCTTAAATCAAATGGTAAATATATATATATATGTACAGAAAAGTCCGTTTCTTTTACACTAACATTGTCAGATGTTATTTTTCAAATTATGTGTTCCTGGCAGAGGCTCAAAGATACAAATACTGAAAAAGCAAAACTGCCAACCCTAAGAGAAAAATACTGCTAATATTTTAATGTATTTTTCCAGTCCCTTCTCTGTGCATACTCTACATACCTTTTATTAAAAATGGGTTCACATGAGACGTACTGTTTTCACTTATTCTTTGCATTTAATTATATATTATGAACATCTTTCCATGCCATTCAAATATTTTGCTATATGATAATTTTAATGCTGTTGTATAATCCTATCATTGGAAATGTCATAATTTGTGTGTTTTTGTTTTTTGAGACAGAGTCTCGCTCTGTCACCCTGGGTAGAGTACAGTGGCGTCAGCCTAGCTCACAGCAACCTCAAACTCCTGGGCTCAAGCAATCCTCCTGCCTCAGCCTCCCTAGGAGCTGGGACTACAGGTGCACCAGGACACCCAGCTAATTTTTCTATTTTTAGTAGAGACGCGGTCTCACTCTTGCTCAGGCTGGTCTCAAACTCCTGACCTCAAGCCATCCTCCTGCCTCAGCCTCCCAGAGTGCTGGGATGACAGGCGTGAGTCACCGCGCCCGGCCAGAAATGCCATGCTTTGTTTAACCAACGTTGCTGAACGTTTGAGGTCATTGACTTTTTCCTGCACCATTATATTTAACACATGTGCACAATTAGTTCTTCAGAGCGCATTCCTAAAAAGTGAATTGCCAAATGAAAACATACGGCGTTTAGGGATAGTCACATTAAGCGCCTCTCTGACAAGCTGTACTGATTCAAATCCTACATGTGTATGGTGGTGCCCATTGGCTCAGATCTTTATCTGAGGTCGACAAACTCAACCTGTTTTATTTATTCATTTTTAATATACAGTCTCTGTTTTATGCAATTATTAAAAGATTGAAACTTCAGATTATTAGTTCATCATACAGTATGAATTTGTAAATATCAAGAAGACGATTGCAATGAAATTTAGAAATTTAGTGAAATCATCACTAGTTGTAATTTTATCATCACTTATTATGATAATTTTTTTAATCCACAACCCTTTGGTAAAATCTCAACATCTGTCTGGGTGTGGGGATGATAATTATCTGTTGTTGGGGACGTGGGTGGCTTTTCACATCTGCGTAGCTCTTTCTCTTGACCACCTATGCCCGCATATGCTTTTAAATACTTTTTCTTTCTCTCACAAATTATACTTATTCTTTAGTCTTTGTTCAGGGGAGCTTCCTGTGGGAAGACTAGAGCGCGTTCAGCGCCACACCAGGATTCATGGGAATTAGCTTCTCGGGTTTGCAAAGCGCTGTGGCTCCTGGGAGGTGCGGGAAATGTCCCTTTACACAGGACCAGATGCAGGGGCGTGACAGAGCTGTCGGTGGGGCAGTGGGACCGGAGCTTGATGGATGTGGTCCTACACATCCTCTTAGAGGACCCCGCTCGGAGCTGACCGGCTTGTCAAGTCACTGCGTTCAGCCCACAAAGAGCCAAGAGTTCCCTTCTTATCTGGAACCACAGGGCTTGGAATAATGAGTTATATTTTTATAATGATGAAAACCTGAGACCAAAGGGAGTTATTGGCTCACGTAATCAAAGTGTTTATGGCTTCAGGCTTGGCTGGTTCCAGGCACTCAATGTCCTTGGGCTTCAATCTCAGCAAAAGGTTGGCGGGAAAGGAATGTCACCGGCCACAGCGAGGTCACCTGCCTGTCACTGCGTTCATTGGCCAGGCCTGAGTCACGTGCCCAGTCCTGGAGCTGGGAGGCGGATGAGCCGCGTCTAAACCACACAGCGCAAGAGGAGGGAGGGGCGGGTCCCCTGAGGGGAACCAAGGTGCTCTTTTCAGAAAATGGGTACCTGGAGGCCGAGGGTCAGAAACCGCAGACGTCCACCGCAAGTGGACTCAGTGTGAAAAACGGACCAGGGAAGACTGGCGAGGGCCGACCCCCACCCCTCCCCTCCCCACATGTGCTCCTGCACCCCGCGGGAGGAAGACAGCTGAGGGCGGGCGCGCGCTGCGAGGATGTGAAACGTGGTCGCGTGTCCTTAAGCGTGTTGGCCTTGAGCAAGCCCTGCCTTTGGCCCCGGGAGCTCCGTTGCCCCATTTCGCACAGTGGACACCCCGAGAACGGTGGAAGTCGCGATTGAACACGCGAGCCACGATCCCGGAGAGGAAGGCGAACGAGAGCACCACGAAAGGACCTTCTTACAGGCTCTTCCCGCACGCGGCTCCCTGCCGCTGTGCTTCTCTGGCTCGGCCGTTTCTAGCACAGGTGTCCGGCCGGGAGCGCTCTTTAACATCTGATAAATGAATATGCTCTTCCTTGTCCTGCTGTTATTGGGACCTTCCCATGTGACAAACCATTTAACCATCCCAGCAAAACTGGAGTGGGTGTTTTTATCCCCATTTTACAGACAAGGAAACTGAGGCCCTGGGCTTTAATCAGTTTGCCCCAAGTCATTCAAACGGCAGAGTCGGGGTTTGAACCGAGACCTAGCTGTCCCCATAGCCCTCTTCGAGCCTCCATGGTGCTCCGATGTCAAGACTCAGAGCCACCCGCAGAGGGACAAAGCACTGTCTCTGGGTCACACCCACCCCTCAGGAGCTGCGTCCCTAGCGTGGTCACCCAGTTGTCCACCACTGAGGACTGCTTAACTTCCTCCACCGAGGTTGAACTTAAACAGAGAATAACAAACTGGGCCATGAGGACCGGTGATGGAACCACATGTACAGAATCGGGTCGGCTGGGAAAGCCGGGACCCGATAAGAACACTGGGATCCCCGCCATGAAAATTCACGTGCATTAAAGATGCCACAGTGCTGAGCTCCGCGTCAGCCCCCGGCAGACCTCACAGCTGTCCTTGGTCATACGTCTGCACCTTGGCTGAGGGTCCTCTGAGCCGGGCTGGGCCCAGCTGACTCCCTGCGAGCTGTGAGCTGGGCCCAGCGTCCACGCACCTCTCCTTCACTTTGGACCAGCAGACCAGCCGTGCATGGTGGTCTTGACGCAATGGCACAAACACAGTAGGGGAAGGCCCACCACACAGCAGATCGCAAGGGTCTGCTAGCCTCCCATTGGCCAAAACACGTCACATGGCCAAGTGCAAAGCCAGGGGCACGGGGAAGGACATTCCGCTCTTGGAGGAACTGCAACATCACATGACAAAGCGTGTGGATTCAGGAAGGAAAGAAGGATTGGGAACAACAGCACAGTCTCCCACAGCACGCAGATACCATCACTTGCAAACCACTACCCAAGCTATAACATCTAGGATTTAGTTCGGTTGTGAGCAACAGAAAAAATGGCTTAAACAAGATAAAACTTTGCTTCTCTCTCACATTCAAAAAGTCCAGTGCTGGCCAGTATAAAGCTGGTGTGGTGCTCCGCAGTGTCAGGACGCTAGGCTCCTTCTATTTTGTCGCCTTACTATGAATGGTCTCCATTCCCCAAGTCACTTCTTGGTCCAAAGTGGCTGCTGAGCTCCAGCCATCATGTACAAATTCCAGCAATCAGGAAAGCAAGCAGAGAAGGGCATGGCTCCTCCATTTCAAGACATTCCTTGGAAGGGTCACTGCTACCAACAGCTTCTGCTGTCACCAGAAAGGTGGGGACGGATGGGGCAGACAAGCCACAGATGTCCACCACAGATGTCCCTCTCAGTGACCTCTGATGTCACATCTTGAAGTGAAAGAGAGACAGCACAAGCTCCCAAGTCCAAAACCATCCCAGTTCAAATCCCGGCTCTGCCACTCAGTAGCTATGTGATCTCGGGCAAATGGCTCCACCTCTCTGAGCCTCAGTTTTACCATCAGCATAATGGGGATGGTGATGGCCATTACTGTCTTGAGCTGGGCTGGGGCTTAGAGAGAATATGTCTGCAGGTAAAGTCCCTGGCTCATGGTGGGTACTCATAAATAGTAGCTATTACCATTTAACTGGATTGTACTGGGTGTGGGGGTATGGGGGACACATGCCGGAATTTGCTTTGGCCCTTACCGCCCCCCAACACCGTCCCCAACTACGCTCCATCCTCTAAGGCACGGGCCAGCAAAGTTTTTCTGAAAAGAGTCAAATAGTACAAAACGTTTTAGGCTTTGCAGACCACACAACATCTCTGTTGCATATTCTTTTTTCCCTCAACCATTTAAAAATGCAAAAACCGAGACCAGCCTGAGCAAGAGCAAGACCCTGTCTCTGCAAACAATAGTAAAATCAGCCAGACAAGGTAGCGCAGCTACTCAGGAGACTGTAGTCCCAGCTAATCAGGAGGCTGAAGCAGGAGGATCGCTGGATCCCAGGAGTTGGAGGCTGCAGTGAGCTATGACCACGCCACTGCGCCCTAGCCTGGGCGACAGAGCAAGACCCTCTCCAAAAACAAAAAAAAATGCAAAAACCATTCTTAGCTCAAGGGCTGCACATAAACAGGGAACGGGCTGGATTTGGCCCACGGGCTGGAGTTTGCGGGGCCCTGCCTAAGAAATGCCTCTGCTTATCCCAAAACGACATCTGTAAGTGAGTCAGTGAGAACTCACCAGACGTCACAGAGCAGCGAGCGGCGGTGGAGAACAGAAGATGCCAGGGGACTGCCGTGCAGTTGCCTTCAGAGGCATCTCAGGTGGACCGGAACACAGCACAACTTCACAACTGACCCGTGACATCCCTGCCCTGTGCAAGGCACAGCCCGTGAACAATTTCACCGGATCAAGGTATGTTTGATCTAGCCCCCTTCGGCCAATTGAGGAAAACGAGTCCCAGAGAGGTTAAGTCACTGAATGAAGGTCACACAGCTAACAAGTGGCAGAGCCAAGATTCGAACTCCAACCACTCTCTTTCTACTCCCGCACTTCATTCATCCTGTCTCTGCAATTTCTAGAACGAGCTGCCTTCCATCCCTGGATGGGGATGCCGTGAGCATGACGCTGGCCGAGGGCTGACCCTGAAACCAGGACTGCCTGGCCACTGCTACCGCCAAGTGCCCCACCGGCCCCCGGGGGCCCCTTAGATGGTGCCAAGAGCCCTCTCTCCCTGTCGAAGCGAGGCCTGATTTCCAGAGCTCTTCGGGAGAGCTCATGCAGCTAAAAGGAGAGGCTGTAAACACTAAATATAACCGCTTGAAGCAGCGCTGACAGCTCCCTGCAGAACGGAGGTTCGGATTATGTAACGAGGCTGCCTGGGGAAAGGAGGCTTGTGCCTGTTCAGGTCTTTCCAAAAAGCGGAAAAAGCAGATAAAGAAAGTTAAAACCATGCTCCTTAGACCTCATTCATTCATTCCCTGCACAGATATTTATCAAGCCCCAGCCGTGCACCAGGCACTGTCGCAGACACTGGGGACGGGACAACGAACCTCACAGGGGACAGGCCCCGTGCGGGTGAGGCTGGCGTTCCAGTGCAGGGAGGCCAGCCATAAACCAAACAAGTATGTAAACTGTGGAGCAGGGGGATGCAAATAAGTGCAGAGAGAAGTAAAACGAGAAAGTATTTTTAGAGTGGAAGGGAGTGGTTTTAAGCAGGGGAGGGACTCTGAAAAGGTGACACTTGAGCAGATACTTAGAGAGAGGGGACGCGCCACACAGGTATCTGATGGAGGAGGGTCCCAGGCAGTGGGAGCAGAAAGTGCAAAGGCCCTGAGGTAGGACTGGGCCACCATGACAAAGGCACAGATGGAGCCCCGTGGCTGGGACGGGGGGCTTTGCAGACACCACGGCCGGAAAAACATAGCTCGCAGCAACCAGCAAACACAAGCTGTAGCTGCCGACAGACAGCTGTGACCGAGCTGGCTGACACAGGGGAAGGGCTCTGTGGGGAAGGGGAATGAGAGCTGGTTCTTCCTCAGTCTTTGGGAGGCAGAATTCCAAGATGGCCCCAAAGATCCCCACGTTGTATGACCACGAACGTGACGGATCTCACACCTGGGATTACGTTGTGTTTCACGGTGCAGTGAACTCTAAGAAAGGAAGATTATCCTGGTGACCCCTTAAAAGAGACTGGGCTCCTTGTGAAGTCAGAGGTGTGAAGCGTGAGGGGGATTCTCCGCGGCGGCTTTGGAGACAGAGGAGGCCGGTGGGAAGGAATGGGGGGCGGGGGGCTCTAGGAGCTCAGAGCAGCCCTGGCGGACAGCCAGTGAGGAAACGGGGACCTGAGTCCTACCAGCACAGGCGCCGAACACACACACACACACACACACGACACAACCACGTGAGCTCAGCAGAGGACCTCGAGCTCCAGGTCAGGACACAGCCCAGCAACACCTTGACTTCAGCCTCGTGAGACCCCGAGCAGGGGGCCTGGCCAGCACCTGCCTCGAATCCCAACCTACGGAACTGTGAGCTAATAAGTGGGTGCTGTTTTAAGCTTCTACGTGCGGGGTCACTTGTTATGCAGCGACAGAAAACAAATACATATTCATGGAGTATCTTTGAGTGCCTACTCTGTGCCGGGCCCTGTCAGGCGCTGGAGACATAGCCAGGAGCGAGACAGATAAGGTTCCTGTCATCGCGGAGCTTGTATTCAAGTTAGGGAAATGAACATAAAATTAACGAGATACTAATGTCAGAGGGAGGTAATGCTGATCCCCGAAAGATGAGGCCCCCAGGGGCCAGAACAGTGGCTAAGTTTGGAAGGCTCACTTCTCCCAGCCCGCTGAGACATGAGCCAACCAACCAACCCCCAACAGGCAGAATCTTTAGCCAAATCCGAAGCCCTGTGTGTTTTGGACTGCCCCTCTCTGACCTCATCCCCTACGGGTCTTGATAGCTGGAGTCTCAGAAGTCATTTTGTGGCCATGAGGAGAAGGCCAAGAGAGTCACAGAGATTTGGACCTTACAGCTCCTTGTGTTGGAGCCTCCTAGCCAAGCTTCTCTTCCTCAAACATACCAAGTTTGTCCCCACCACAGGGCCTTTGCACATGCTACTCCCTCTACCTAGAATACCCATCCCCCAAATCATCGCATGGCTGGCCTCCTCGCATAGTTCGGGTTTATCCTGAAATGTCACCTCCTCCGAGACCTTTGTGACCACCACCCCCATCCGAAGAAGCCCTCCCCACACACGAATCTATTTATCCACCCTGTTTTATTCTCTTCTTAGTATGTATTATTCTCATAAATTAGTTGGTTTATTAACCTCCTTGCGGATGGCTTATTTCCTCCCCCGGAATATAAGCTCTCATTCTGCAGAAACTGTATCTTTTCATCGCTACTTCCCAGATCCTTATTAACAGTTCCTGGCCCCGGACAGACACTCAATAAACATCCGTTGACTGAATGATTGGAAAATTCCTTTGATCAGCCAGGGGTTGTTTTTCTTTCTTCCATGGGGAAAGGAAAAAAAAAGCAGTGAAAAAGGAATAATTCATAGAAAAATGAAAATCCTAAGCAATAGCGAGACATCCATTTGCATAATGACAAGCATCTGATTTTTAATATAATTCCACCTCCGAAGTGAGACGTTAGCTATTCAAATGTAGCCAGGCCCCGTGAAAGGGCTCAAATAAACGGGAGCAGCAATCGCAAGGGTGGAAATCAAAATCTTCCACTGGCTGTTTCCCCTCCGTCACAAACAAGCTCAATTTGTGCCATCTAGAACTTGCCAGTTGTTCCAGACACCGTCAGCTGTCTAATCCCACGCCTATCCCAAACTTCTTTCTCCCAGGCCTCCTCACTCTAGAAGGGATGGGGAAGCTTGACACTTGCTTTTCCAGACTCTCTTGCAGACCCACTTCTGTCCAGTGAGATGAAATGAAAGAGGTCTGGAGATAGTCTGGGAATACCTCCGTGTACCTAAAAAAGAATAGAGGTGCCTGACTAGGCCCTGTCCCTTCTTCCTGCTTAAATGTAGCCTTGATGGCTGGAGTCACAGCAGTCGTCTTGTGACCATGAGGAGAAGGCCCAGAGAATGACAGAGATTTGGGGGGCTTACATCAATAAGCCGGTTTATCATTACCCAGAGATAACCACGTCTAGAATTCTTGATATATGAGAAAAATAAGTTCTTATTAAGCCACAACAGTAAGGTTTGCTGTGTTTACAAGCAAAAATATTTCTTACTGATATGCCAGGTGTATGGGTACAGACAGCTCCACATTAAGTGAACAAAATTTTGTCTTTTGCCAAAGCAATTGCACACCCACAATCTCATCATCACAACACCCTGGAGAGTTTGCCCGGGAAGACTTTAGACCTCCCATTTGTCAGATGAGAAATCTCAGATTCAGAGAGGTTAAGTGACTTGCCAAGCATCACACAGTATGCAATGAATGAAACGTGAGACCGAGAACTAAAACCTGGACTTCCAAATCCCCAGTCCAACCCATGGAAAGACAAGAACCCATAATATAAAACAGGATCCCTGGGACAACTAAAAAAAAAAAGAAAGAAAATTTTCATTGTAAATGACTGCTTTAGGCAAAGAAAAAACTATTATAACCTATTTAGAAACCCAGGACCCAAGTGTTCCAGTCTCAAAATGGTATTGTGGTCAGTGTAACTCTATCCATCAACCAAAAGGAATTCCAAAATAACTCAGTCCTTATTTGCATTTCTTGAACACCATAAAGACAATATGTGGTCCACAGAAATATTTCCTAAAATTCTCCTTCCCTCCCTCATCCACATCCTCCACACTCCATACCTCCTCTCATTCCTCCAAATTCCCCCAAAATCTCTCCTCCCAGCCACCCATGTCATCTTCCTGTTGTACTTGTCAACTTGCTGTTGCTCTGCTCCAAACCCACCCTTCTTTGCACGTTTGGTGACCCTGGAGCTGGACTCTGGAAACGTTTCTCCTTTGCCAGCTGTTAGATGTTAGGCTTTGTCCACGGAGGGTGATGGGTAGACACCGTGCAGGTAGGGGCGGGAGGGTGTGTCTATTCTAGGGTACAGTCCTCTGCTTCTGCTGTGAGAAGTCCAGCAGCTCTCGGACCACACCCAGCGGCCCTCCCGTGCCACCCCTGCAGGAGGTCCCCCCACACCCTCAGGCCACACTCACCCCGCCCAGCAAGCAGCTTCCATAGACCAGCTCTGACTCTTCCCTGGACCATGCTCTCCCCATCCCAGGGAAATTTCCTAGAAAGCAGCTCTGGCCGCTCACAAACTCCAGCAGCGGCAGATTGCACACAGGCACCAGCTGCAGGCTTCGTCTTCTGAAAAGTTTCTCCACTCCAGCAGACCGCGTGTTCTCGCGGGAGCTATCTCCTCTTCAAAGACATCGCTTCTCAGCCCTGGGGAGTAGGACGGCTCTTCCGGATGTGTAGCTGTTCATTACCCACCTCCCCTCAGCCTAGCAGTAGCCACATTTTTATACCTGACACTTCTGGACCCCTTACAGTCCTCTCTGATCCTGCTGGTAAGTTAAGCACCTCTTGCTAGTTAATAATGCTTTCTAGGGAACTTTCTCTGTTCAAATTACTGGGGTAGTTTCTGTATCCCGATTGGACCCTGACTGATGCAGAACTGGTTTTAAGAGTGGTTCCGGAAACAGAGCCTCCAGGATGGCATTTGGAGACTAGTTTGGTTATGCCCTTGGACTTGAGTATAGTCCTGGGATTTCGACCACGTAAAATAGGGTGCCAGTGACCCATGGCATGCGGGGACATCACAACAAATCCATCAGTGCAGCTGTCACCTGTGGTTGATTCTGACAAGGTGCCGACTGAAGCACGTGCCCCGGGAGCTCAGGTGGCCGCTGCATCTCTGACCGTGTGGCAGTGACGATGGCTTCAAGGCTGTGGACTCAGACGAAATTGAGATCCCGAGTCCCCAAGTCACGCTGAGTCTCCTGGCCAAAGGAACTTGCTTGCGCTCTTGGGTCCGAGAAGACGAGCTGTCGTCTTCCTGAAACCTGTGCCATCATCTCACCTCAGCAGATGCCCACGTCTTTCAGACCCACCGCAACTGCCCCCTGTTGGCACCAGAACCATAACTGGAATCTTAGGTTCCCCATACGTGCCAGGCCCAGGACGAAGGAGCTCTTATACCACGGGAATTGCAAGATTCTGCCCACATGGACTGGCAGAAACCTGAGGGGTGAGTGAGGTGCCAGACCAAGGCAGGCAGGTTATAACCCCAGAGAGGGCCGAGTTCGCTGACCTGGGTGCAGTGACTAGAGACTGTGGGTATGACGTGTTAGTTTAGGGAGCTGGCGGTGGCTCTAAACGCTTACTTGGTTGGTTGGCTGGAACCAGGACTCGATGGTGGCCCACATTTAATGAGCGGCGATGCCAGAGCTGCCCTGGCGTGCCGTGGAGGAGGGATCCAAAAGCCAAGGGGGGCTGGAATGTTGGGAAGGATTTGCCATGGCAACCTGCACACCTACCCAGCAACTGCACCCCCAGGGAGCCCAGAAAACACTTCTTTCTCTGAGGTGTTGGGAAATGCATTCGTGGGGGCAACACCTGCACCCTTGAATGTCCGTGGCTGTTCTCCTTTGTTGGCCGGGTGTGACGGGGGTGCAAGCTGGGGGTGGGGGCTGCCACGGAGACGGGCTCCCGACAGCTGAGGCCACGTGGCGGCACTTAGCCCCCCGAGAGGCTCGGCACACCCACCGTCCAGGATGCAGACACACCTGTGGTCGGGATGCTTTGGCCTGCGGGAGCTTTCGCAGAGACTAACTGTCCCAGCGTCCCCAGGAATGAAACAGATGGGAAGCCGCTAGCATACTGCTTGGGAACTCGTTTCACAACAAAGGAAGTGCTGCGATGAATGGGCTCGGGCCCACGGAAGGAACTTCAAGGGGATGGGAAAATCAGAGGCACAGACGGGGCGGAGGCAAGAAACCAGCAGCCCCAGAGAGAGCAGGTGCCGCTACTGTCCACAGCCCATGAGGTCAAGCCACGTGTCCTGCGTGGGCCCCACAAGAGACCTCTGTATCCGTGTGGCTGGAGAGTACTGTGTGCTCCTTGTGCCCGCCCCACCCCCATCTAGCAGGTGATGCACCTGTGGTTATTGGCTCAGGGTGGGGAAGGGACTTCCATGAAAGTAGACACCAAAGCCTTTAAGTTGTGTCTCTCGAAACCCCCAGCTCTTAGGTTCTGCAATCATAACGTCAAATGTCTTCAGAAACCAAGTCAAGTAACATAAATGCGCGAAGCAAGGCGTGTGGTGGGGACAGGGAGGGGCGCAGACTGTGGCAAACTGGAGAATGCGTGCTCTGCGTAAAGGCATTCTGATTCAATGATTGAAAAACAAACATTGGGCCAGGTGCAGCGGTTCATGCCTATAATCCCAGCACTTTGGAAGGCTGAAGCAGGAGGATCGCTTAATTCCAGGAGTTGGAGGCTGCAGTGAGCTATGATGATGCCACTGCACTCCAGCCTGGGCAACAGTGTGACCCCGTCTCAAAAAACTAAAAATAAACATAAAAAATAATAAATAATCATAGGGAACAGGTAGATATGTCCCCAGATTGACTGAGATTTTAGGAAACCACAGGGGAACGGGGGCTCAAAATAGAAATGAGCCATAGAACACGGAAAGGGAATATTGCAGTAGACGCCTGTCTTGTGTACCCTCCCTCGTACATTTGGAGAATCCCCACTGTCCGAGTCTTCATAAGAAACAGCAACTGCCTTACCAACAAATGCCAAATGATCCTTCTAAAATAATAATCATGCTAATGGCTAAAACTTAAAATGCTTATTCAGCTACCTCTGCTACATGCCTCACATATATTCCGTCATTTAGTCCACATAACTCCCATGGAGGTAGGCGTGGTTATATTACCCCCATTTTGCAGATGAGCACACTGAGGCACACATGTTGCCCAAGCTCACACAGATAACGTGCGGCAAAGCCCAGATTCCAACCCGATCTGGCTCCAGAGTCCATGCACTTAACACCTTGCCTCCCTTTGGACGGGGATGTGAGCGCGTGGCAGAGCTTGGCCGGCCAGACGTCACACTGGGGGCTCTTGGGCTGAAGAGGCAGAGACAGGAGGGCGCCGTTCTGGTGGCGGCAGCAGTGCCCAGTGTCCAGGGGCAGCAGGGCAGTGGTGACGTTTGGCTCTGGTGTCCACTGGCTCTGATGCCCAGTGCCCGGCAGCAGTAGCAGCGATGGCCCCGCCAGGCTAATTCTCTGGCGTGGCTTCTTTTTGGACGTTCCCCTACATCCCATTTTTGGAGTATATTTTTGCAGATTCTGAGCAACACGGTGAGCTCCTCGGGTATCATTTCAATAAATTCCTTTTCCACGTGACTCCGCTCGAGTCTGTCTCTGTTGCTCACGTGCAGGTATCCTGACCGCTACGGTCCTACTGGCTCGGACGCGCCCCTGCGTGCGGGACCTGAGCTCTGCGGCTGCTGCGCTCACAGGCAGCTCCCTTGTGGCTGGAGCTTCTCCGAGAGGGACTCTGGTCTTTGCAGCTCTCCAGACCCAGACTCGAATGACCTCGATTTTCCAGACTCTGAAACCGCACCAGGAGGGGACCGAGGCTGCAGATGGCCCCAGCGCTAGTAGAATCACATCTGTCCCGGTGACAGCAGCCAGGACTGCAGTGGGCAGTGCCATTCTGACCAGGTATTGAACCGGTCCAGATGAGAGGTGGCTTTTTTAAATCACATTTCATCATTATTAAGAATTAGCCCTGTGTCATTAGCACGCCAAGCTATCAACTGCAATCGTCCCACCATCTGGAAGAGGCTCACGCTGACAGCACGGAGCCCAGCTGGATGCTGTTAGGAGAGCCGTGAGCAGAGATCAGCTGAGAGGGAGAGAGAGAGGAAAAGGCAGACAGACAGACAGAGTGAGAAACAGAAACAGAGCGAGAGAGAAAAACAGACAGACAGACAGGGAGACCTAGTGACAAGGAGAGAGAAGTGTCAGGAAACCCCGGGAGGCAGTTCCCAGAGGGCTGGCTGCACTCTCCCCCTCCCACGCACCAACCCCAGCCCTGCAAAGGAAGGTGGGCGTCTCCTGCTGAGGGGTCACAGGTGAATGGGACGGGGCACAACCCAAATGTCCATTAATAAGGGAGGGGTATTAATTACAAAAGATCCATACAGTGGAATGTTATACAGGAACTGAATTTTAAAATACTACATTTTTTATGAACTGAAAAAATAATAATTAAAATGTTAAAGAACGCTCCCTTGGGAGTTGTGTTCGGGACCCTACAACAGACTAGTCAGACTAGGTAGTTTCTAAGCAACAGAAACGTAGCGCTCATGATTCTGGAGGGTGGGAAGTCCAAGATCAAGGCACCGGCGGGTTCAGGAGGCTCGGTCTCCACATCGTAGATGGCCCCTTCTGTGGCATCTCCAGTGGTGGGACAGGGGAACAAGTCCCGTGGGCCTCCTTTAAAAGGACACTAACCCCATTCATCAAGGTCAAGCCCTCATGACCAGTCACCTCCCAAAGGCCCCACCTCTTAATACCACCACACAAGGGAGCAGGTTTCCACATAAGAATCGGGGGGACACATTCAGACCACGGCGGGAGACAACAGCCCCGTTTATATACATTTGTTTCAACAGCTCCCCCCACCCCATCCTCCGCCTGGCATTTCCGGCGGGTGACCTCGTACGACAGAAGGGTTTCGCTATTTCACATTTGGGGCTGTCACCACAGCTATCAGAGAAGCATCTGCTAAGCACACCCTCCGCCTCCGTCACTCAAAGCTGGCCTTGAGTTCCGACTGATCAGGGGCCTCTGGAGGAAGGCAGAAGCTTCCGGTGCAAGGAGGTGGACCCCATCCCCCGACACGGCCATGGCTAGGACAGGTGGGAAGTCCTTCCCTCAGCCTGGTCAGCCCAGAGCAGGAAGAGGCTGGGACAGTGTCTCCTCCCTCACCTCACAAAGGCCCCCATGAAGAATCAGGGCAGGGATCCATCTGCCATATGCCCATTTCATAGATGTGGGCACTAAGTCCCAAACGAGGTGATGTGACAAGCGGGCCGAAGGTCAGGCCCTCTGAACTCACGAAGTTCCGTTCCGGAGGAGAGCAGCTGTCTTTGACCAGCAGCCATTCCCTTTCTTTTCTGTGAAATGGACCCAGATTTCCTCTGAGGAGCTACAACTCACAGGTCAAGTTGTCTGGACAGGGATGAGCGCACTCTCAAGTGGTCACATGATGCAAGCCTAGCCAATAAGATTCACAGGGAGGGTCCAGGGACAGACACGTAACCCGATTTCAACCAATGAGAGTCGGGCCTGAGAGTTTGGCTGGAACTCTTGGTGAAGCTGCGTTCCTTGCCACTGGGAAGGCCGACCTTTTAGACAATGACTGCAGGGTGTTTGCTGGGTCATTCAGGAAGCAGACACCAAGAGGAAGTTAGCAGGACAAGAGACCTTGGGGGTGATTCCCGTGAAAGATAAGAGGTGGAGGAAGCAGAAGTGGGTGAGAAAAGCCTTCAGGCCACGCTGCAGATCTGTCCACGCACACACAGTGGGAGCTCTGGAGGAAACACTGCCCTTTACAACAACCAGGCCCTCGTACCACCACCGCTCTCTGTCATTGGCTGGGACTCCCTGGAGCATCAAGGTCTCAGCTCAAAACCCGAGGCAGACCCTGGAGGGGCCACAGGTGGAGGCTGTCAGCTGATTGCACTCCATGCTGCTGAACGGCAGACTCTTCCCTGAAGTAAGAGCCAAGCCACGCGCCTCCAAGACAGAGCACATGGAACCGCCGGGGCCATCTTGCTGCCTTGAGAGGAGAGCTGGCCCAGTGGTGGCTCCCACACTGAGGACAGCAGCACCTTGGCAAGGGGGGAGCATGCTGATGACATCGACATTCATGTGTGGAAGCCATAATCCGCAGCGCGCTGGTGTTGAAGATGGGCCTTTAGGGGCTTGGACAAGGTCATGAGGGTGGAGCCCTCATGAATTGGATTAGTGGCCCTGTAAGAAGAGAGAAAAGTTGCTTTTCTCTCTCTCCACTGTCTGCCACGTGAAGGTACAACGAGAAGGCACCATCTGTGGACCAGACACTGGATCTGTGGCGCCTTGACCTTGGACTTCCAGCCTCCAGAACTGTGAGAAATGAATGTTTGTGGTCTAAGTCACCCAGCCTGTGTATTCTGTTACAGCAGCCTGAGCCGACTGAGAGAACGTTGTTTGAGGTCCTGGGTGCAGCCGTGCTTGAAATCTATGCGTGGGCTTCTTGGTTGCATGAACCAATGATGTCTTCCCTTTTCCTTGGACCAGGTGAGTTAGCTTTCTGTCACCGTCTTCCAAAGAAACTGACCGACATTCACAGTCAAACCAGCTTCTTTAGGTTCAACAGATGAATATTTTTAGTTAGTGGAATTCAGTTCAAACGTCCTCACAGATGCGCTGTCCAAGCAGGGACTTCAGCCTGTCCAGTCCGGGCGCTCTGTCCCCACAGCCATCACAGCTGGTCGAGGACAGCCACTTGAGACAGTGTTGTGATCCAGTCCCATGACAAATTCTAGAAAATCACCTTCACGTGCCTACCTCCAATACACATTCAGATGTTAACGATGAAGGGGCCAAAAAGCAAAGTCACCCTTGATGATCTCCTGTTGGATAATATGAGTAATTGCATTTCTTTAAATATGCCTTTTTGTCCAGGACTCGACAAATCAATAGAAAGTAGTGGTCAGCCAACCGCCTGGGCTTGAGCCCAGCACTCTCTAGCTGTGTGACCTTGAGCAAACAGCCCAACCTCTGTGCCTTGATTTCTTCATCCATAAAATGGGAGAAATGATTAGCACTCACCTCAGGGATGTGGCGGGAAGGTCACATGAGTTATTGCATGATGCAGCCATGGCTAGAACAGTGACTGCTGTGCATATATCCATATGTAACATTTTACGTTATTTTATATACTAATACTACAGTATAATTAGATAGAATAATCCTCTAAAGCATGTTTAGTACCCTCTTTAAGTGCTTTTGTTTTTCCAAAGCTGACGTCTGTACATCAGAAGAGGCGACTTCTCACCCCACATGGCCTGGATGGAGCCGGTGAGCAGATGCCGGCCCAGCCGCTGCCTTGGGTTTGTCTAACTCTGAGGGAAAAATATGCCAGCAAAGACGATGTTCTATAACCCAATTTGAGTGTCTCATTACAATTACATAATGCTAATTGCCGGCTTTGTGTTCCATTTGGCAACTTGTTAAAGTAATTGAACAAAATATAACTAATGAACAATTATAATGAAGTTTATAATTAGGTCCTTGAAACACTTGATATGGAAAATATTTCAGATGCTTTTTAAAAAACCGTTCTCAAGTGAGGTGAGGCAGACTCAGGCATTGGAGAATGCTATGAATGATTTTCCTGGTTTGAAATGAATAAAGCCCCCCCAAAATCATTATCCAGGTAACAGCACCTGCCAGCTGATATACTAACAGCACCCAGAGCTGATACACTAATTCAAAAGAGATAGTATTAACAGACATGAATGGCTAACCCAAGGCTTGGCACATAGTAGGTGCACAAGAAATATTAGTTCCTTCCCTCCCGTTGGGCAGTGAGGGTGGACAATGCCGTCCAGTACCATCTGTAGCCTGTGCGGCCTTGCCCAAGGGCCTGTCCCCAAGAAGCTCCTTAGTAAGTGTAGCTAAAAAAGAGAGTATTAAATCTGCCTCTTCCTGAAGACCTCCTTCCCCTCCACTCAAGATGAGCGATGACTTGGGGAACCTGCAGGTCACAAACTCGGGTGAGCAGGAGTGTAGTGGACTCTGTGGTTGGCAACCCAATAGCCATTCCCACACTCAAGGCGAAAAATCCAATACTTAAATAAACAACTTTATGGTGGAGGAGTCCAGCAGGCCCACCTTACCCAAGTGACCAAAGTTAATGTCCCCAGCAAGGGTACTAATGGACATCATGTGGCCCCTGATATGATGTACCCAGAAAGCTTCAGCTTCACCTCCACATGATCCTGCCCAAAGTTCATAAATGAATCCAAACAGAAAGAACCGTCGACAACCCAACACGAGGAGCGTGCTGCAAAATCACCAGCCTGCCCTCTCCAAAACACCAATGTCACAGAAGGTAAAGAAAGTCCTAGGAAGTTCTGATTTGCTCTCTAGAATAAGGAGACGTGACAACAGAGCACAATGTGTGACGTGGGGTTTTATTCTGCTATAAAGGACATTATTGGGACAATTGGCCGGATTTGAAAAAGGTCAGTAGATTAGATAATAGCAGTTTCCATGTTAATTTCCTGATCATTGTACTGTGGCTACGTCAGAGAATGTCCCTGTTTTTAGGAACTCACAATGCAGTATTCAGGGACAAAGGGACATTGTGTCTGCAGATACATGTGTATGCGTGCATCTGTGTGTGTCTATACGTATGTGGAGAGAGAAAAGAATGAAATGTCACATAATGCTAACGCTTGGGAAAATTGCGTGAAAGATATCTGGAATTGTTTGCGCTATTCTTAGAATTTTTCTTTAAGTTTGAAATTATGTCAGAACACAGAAATGAAAGGAAAAGAATCCAGAGACCTGCTTCCCAGTTTCCTCTGGTGCCAGGAGTGGCCATGAACAGAGTTCTGCCAATGGACCGGAGGGGAAGGCTGCTGAGGGTCTTTCTGGGGAAAAATATCCCCCTCATACAGTAAGAATGGACCGGCCAGGTGTGGTAGCTCAAACCTGTAATCCCAGCACTCTGGAAGGCCAAGGCGGGAGGATGTCTTGAGGTCAGGAGATCGAGACCAGCCTGAGCAACGGCGAGACCCTGTCTCTACTAAAAACAGAAAAATTAGCCAGGTGTGGTGGCATGCACCTGTAGTCCCAGCTACTCAGGGGGCTGAGGCAGGAAGATCGCTTGAGCCCTGGAGTTTGAGTTTGCAGTGAGCTATGATGATGCCACAGCACTCTACCCAGGGTGACAGAGCAAGACTCTGTCTCAAAAAAAAAAAAAAAAAAAAAGAATGAACCACAGAGAGACTTGACACTGCACTGGCTGCCCCTACCCCCACATCGTTACTTTAAACCTGTGAGGATGTGATGCCGTAGCTGCAGCAGCCATCTTATGACCATGAGGAAAAGGCCAAGAAACTCACAAAGGTGGTACCCAGAAGCCTGATACTGTTGCCCTGCTTATGAGGTTACACGGGATCATTCAATTCCTGAATTCCTTATCCATTCCAATCCATTGTTCAAGGCCCAGCATGAGACCTGTATCACTCAGGACCAAGGGACAGGGCAGCCCCCACGTCAAGCATGACCAAAGGAAAAATAGAGCTTTGCAGAGTTTCGCATCAGCCATTAAGTGCTCTGGCCTAGAAACAACATGTCACTTTTGCTCGCAACTCATCGGCCTTTATAGACCACGGGCCTAGCTTTGATTCCACAATTCTGTCTTATTTTTGAAGTTTTTCATGTCCGAGTTTGCCCCTTTTTCCCCAACCATAAATTCCCCATGGTAAGCTTTTAAAAATATTGATACCAGGCATTTCTCCAGACTGTTAACATCAGAAACGCTGAGTGGGGCCTGTGATGATACCAGTATTTTATAGTCGAGGTAAAACATCCGTATAGTCCAGTGCAAAAATCATACATGTACATCTCAGTTACTTTTTATTGTTGTAAAACAGACATATACACTTTGCCACTTCACCCACTTGCAAGTGCACAGTTCAGTGGCATTAAGTACACTCACAATGCGTGCGACCGTCACCACCATCCATTTCCAGAACCTTTTCATCATCCCAAACAGAAACGCTGTCCCATTAAGTACTAGCTCCTCATCCCTTCTTCCCCCAGCCCCTGAATAAGCTCTGTTCTACTGTCTGTCTCTGTGGATTTGCTGATCCTAGGTATTTCATATAAGGGACTTGCACAGTATTTGTGCTTTTGTGGCCAGCATCTGTCACTTAGCGTGTTTTCAAGGTTCATCGTGTTGTGGCATGTGCCAGAACTTCATTCCTTTTTAGGGCTTAATACTATTCCATTATAGGAACAGACCACATTTTGTTTATCCATCATCTGTTGAGGGACACTGGGTTGCTTCCACATTTTTGGCTACTGTGAACAGTGCTGCTGTGAACATTTTTCATGGACAAACATCTGTTTATATCCCTGCTTTCAATTCTTTGGGGTGTACACCTAGGAGTGTAACTTCTGAGTCACAGGGTAATTCGAGCTTTAATGTTTTGAGGAACCGCCACACTGTTTCCCACGGCGGCCGCACCACCTTACGTCCCACCAGCAATGCATGAGGGTTCCAATCTCTCCGCATCCTCGCCAAAGCCCAATTTTGGGGTACACATATATAAATTCAAGTAAGCCCCACATGGATAAAGATTTCTATCATTGCCTGCATCCGGAAGGCACCCTCACGGGAATCGGTATTGTTGAAAAGCCCCCCGGCAGCCAGGGTTAAGAACCACGTCCTAAACTTTTTGTGGTTCTATCTCTGGCAAGGCTGACCAACTCCCAACCTAAAAATAAACCCTGGTCTGAAGATGGAATATTAAACATGACATTGTCACCTTGACAGAGTGGCTAATAACGCCACGGCGGGCAGGAGCCCATCGATCACAGGCCGCTGCCTCCTGTTTGGAGGGCTGAGGGGGACGCCAAGGTGGAAGGGAAGAACGCAGCACGGGGCAAGCCGGGTGACGGCCGGGCACAGAAACGCCAGCCCAGGCCTCCCCAGGCCTCTCCCCAAACTGGGAACGTGAAATCTAGCAGCCGGGCAGAACGGCTGACCTCCCTGAATTCAATTTGCAAGGTCGACCCTGCAAGAACCCAAGCCTAATAGAATTGTCGCATCTGCGTCGCGGCCATTTACAACGCGCTCTTACTGGGTCTGAACACGAAAGCAATTATGCGGTACATCCTTTGGCAAGAACCTGAGGTTCCTATCAAGGGGGGGAGAGAGACACTGCAGAGTCATGCGGTTTTTAAAAAGAAAGAAAGCCACAAAGACACATTCATTATGAAAATTTGAAAATTTCCACTTCCCTAGAAATCACATATGAAGACTTGAGAGTCGGAACCCTTTTGAAAGCTCCATTGTCTTAAGAGTATAAATAGCACCCCTTAAAAAAGCCACAATTTCAATCAAGCTGCAATAATGGGAAGTACCATTCACGGAACGTTGTCTTTTAAAATTTCATGACACATGAATTGATTCTCACTCCAAATCTAATTAGAGGCTCAAGCATATCAGAGAGTTTGTGACAACGTCAAAGTGACTTGGAAGCTGTACATGCAATTGATCTTTTTCAGTGGGGTATGATTTTACTTTTTTAAGTCCATCTAGACGTTCAAGAACTCCCCCAAAGAAAGGACCACAGACAAGGGTTTAACGGAGGAAGTCTCTCCATTCTTCTTGGGAGCTCTTTCCAAAAGTCTCAGCAAGAAAGTCGAGGCCAGCATCTGGCGCTAGCCCGTGTGACCTTGGGAAGTTCCTTGAACTTGGTGTCTTAGTCCCCATCTTCAAAATGAAGATAATGATGACACCCGCCTCCTGGAGTTATGGTCGGGATCATGTCCCCGGAACAGTGCCTGGCATAAGGTAAGTGCTATAGCAACGTTATCTATTAGTGGTACTATGTGGCTAAGCCCTGAAGGGGCAACAGAACCCAGCCCAAGGCCCACACAGCTGTGGCTCCAGCCCCCAGAGCCAGTGGTCCCAGGCGCAGTTTGTAGCAGAAGGACAGCCCAACAGACCCTCCAGTGGGAGCCAAAGCTCTCAGCCACCAGGACAGCCCAGACTGACCAAAACAACAAGCTTGCTGCCCTCAGCAATGGGCACCTGGTTCGGCTGTCAGTGCACAGAGGAGACCTGGCAGTACTGAAACTGCAGGGACCACAGTCTGCCGGATGCAGGGTGGTGCTCGTCAGTTCCCTCCATCCCAGCCTGGGTGAGGCATGAGCCCCAACCTGCCTCCTCCCCAAATGCCTTTCCTCAGCTGCCAGTTCCCACCAGTGGTCCTTAAGCTCTGCTTGTCCACAGACCAGGGACTCCCACCCCAGGCACTCAGGGTTTCTGTCTCACCTGGGGCCTCTGGTGGGCCACTGTCTTTCCCAGGAAATTTTGCAGGAAATGGGCTATTGACAGTGACAGGCAGCATTGCACACTGCTCTCGGAGTCTGCAGCCAGACTCACTGTTCCAACCCCAGCTCCGCCACCTGTTGGCTGTACGACCCTGGGTGAGCCAACCTCTCTGCACTCAGCTCCCATCCTGTAAAAACAGGGATCCTGAAAGCATCTTCTCTGTGGGACGGTCTTGAGACCTGAATGAGTGGATGCTTTACATGCTTGGAACAGCCTAAATCCTCAACATGGGTTTGCTCAAGGAGCAGCTTCCACTACGCTCTCAGCCCACACTCAAGTTTGCAGAAACATGACTTTACTTTTCAACAACCAAAATTAACTTCTTATGAACTCCCACTCTCCTGGGGATGTGGAGTGATTCTGTCATGGATGGGGCTTCCTGCTCTCCCCAGGGCTGTGCCTAAATCCAGACAGGGCTATGTCTTGCCAGGGCGGGGGGTGGCGGGAACATGTTCTCATCGTCACCTCCCCACTGTGGCACCCTCTGAGGTGGCCTCATTGCTCTCCGGATCTAATCGCTGATCCAGAAAGGCTTTCCTGACACAGCCTTGTAGGGCTGCCTGAGGTCAAACAAATCAATGCACGTGAAGCCTTAGAGCAACATCTGGCCCACGCTAGGTAGTCATTCCGTGTCAGCCACCGTGACCTGGTGATCGGTGACCCAAGGAATGTGACCCAGCCCTGCCTGATGTTCCCTTTTTTCCCAAGAGAAGCTGTGAAATCTCCCAGTTTCTAAATTGGCACTGGATCCAAATAATGAAACAGCAATTGTAGGAGCCAAGCAAGATCCATCTGTGATCTGGATTTGAACCATTGGCCATTGCTTTGAGATGCCTGTTCCTTGTTGCCAAGTTTGCAGTTCATGGTTAGTCCCATTTTACAGATGCAGGAGGTGAGGCCCTGGGTGGTTGAGAAATTTGCACGGTGTCACCCAGAGCCAGGCCTTGAACCCAGACAGTCGGCTCCAGGGCCAGTCCTCTCACACCTGTGCCTCCCACCAACGGCCACCACCTTTAGAGCAGCCTCCTGCTGTCCCCAGCTTCCCCATGGCTCTGCCAACCTTCTTTACTGACATCACCAGCTTGATCCTATTTCAAGGAGCCCTGTTCCAACTGCTACTGCTGCATGACTACCCCCAAACTCAGTGGCATCGAACGAAGGTAATTTTATTACATTTCACAGATTCCATGGGTCAGGAATTCAGGCAGGGTTCCACTGGGTGACTGTTCTGTTCCATGTGGTGTCCACTGAGTTACTCAAGGATGCTCAGCTGGCAGACAGCCAACCTGGAGGGTCAGAGGCAGCTCCACTGACATACCTGGAGTGCCCTGGCAGGGACGGCTGAACACTAGGCTCAGCTGGGATCACAGCGCCTCCATGTGGTTTTCCCAGCATGGTGACCTCAAGGTAGTCAGACTTCAGAAATGGCGGGGGGCTCCCCCACAGTGAGCACCCGCAAGAGAACAAGGCAGAGCTGCGTGGTTTTCCCTGCCCAGCCTATAAGTCACCTCTGTCAGACTCTCTAGAACAAACCGGTCACCAGCCCACCCAGATTCAAGGAGAAGGGGATATAGACATGCCCAAGAGAAGTGTCAAAAAAATTCCCACCATTTTTGTTTAACCACCACCTGCCCTGAGTGATCTCTGTGTAGAGGAAATGCTAGCTCCAAGGGTACTCCAATTTTATAAGACGCATTTATCCCGGATGAAGTTGTTCCTCCTCAGAAGATGCTCTGCCTCCACTTCAATCTGACTGGCCCTCAAAACCCAATGCTTGCGTTTGCCGTCTATACAAAATAAGTCTCATTTGTCTTCATTACCCGTGAACATTCAGACCCAGAAAAGCGAATTTTTTCTTTGAAATTCTGTTTGGGAACTCTGCCAGGCAAGATCCAGGCAATTCTTTAATTTTCTGTCCCGCCTCAAACAGGCCTTCTCTTACAGACTCTCACCCCTCCGCCTTCCTGCGGGGACCAGTGGCCAGAGGCCTCGAGAGCCACGCTGGAAAGGAGGCAGTGACCTAAGCTCAAAATGCAGCCACAGCACGTCTTCCTGGCCTGGAATTCTGCCGCTTCGCAAACACCCGGCAGCTGTGCTGTGTGGGGGGCGTGTGCCCGTCTGGAGCCCGTCCCCAACCCCTCCGGCGTCAGCGCCCCCAATCCTCCCCAGAGGACCCATCACCCCCACCTGGTTCAGGTTGAGCGGCTGCAGGGTGGGCCCACGATCCAGGTGTGACCAGTCAGAACCTTCCAGTCTCCTGGTCTCTGTGATTGGTTCAGGGATGGGCGCGTGACATCAGCCAGGCCAAGGACACACCTCCCCGGGCCTTTTGTTGGAATTTAGGCAAAAAGTCACAGACGAAAACCTGCACAGGAGAAAGAAGGGACAAGAGGTTATAGAAGAATAGCAGATAATGTTCACTGAGCACCTGCTATGTGCCTGGCACTATTTACAGGCACCATGGTTATTTCACTCTCATCATGCCCGAGAGATGCATAGTATTGTTAATCCGCACACTTACAGACGAGAAAAGGAGGCTCAGAGAGGTTAAGCACCTTGTCCATGGTCACACAGACAGAGGCGGAGCCATCACTCAGGTCCAGGGGCTTGGTTCTACAATAGGGTTGCCAGATTTAATTCAACTACAGAACATCGAGTTAGGTTTGAATTTCAGGAAAACAATGGGTACTTTTTGGTATAAACACACCCTATGCGATACTTGGGATATTCTTGTACTTAAAAAGCTAGTCATTGTTTTTCTAAAACTGCAGTCGAACTGGGTGTGCTGTATCCTATCTGGCAACCCGATTCCAGGGCCCGTGGTCTTAACCCCTGCACCCTCCCGCCCGCACGGATGCCCGGAGATGCCCGATCGCGATCGCGGTGCCCCACGGCCTGGACCCGGCTGCGCCTGAAGCGGGTGACGAGAGATGCGTCTCTCACCGGCACTTGAGGTTCTGACCGACCGAGCGCCAAGCGCGACTCAAACAGGCGCTTCCTTGAAACTTTCCTCTGTAGTCGGGACCGAGGGTGGGGACACGGAGAAGAGAAAAGAGACGAAGATTCCCGTCAGGGACCCGCGCCTCAGGAGGTGCCGAGAAGAGGGCGGCTACGCCCCTAGGCCCCGGCAGGTGTTAGTTCTCTCTCGCTGCATAACAGATTACCACACGCTTAGCAGCTGAAAGCAACCGGAGACTGCCATGCTGGGGCAGGGAGTGGGAGAAGAAACAGAGGGCCCTGGTGCTGCCTCCCGCTTCTTAAAGGAAACCCCCGGCCTCTCCAGAGCCCACCTGTCCGCCCTCGGTCCTGCTCCTGGCGCAGCCGGTTCCATACCTGAAGGGGTCGTGTGACCCAGGCCTGGCCAATCGGCGGATTCCCTCCTTCTGGCCAGTGATTGGCTCAGGTTTGGTCACATGACCCAAACAGTCCAATAAGCGCCAACGCGGGAACTCCTGTTGGAACTGTGGAGGGGGTGCGAGGGGAATCTTTCTCTGCCTCTTATCCCGGTGAGGACCTAAGCCTGGAGCTGCGAGTATGCACCGCGCCATCAGGAGAAGAGAATCCCGAGAACGCAGTCAGCGTAGAGGAGGGCGGAGCTGAGTTGGAAAGCGAGAACACTGATGACGTCATGGACCCCCTGGTCCAGCCGTCCTTCAAAACCGTGAGCTAATCACACCCTTTTATGCTTGAGCCAGTTGGCGTTGGGGTTTTCTGTTACTTATAAACAGCAAAATACACAGTCATGACTGAAAGGAGGAAGTGGATGCCAAAAACATTTAGACCGTGCCCCGCAGGTGCATGGTGAGCAGGGCTGGTGAGACCCGTGACTCCACAGCCTGCAGAATGAAAACTGGGTCGCGCCAGCTGGATCCATGTGACAACCACTCCCTTTCACCCGCCCAAACCCCAACTGACCATGATCTCTGCTTGAGCCAGGGAAAGAGAGGAGGAGGAGGAAACACAGGGAGGGAGCCCCGAGATGAAAAAGTCTGGAAATGGTTCCAGCGCATAATGAATTGACTAGCAACTGTTTCTCCCCTGGAAGTCATCTAATGAAATTGTTAGACCGTCCATTTGCCGCTGTGACGGCCAACGTGCTCTCCGGCACGGTAAACCACGACAACAGAGCCAGCGTCTCACTCATATGTGAAACATCTTCTTAACAGGCCTTTCCTTGTTTGTTTATGACAGTCTTGAAAGTTTGGGGACAAAATGGCAGGAGGCTTCTAGAAACAGTTTGCACGAACGTAAAAGGCAGCCGTGGCTCAGAGAGAAGGGATCGCAGCTCATCAAAGCCAGCTTAGGCTTCCCGGGCGTGATCAGGCAGCCTCCCGAGTGTCTCCGCTGAATGTTCAACACCTACTCGCTTAATGACCAGAATCGTTCTCATGTTTTGTGCACAAAGGTGCTCGGGGTGCAGTGAGGAGAGAAGAGTGAGGAGGGAAAGAGGAAGTTGGGGGGCTGAGGTCAAGTCTCCCCCCACCCAGCGCCCAGTCAAGACCTGGCCCTGCAGGGGCCTGCAGCCCTGACAGAGGCCAGTAGGAGGAACTGCCCTCTGCAAATGCTCATCTGACGGTGTCACTGCAGGACTCAAAATCCTCCCTGGCTTCCGAGGTCCCTTCAAATACGGTCCACGCCTGCCCCCACGGCCCCGCCTGCCTCTCCACTCTCTGGCCGCGGCTTCCTCAAAATAGCCTTTTTGTTCCTCTAGGTTAGTTCCTTCCCTTCCCAGGACCTGTGTCTGCCTGGCTGTCCTACAGTCTTCACATGGCAGTGTCACACCTCTCAGGCCATGGCTTCAGGGTCACCTGGGGGCCCCCGGACCACCTTGGCGAAAGAGCCTCGTGTCCCATCAGACATTCGTGTTTCCTGTCGACCGTCAGTCTCCCTCCACAAGACATATCCCCCGTGGCACAAGGAGCAGCCGGGTGCCCCTGTCTCTGCAGGAGGAACCGCGACTGGCCCCAGATTGCCCTTCCCTCCTCGTCAGAGCCAGCTCCGCCCACCGCCAGGGCTCTGGGAGGACACCCGCCTCCCGCCAGACTTCCCCCAGCCTGCTACACAGCTGAGTGCAGTTGTGTGACGACGTTGTGGCCAGTGGGACATAAATTAGGGTTAGGTACCCCCCTCCCCATGCTCCTTTCCCTGCGGGAACCAGGTGAGCTGGCATCCGCCCTGTGGACCTTCACCCCATGGGACGGTGCAGCAACCAGAGGGAAGCAGCCAGGTCCTTGGGTGACTTCGCAAAACAAAGCCACCTATACCTCTGGTCCACCCACTTACCTTGGAGCTGTTACGAGAGAGAAAACATTCCTGATTGAGCCAGATTTGGGGGTAACTGTCCCAGCAACCTAGCCTGCACCCCCGTAAGTCAGTGTGCGATTTTCCCTCTGAAGGATTGAGGGTGGGATGTGGCTGGGTCCTCAAAGGGAGTTTTGTTCCCCTGGAGACTCCCACTCAGGCATTTGAAGACCCGAGGTGGGGGGCTCTTCTGTTCACCTACAGCCACAGTGACGAGGGCAGGAAGACGCCTTTCCCAAGGCTTGGTGGACTTCAGGCCATCTGCTTGGGAAAACAGATGAGTGGGCCAACCTGGGCCCTGTCCTCGAGGGCTCAGATGGCAGCACGGGGGACAGGCGGGCAGACGCCTGCAGCTGGAGTTGATCGATTCAGCCCCAGGGTCCCTGAGGAGGGTCCGCCCAGGCAGGAGGGTGGGCCGGGCACCGTGAAACGTGAAGGAGCCCTCCAGCCCGGGGAAGGTTCCTGGGGGTGGGAAGGAAGGCCCAGGGGAGGACCACTGTGAGAGGGCTGGCAGCCGTGGAGACAGAGAATCCCGCAGCCCCACCAGGCCGCGTGGCAGATCCCGACGCCTTCAGGAGCTGCTGACGGGACAGGCCTTGGGGGAGCTAGAGGTCAGCGAGAGGCACGGTGCAGCCTGAGGCCACCTCAGAGAGGAAAAGGCAGCTGGCCGGCAGGTGGCGGGGTCTGAAAGTGACGCTCGGGCCAAGGAACGTCAAAGGCAGGCTCAGCCCCGCATGTACCGAGCGCCTGTTGTTCCCGACCATCTGTCTCTCATTAATGAAGTTGTCCGGCGCAGCTTATTAATAAGGACGCGTGGGCTTAGTCAGCCTGGGCCGTCCTGCTGGAACTAAAGGGCACGATGATTAAGCCGTAATGACTCCTCGGGCTCCATCAACACGGGAGTCTCCAAGCATCGGCGGCAGGAAAGGGCCTTGCAGGTCCCAGGCCTGACTTGAACCCTGGGCGGGAGGCCCGCAGGCTGGCCACACGGGAGGACGAGCCCAGCCCAAGGGTCGTCCACAACCAGGCGCCCTCCTGCTCGGTTCTTCCGGCTCAGGGCTCCCACCTCCCCAACAATCACTGTTCCACTTCTCGCTCGGTGACGGGACCCCGACAGTGTTTGCAAGGTGAAGTCTGCAGAATCCTGGCCCCCAGAGACGCCACATCCTCATCCCGGAACCCTCGAGTGTCAGGGTACGTGGTGCTGTGGTCCGGGTGTGGTTTGTCCCCGCCAAAACTCAGGGTGACAGTTGATCCCCAGTGCAGTGTTAGGAGGCGGGGCCTAGTGGGAGGTGTCTGGGTGGTGGGGTCAGATCCCTCGTGAATAGATTAACAGCCCCCCGTGCTGGGAATGGATTGGCCCTGATAGCGGCTGTTGCGGAGTCTGGCGTCCTCTCTTGCCGTGTGATCTCCGCACACGCCAGCTCTCCCTCCGCTTTCCCCGAGTGGGAGCAGCCTGAGGCCCTCACCGGACGCAGCTGCACAATCGTGAACTTTTCTGATGGGTGTCGTGAGCCGGGTAAACCTCTTTTCTTTATAGTAATTCCCGGCCTCGGGTATTACTAAAGCAAATAAAACTGACTCGGACATGCAGAAAGGGGGAGTTAAGGCTGCTAAGTAGCAGATCTTACAACAGGGAGGTCACGCCTGGCAATTCTAGTGGCAAAGACAGACGCGGATTCTCCCCGGAGAGTCCAGAAGGAACGCAGCCCCGCTGAGGCCCTGACTGCAGCCCAGTGAAACCACGCCAGGCTTCTGACTCCAGAACCGTAATAAACGTGGGCTGTTTTAAACCACTAAGTTTGTAACATTTGTTATAGGACCCATAGGAAACAAATACAAAAAACTAATAAGTCCTTTTCAAAATTCTCAGATCCCCAGACGCCCCTGCAGCAAGGGTGGCCGGCCCCATGCCGGCCGGCGAGGCACAGCACATGTGAGCTGGTGGGTTTCCAGAAAAGTCACCGTCTTGCTGATGAAAAGGGACAGACCCCGGAGGTGCAGGCTTCTGCCTTTTACTCAGCATTCTTGTCACCGCCTCCTCCTTCCTGCCTGGAGGTGGAGCAGCCACCTACTGAGGACGGCAGGAGACAGGACCTGGGGACAGCTGCATCATGGAGTCACTGCCCAGCCCCGGAGAACAGCCTCCAACTTCCAGTGACATGAGGACCGTAAGCCCACTGGGCCAAGCCTGCACTCTGTGGCCTGCAGCCAGACACAACCCCAGCGACACACGGCTCTTGCAACGCCAAGAAAGGAGCTGACGTCCAGAAACCCAGCGGGCTCTAGGCCGTGGGGGAGCCCAGGGTGCTGGTTTCACACGGAGCAGCACTCCCGCGCCAGCAGTCACAAGGGACATGGCTAATACCAGGGACCCGGGAAACGCCCCACAGATTTGGGCCACACAACTCCAGGACAGAGGCGTGGCCGGCACATCAGCACAGCCAGCCTCACGCACGCAGAGAACACGCAAGCACACCGCATGTGCATCGATGGGTGCGCGCATACACGGTTATTTATTGCATAAAATGCCTCATAGCACTTCCCCCTACATTTTTACAATCCAGAAGAAAAAGGATTCCAAAAAGGGTTTCACTGTGCTCAGTTTAAAAAAATACAAAAATGGACATCAGGATCACTGACCCATGCTCAAGGCACATACACGCTGCCATTCCTCCCACGGCCAGGCAGCTCCATCTCCGCAGGACCCGCGGTGAGCACCCTGCCTGGACACGCAGCCTGGGGCTCACTGGCATCCCCTAGGGACGCAGGTGGACGCCCGCTGTGTCACATGCCCACACACACGAGACACTTAACATTAAAAACATTTAAAAGCATTCGGAATCTGTGCAATAGAGAGATCCGATCAAAGAGTGAAAGCCACTCGCTCCTGCGAGGGAAGCTTCCGCGGCTGGGAGGCGCTCTTTGGTTGGAGGGTGAGGGCGCGGTCCTCCCCGGAACCACGTTCCCTCAGTGACGCAGACAGTGCGTGAGTGGCCGGCCCGTGGGCCTAGCAGCCAGCTGGGACAGGATGTGTCACGTTGTGCAGGGGGGTCCCTCGTAACAGCCACAGCCCGGCGGTGGGTGGACGGCCCTGAGGGGAGGCGGGTGAGCGGAGGTCCACGCAAAGGGAAGCAACGGGTTCGCACCTCAACAGGGTGAAATGGGACGACGGGAGCGCCGGGTGGAAGGCAAGGTCGCCGCTCAGGAGTGGTCCGTCACCAGAGCACCAGCCGCCCTGTGCCCCTCCTGTGAGTGCAAAGACACGCACCACACGTGTGACCCGGTCATGTCCTCGTGGTCTCTGAAAGCCAGAATTCCGCTCCAGCGTGCGAAAGACCCAGGCACCCCCCGGATTTACCCACAAAACAGAGCAACAATTCTTCCCCAAGCCTGCAGAGCGCTTGGTGCAAACGTCCCTGTAAAACAGCTGTGGGTGTCCAAGTAACTTCTGGAACAGACAAGTTACAGTGCACACGCGTGTGCCGAACGGCACGCCTGCCGTCAGAAGTCCCGCAGCTCAGGGATGTCCCGGTACAGGTCCAGGGCCTCGGGGTTGGAGAAAGCCCCCCGGTGTTCCACGGCTTTCCCGGCAATGACCTGCTTCACGGCCACTTCTACCTTCTTGCCGTTGACCGTGTACTGCAAGGGACAGGCAGAGAGAACAAACAAAAAAGAGCATTTAAACCTGACGGGGAAACAAGCCCTCGGCTCTAGGCACATCCGGCCCCAAAGGCCCAACCCAGCCCGGAGAGCTGAAGGCGACCGAGTCTTGGCCCCAAGAGTCCCCCCACCGAGCCGGCCTGAAAACGTGCACCTAAGTCCCCGGACAGGCAACTGTCCCCTCTGTGTGTGGGGGAAAAAGTCTCTTCTTCTGAAAGGCAATTTCAAGGCCCAGCACCTAAACCAAACTCTAACACTCTAGAACCTTCCCTCGCTGCCCCAGCATGGTCGCCTAGACAGTGGGGCCACCCCAGAGATGCCTCGACGTCCACGTGAGCAAATTAATTGTTCTAATGTTGCACATTTGATCAGGCCTGAGAACCAGCTGTACGTGTCACACCCAGGCTGGCCCTGGAGAGAGCGCAGACACCCCACTGTCCCCGGCGCTGCATGTCCCGGACGGGAAAACCAGAGCCTCTTTCTCAGAATTGGGGATTCTGTCACCAGGACTCTGGACTGTGAAAATCCACAGCTCGTTCCTAGATCCCGACAGGCGCCCGAGGAAGGGAGTTTTCAGCAAAGACATGACTTCCGCAGCCTCATCTGGGGGCTCCGGGGGAAATCCGTAACCTGAGTGTCTCCTCGAATGTCAAACGGGAGTGACAGCCCCTATCCTGGGGGACGTGGGGACGAGAGCGAATGAGTTTAACACGCACAGCTTCAGGAATGCCTGCTTTTAAATGGTATTATGGTTTTACTTTTATTTATGTTTATAATTTCATTATATATTTATATCACTTTATTACATTATAAAGTCAGACTCTGGCTGAACATTCAAAGCTCCCTCTGAAATTCATGGCACGTGTGTTTCATCTGTAATCCTAAGGGGCCTTCAGCAGTGCTGGCATGTTTATGGGCCAGGAAACTTCTAGAACAGCAGAGCCCAGTAAGGCTGCAGCACCCGGAGCTCTCAAAGTGCTGGTGTTATTTTTTTTTTTTTTAACCTGAGATGTAATTAAAATTCATTCACTTGAAAAATTCAGTCGACGTGTGAACTAATTAAAGATCTAAGTGCTGCGCGGTGGCTTCTTCGGAGGGACTGCCTGTCACTTTGTGTGGCACCATCGGCCCTCTGTGAAATGCAAACATCTCGCATGCT
This sequence comes from Propithecus coquereli, assembly GCF_000956105.1. Classification (NCBI taxonomy): domain Eukaryota; kingdom Metazoa; phylum Chordata; class Mammalia; order Primates; family Indriidae; genus Propithecus; species Propithecus coquereli. The sequence continues at coordinate 2,258,405 of NW_012154285.1, forward strand.
TTCTGTGCGGCTAAGCTTTACCCAAGAGCTCAAGGGGAGCTCGTGGGAGCTAAGGCCTACTTCCATCACCTGACAAAACACAAGGGACATCTTTCAGTTGTTTTCGGTTTTTTTGCTTTTGTTTTTGTTCGAGACAGGGTCTCGCTCTGTTACTCGGGCTACAGTGCAGTGGCATCATCGTAGCTCACAACCACCTCAAACTCGAGGGCTCAAGTGATCCTCCTGCCTCAGCCTCCTGAGTAGCTGGGACTACAGGTTCATGCCACCATGCCCGGCCAATTTTTCTATTTTCATTAGAGACAGGGGCTCGCTCTTGCTCAGGCTGCTCCCAGGTGGTCAGGGGTGGTCCACTCCCCACAAACACAGCGTGGCTCGTCAGACGTGCAAAGGGCCCTCCTGCCTCGGCGAGGCCCTGGAACTTTGCAGGTGGGACCTCAGTCATGCTGAGCCTGAGGTGGGTCTGGTTCCCAACAAGGCAGGCGGGGGCCTCGCGGCATCGCCCTTCCTCTGAAGGCAGGGCCAGACCCTGCCCAGCTTGGCGACACCCGGGGTGACTCCTCCCCTAAGCGCTCCCCAGGGGGCTGAAGACACAAGGGCACTTGGGAATCCTGAGTAACCCGCAAAATGACCTCAAAAAGTGATCAGACTCAGGGGAAGGCAGAACTGGGCAGAGAAGAGCCCAGAACCCAGCTGTGCGCCCCGACAGTGAGCCAGTGAGAGCGGGACGAGGACAGAAAGAAACACCACCTGTTTTCTCTCTTTCCAATAAACTTCTCCACTACCCTCGTGATCGGAACAGGTTGGGAATAACCATGTTGGCAGCAAAGGACACAGATTCTTTTTCAATGAAACAAAGCCAAGGGGACAAAATCTAACTTCAATGTTCCAGATGCGCAGAGCACTGATGTGCGGAAGGAAAACCTCGCACCCTCACCAGGAAAAGACAGTCAGGGTCACCAATTCAAGACGTGACTTTCTTGCCCAGAGAGAGCCAAGGTCTGCACAGAGAGTCACCAGCCAAAGAGAGAGAGAGAGACAGAAACACAGAGAGAGACACAGAGAGAGAGAGAGAGAGAAATGGCTGGGAAGCCCCCAAGCTGGGAGGCTCTTCCCATGTGTGACTGCCATGAAGAGGAAGTGTACGAACACTAAGGAAAAGGGACCGATACTGCAAAGGTGGACAGGTGGCTGGAGGAGGAGGGAGGCAGGTGGCCCGAGGGGTGGGAAGAGGAAGGAAAGGCCAGAGGCAGCCGAGGGAGGACAGCTGTCCAGGGACAGGCAGGCTCTGCACGCAGCGCCGCGCCGTGAGCACGCTCCCCAGCCCCTGCTCCTGGACAGGTTGTTTTGAAGATACCAAAAGAACTTTTGGAAGCAAAGGGAATGATCTGAATATTCTCTGGCAGTTGCAAAGTCAACGGCAGCGCATATTTCCATAGTTTCCAAAAAGCGGCACTCCCTGGCAGATCCGGTCTCTGACTGCGCCCGCGAGCCCAGGCAGCATTTCTCCCGCCTTCTGCTTAACGAACAGCCACGCTGCAGGCTTCGAATACAGACTGCCACGTGGCTGTGCCTAGATCGTTGTGTGCGGACACGAGCATACACACGCGTGCACACACACGTACACGCACACGGCAGCTTCTCCCCTCGGCTCGCAGGAGCGCCGTTTTGTAAGCCACACGAGTCAAAGCTGTGATCCGATCTGGGCGAACCTCCCCCTCCACTTGGAAGCTGAACGGAGGACGACGGGAACGGCTTCTGCAGACCAGCCTCTAAATAGATTTGACTCTCGTCTCCACGGGCAGAACTGAAATTTGAAGGGCGAGAGCAAGAGCACCCAGCAGCTCTTTGAAAAGCTAAAATTAATTTTCTCATTAATGATTTTGAGAAGACGCTAAAACCGCACCAGGGAAAAGCCACTGGACCTGCGGGGCGGGGCCTGCCGACCCCCCGCACCTCAGCGTTTAGCAGAAGTTGCTGCAAACGCAACCTCAGGAAGGGCAGGAAAAGACAGCAGGGGAAGGATGGCGTTGCTAGGCGACGCGGACACGCGCTATATAAAGCGCCAGCCAGCAAGCTGCTCGGTGCCCAGGGCTCCCGGACGTGTGGGCTCTCGGGAGATGGCAGCGGTCTCATCGCCACCAACCCAGAGTGGCAGGAGACAGGCCGTACCGGGATGTCCTTGGTCTCCAGGATGAGGCTGGGCACGTGCCGCGCAGACAGGCCCACGCGGATGGCGACACAGATCCTCCTCACCAAGTCCGGCTGGAACGCGTGCCCGGGGGCCATCTTCAGGAAGAGGACCACCCTCTCCTCCCTGTCCTTGTTCTGCTGGGGGACACACAGGCTGTCCACCACCTCCTCGAAGGCTTCCACTGTGGAGACGGGAGAGGGAGACGCGCACTCAGAGTGCCCCTCGGGGCGGGGTCCAGCCATCGGCCAGCGAGGACAGGAGACGGGTGCCTGTGTCCTTCCCCAGGAGGAGCGCCTTGGGGAGACGGTGGCCGAGGGAGCAGAAGAAAGCCCTTCGCAGCGGAGGCAGAGCCCTGGCTTCACCCAGAAAGGGCAAGGTTTTACAGGGGGGCCGTGTGCGGGCCTTGCTTACTAATGAGAAATTAATCCGAAATGCAAAGGAAGCAAGTGCCCGCGGCAGGGACGCCCTGAAGGAGGAGCAGAGGCTGGAATCAGGCAGATCAGGATTTCTCCACCCTGGCTGCGCTGACAGCCCCGACACAACTTCAGGGCTCTGACCCAAGCACTAACATATGAGGCCACCTGACCTCGTGGCCGGGGCTGGGCCTGGGTCCCTGGCCCTGCAGTTCTGAAGGCCCACGGGTGACCCTACTGTGCAGTTGTGAGACCTGTGGGCTACGATACTTGTACTTGGTGTCCTGCACAGTGCTGTGTGACCTGCAGCAATCCTGCACCCTCTCTGTGCTTCTGTTTCTTCACCCATAAAGAGTAGACACGATCTACCAACCTGACCAAGCTCACCATGAGGATGAAATGCAATGGGCGAGGGGATGGGCCAAGTGACTTTAAAAATCCCACTCTGAGGTTTTACGAGCTGCAGCCAAGCGCAGGCGTGCTCTGGAAAGGAAGGTGTGCTGAAAGAGGTCATCCTCACGCTGCAGGCAGAGTCGTGCCAGAGGTGAGGTCTTTGGAACCCAGGCCACTGGGCTCTGCGAGGACACACACTCCTTCCCGGATAACCGGAGAGTGACTCGGGCAGAGACGAGAACCGCTCACCGATGTTGTAGATTTCCGAGCTGCCGAACCGCACTCCGTTGGGGTTGAGCGTGCCGTCACTGGAAAGAGAGATGAGGTCAGGAACACAGCAGCTCTGGGGTGAGGCAGGTCACAGGGGGTCCCCAGCAGAGAGCAGTCACCCCTTCTGCACATGGCAGCCCCCAGGCCCAGCCACTGAAGGCCCCTCCCCACCTCTGAACCTCCAACCAGCCGCCCCGCTTTTCCTCCGAGTTTAAAGCTCCACATGGAGGGAGGCCACTCTGTGCAGAGACATCTCCCCTCACTGCCCTCCCACCTGCACACGTGTCCCCCCTCCTGGGTACAGACACCGGCTGTGCCTTTGCTGTGGCCCCTACCTGAGACCCACCACTGCGGGATCAGACCCAGCCCCAGCCCTCGGGAGGCCAGCACAGGGATACCCCCTCCAAGAATGACACAGGAAGGGCCCGAGAAGGGGACAGCCCATGCCACAGACTGAGCGGGTGACACTCCCTCAGAGGGGGTCTTCAGTCGGGGGGACGGTGTGCTCAAAGGCCACAGGTGGGAGAGCACAAAGCCCCCGGGGGAGTAGGGAGGAAGAGGGAGGTCCCAGACGCCAGCGGAAGCGTGCATGGCGGGAACAACCCGACGCGAGGGTGGGGCAGGGCGCCCAGGAGTGGGCGCCAACTCTCACAGGCAGCGCCTCCTCTCCCCTCCCCAGACGGGGGCTCCAGGCAAGAGAAGCCGACTCCGCAGACCCCTCACCTGCGGCCAAGCATGGTGATGCCCCCGGTCTTGGGGTTGACCCTGCAGTAGTCGCCGTGTGCCCAGACACCTACAAGGAAGGCAGAGGTGCAGGTCACCCAGGAGAAGGTGTCGTGACAGTGGCCTGGAATGACGACCAGGACAGGTGTGACAGCAACAGGAGGCTGGTCCACAGCCACCGCCCAGGCCCAGAAACGGGTATGTGTGGGGCTAGGGGCCCGGGGGCTGTGGGCGGAAGGGAACCAGGCAGTTCTGCCTGAGGAGCACGCCCTCCAGCAGGACTGTGCCTGCCCAGCTCCGACACCCGCCGGGGTGGAGAAATGCCTTCCTGCAGGTACCAGCAAGGGCCACGGGACCTCAAGGAGGCAAGACCAACCTCAGCCACGACACTGGAGGTCACCGGGACCATCTGGAGGAGGCCACTTGGAGGGGACAGTGGAAAGACCGAGCTTGGAAAGCAAGCGTAGCCGGGGCAGCAGGGACTGGCGCCAGACCTTGGACTGGAACAAACAGCACGGCCAGCAGGAGGCTACCGCTCCAGTCCCGGTAATGCCGGCCTGAGCCCAAGCACTGGCCACATGCACAGCCAGCCCACCAGCAGGTGAAACCTGGGACGTGGCAGGTGGGGCAAGAGGAAAGAACCAGAGTGAGGTGACTCTGTGCCGCCCTGAGCACTCCCTACATGGTCATCAGGCCACAAGAGTGGCCACGTGTGCAGCTGGGGCCTGGGCCGGCCACATGCAGAGGGAGGTCTGCGTCCTGGGGTGCGGCAAAGCTAATCGACCAAGGGGCTCAGCCCCCCAGCTTTGGATGTAACACCTACAGGAAGGTTCCTTTGCCGCACCCCTGCTCAGACCCCAAACAGGAAGGAGAGGCCACGCCGTCTGAGGGCACCACCAAGGAGGCCTCCGCCTGCCGGCAGGTAACCCAACCCCTAACCCTCCCACAAACGGAGGGGACTGGTGCACGTCATCAAAAGCACATCTTCACCAGCTCTGCCACGCCATGGAAGTCATTTGTCTCAGCAGCAAAGAGTTCCTGCCACCCGGGAAGGGAAGACACTGCACAAACCGGCTTCCGTGTCTTCACTGCTAGGCAGCTTCCTCAAGAAAGCATCTCTTTCCTCCCCAGTCTCAAGACATTTCTTCTCCAGCACTTCTCGACTTTGAGTGAGGTGCTAACCCAAACAGCCCACGACGCGCCGTGAGCCGCCACCCTTCCCGCAACGACCACGTACTCCATCTAGTCACTCGTGCCTGCGACGCCACGGAGGAGACACTGCTCCAAGCCCCGGCTGAGCCTTCTGCAGGGAGCGGAGGTCCCTGGGAGGCAGTGGAGGGCACGAGATCAGTCACCAGCCACATACTCTGGTGCAAAAGAGACCTGCGGGCCTCCACGTCTTCCTTCCCTCCTCTCCGAGCTAAAGCATGAGACTGCTTCTTCCTCACTGGACTTTTAAAAGAGTCACAGACACAAGGAAAAAAACCCATTCCTAGGCTTGCGTATGACACACCAAGTCTCTGCAGACGCACATCTGTGAGGCTACGTGTCACACCGGGTTCCTGCATGGCAGTCCCGCCCGCCCGGGATTCCGGTCTCATTTTGGAACTTCAGTGCCAGGATCGACATACAGTCTGGTTTGTGTGGAGTGAGGTCTCCCCTGAACTTGGTGGAAATTTCTGGTTTTCCTGGGCCGTTTGTCGTACCGGGCCCTAACTGCCAAGGCCCTAGAAGTGCAGAGGAAAAGGAAGGTGCACATCTACCCTAAAGGAACTTTCTTTTGTGAAAACATTCCCCTGAAACCCTTCGATCCCTCGCAAAGCCAGGCCGCGCAGAGGGACCCACATGTGGCTACGGCTTTGGTGCCAAGTGACGTGCTGACAAAACAAAGCCACAAAAGCAACAGACCTGACAGGTTTAGATCGCCCTGGCTCTTCAGAGCAGTGGCTTCAGCTCCGAGTGCCCTGGAAGCTGAGGCAAAAGTGGAAATACAACAGGTGCAGGTGACCACGGATGACAACAGACCAGGCGTGGCTGGGATTTGTCATCACAGTGATCTAAACCTTCCGTAAGCCTGCTTTTAATTTATTTTAAAATATGTACAGGCTTTTAAAAAATAATAAACAGAAAGAAAACCAAAATGGCTCACAACTCCGCCACTCGTGTGACCCCTCAGTCACACACCTCATTCATCATTTAGTCACACAATCACACATGCGTTTCTTTTAGAATTTTCACAAAAGGGGTACTAAGCCCTCTGTTCTGAACTCCCATTTTTCACTTAATAATTTCCTGGCTGTCCCTCCATACCAGCACATGGCCTGTTTACACTTTCACCGGGCATCATTTTTTAAGGCAACGATGTTCGTAAATCCACTCCCTGTCATGGGAAGGAGGGCTTTGCTTTCGCCGCTTGGTTTCATCATCGATCCATTTCCCATGCAGTCCAAGAATCCTTCAGTGCTGGTGCTTGAGGAAACAGTCTAAGGTCAACCTACCTTCACTTTGTCCTTGACCCATAAATTCAGATCCATTATCCTATCTGCCTTTGCCATTCCAAATTTCTTCGTATCTCCCATCTACTCCCAGAAAATATTTGAGGAAGCCACCTGTAAAACCAACTTCATGACAGGATTATTTAAAGAGAATCAAAACTCTGCCTAGTGGGTAAGAGGACTACAACAACAAAGCAAAGATTTCAGTTCTGAGCTTCCTGGCAGCCAAGGCAAAAATGGAAATACAAATGGTCACAAAGAATCTGTTTTCTCCAAGAAGGAATATCAGAGTTTCAAGAAGAGAAATATTTATTCCAAATTAATCCTGAGAGACATTTACCACATGAACCCTTATGCATGTGACAAAAACATCGTCAAAGAGCAATGCTGCGGAAGATGAAGGGCTGCCATTTCTTAGACGGATCCTGAAGTTGAGGTTCTAATCCTTTTGGCCTCCCTTCCAAAGACAGGAGCCCCTGTCCTCTTCAGGGTCATCTGAAGAGTATTTATTTCTCTATGTACACTCTGGCTTTTCTGCGTGAGTCTGTCTGGACAGCTGTGTGCTGGCAGGCGCCAAGGTGGGGCTTAAGCACAGCAGGGATCAGACTGAGGCTGAGCCATACCTGGCGGGACATCCCACACTGCTGCCTGGGAGGCGCTATACCAGGCACAAAGGCCTTGACAAGCGCCATGCAAACAGGCAAGGCCGAGGAGAGAGACGGGAAGGATCGGTGGCAAATTCTACCACAGACGGTCACTTGCCGCTTTCTGATTCTCCACGCGTGGTTTATGCAAAATTAAATTACCTTTCTAGAGACTGCAGAAAGCAAGTACTTAGTATAAATAACTCTGCAACAGAAGGCTTGCTAAATTATGAATTATATAGCAGCAACAACTCGAGGTTGCTTATGAAATAAGATAAGAGGGAGGCAGGAATCAGAGCTTTAAATAAAAGACTTCCCTGCTTTGGGGCGAGGCGCCCCTCAAAAGATGACAGGCGAGGGTGTCAGTCTGTGTGAGAATGACGTGTCTGGTTGTAAACTGTTCCACCGCGAGAATGCTCTTCCTCCAACATCTCCGTGAGGACGGAGGAGACCCGGGCCAGACACCCTTCCATACCCTTTCTCTGCGCACAGGCAGGCAGCGCCGAGTCAGCGAGCGGGCCCCCCGCCCACGGGCACACAGTGGCTCGCGCCAGCTCCCAGCAGCAGGGGTCGGGCTGAGGGGCTCTGGGCACAGAGCGGAGCCGAGATTCAACCAAACCCGGACGAGGGTTTCATAGCACAGCTTCAAGCTGAAGACAACATATTGATCAAAAATTCATTATCACCCCACTGGCACGATGAGCTATGAGCAGCTTCCCCAGGCTTTGCCGGGGGTGGGATGGGGGTGTGGGGGGACAGACAGAATTAGACACGGAAGGCCCGGCCAAGGCAGAGGCCGGGCAGCTCTGCCTGCATCCCGCCGACCCACCTGGGAATTTGGAGAAATACGCCTTCCTGTACTTGCTCCCGTTCTCGTCGTTCCAGAAGTGCGTGGGCTGGCAAGGAATCGGCTTCGTACACACCAGCTCGCCGCTCTCTCCCCAGACTGCCTTTCCTGGTGTGGGGGAGTAAAGTAAGCCCGGCGCGCCCCGGCCACACTCCCTGGAGCAGCGCGCTCTCCCCTAAGCGATCGCTCGTTACGCGATGTTTCAGACACACACGAAGGTTCGGGGATGGCCACACCCCCACGCACGGCCTAAGAAATAAAGCGTGCCCCCACAGATGGATTCTCCTCCCTGTGCGTGCCGCAAAACCTCTCTCTCGGATGTGGTGATCGGTTATTCCCGTGCGAGCGTTAATGCTTTCGCTACATCTGCGCGCGTCCTGGTAGCGCACACCCTCGCTCTGCAGGTCTCTAAACTCCACGAAGGGTACCGCGTGGCAGCGTTCAGCATCTTGCTCGGTTCATTTGGCCTAACACCTGGGTGACTCGTTCAGGCCACCACGCGGCACTGTGGTCACTCATTTTCACTGCTTCCTCCCTCTCCACACGTGATCACAGAGCTCACTCCCCGAGCACGGGCACTTGTATCATTGCCGATCCTGTTCGCGTTTACGAATCAAAGGGCTACGACATTCTTGCCTCTAACGCCTTGTTCACGACACTCGCGCGAGTATTTCTCCCAGGAGTGGAATGCCTAGGCCACAGGGCACGTACGTGTCTTGGACTTGGGCCACTCTTCCCAAATTGCTTCCTAAATCGGCTGTACCGAGTCCTGCCTGCCCCGATGTCTAGCTGCCAGGCACAGGCCGCAGGGCCGGTGACAGAGGGCGGGAGGGCATCCCTTCCAACCACCGGCTCTCGGAAGCGGTGAGCCGGCCTGCGCGCATCTGTCCAGCACCAAGGCTCGGATTCAGGGCAGCCGCCACCTGCCCACCCGCCGCTCCTGAACTCAGCTCTGCACCGCGCTCCTGCCCAGCCCCGTCTTCTCGGCAGCTGAGGACAGGCAGCCCCAGGCTATGAAGCCAGGCTGAGGGGGACAGGACCTCACACTGCAAGTGGCAGGAGCCGCCCCCTCAGCCAGGGCTGTTTTAAAGAACTGTCCCCAAGCAAAGTCACACATCCAAGCACCTCGAAGCCACGACTCACACCCAGTCACAGAGAGGAAGAGGCGGCAAAGCCATCACCTTCCTCGTTCCACGCCTCCACCGCCATGCCCAGGTTCCGCGCCTGGATCTCCCCTTTGTACACGGGGACCGAGGAGTTCTGGCCCATGAAGCAGGACACGATGTCGGTGCCACCTGCAAGGGCAAAAGAAGAGTTAAAATTCAGAAGACCAGGACAAATGGCTTTTTCTTTATTAGTGAACAAGAAAGGAGAAAGAGCCGGAAGGACAGATCCCTACCACTCCCCCCAGATACGCGCTGACATAATCAACCCCGGACAGCTGGAGCTGCTTCCAGGGAGAAAGGGAGGAGGGGACTTAGAAACCGGAACGGACCCCCATGTGCGGAGATTTATGTTTTGACCGAGTCCTCCTGCTAGAGGATGCTCTGAATAGATGACCTCCCGTGGTCATGCTGAAATTCAAGACTCAGGGCCGCGGAACACAGAAGCGTCACCCTGTCACATCCACCCTGCAGGCACTGCCTGGACGGAAGGTCACGTGGGAGGGCTGGTTCGCTGTGGGTTAGATTCGCGCAATGGTTGGAGAAACAGAAGCCCTCCCCACTGCGAGGACCACGGACAGCGATGTCTCACGCCAGGGGCCGCGCTAGATGGAAAACGCCGCTGCTTCTGGAAGGGGCTCGAAATGGAGTCGGACTCCAAGGCCACCGAGCGAGGAGCAGCATGAGGCCCTGACCCTGGACCCACCGCTGCGGACAGCCGGGCGCTGACCCAACACCTGTGCGTGGCAGGACCCGCGGTGCTGCAAGGCTGGCCGGCGCACCCACAAGGAGGGCGCAGACTCTCGCCACGCAGACATGTGCGTGGCAGGGTTGGCGTGACACACGGGCACTGGGACACTCCACCCACGGGGCCAGTGGTCCCAGCAGAGGGAAGCAAGGAGGGTGCTCAGGGAGGCAGCGGGGACACCCTCCCTAACCTCAGTGCCCGGTGTCTGTGCTGCTCTTTATACCTGCTGTATACCCGGAAAACACGCATTCGTAACTACAACGAGTTTCTTCCCTAATCAGCTCTGCATGTGTGAACTGCGGGGAGGGGGTGGGTGTTCAAGATACACATAAAATGACTCAATAGGGCCAAAAACCAGAAAGTTTTTCTGGCCTCCACTCTACAATGATTTCATTTCTTCCCTCAGGCAAAGAAGCAAAACGTGATGTCTTTCCTGTCTTCTCCGGCACCTCGTGTCACTGACTGGTGTGTCCCATGAAAACGAAGGAGTCGAGTTCGTTTCTGCCACCATCGAGGTCTGACGGGCCTCCCCGGGCCCTGGAGGAGGCACGAGCGCTCCGCTCCCGCCAAGACTCCAGGATGCCAGGCAGACGGGGCACCGCTTGTGCTGCTCCAGGGCAGGACCGGAACAAACAGGACAGTGGCAGGAAGACAGGCCCAGATCCTAACAGATGACTCCTCCCCACCGGCCACAGCACCTCGGGAAGGTTCCAGAGGCCAGGGCGCCCGCACCACAGCCCAGCCCAGCCGAGCGGCTCCAGGAGGGTGCAAGGAGGGGCCGCAGGAAGCCTGGGTCCCATCCGGGAGTCTTGTGCACAGCCAGGAGAACATGCTAAGCCTTCGGCCAGCCCTGGGAGGGCACCCAACCTTCAGACAGGAATGAGAGAGCAAAGGAGGGGTCACCCCTGCAGAAGCCTGCTAGGGTAGGGGGTGGGTGGGGGTCCAGGTTCTTGAGAGCTCTCTAAAGACAGGAGCGCAGACACTATCGTCCACACGAGGGCAGGACAAAGGCAGTGTTAGCCTGGAAAGGCCCCTAGAAAGCACCAGGCACATCCATACCTCACACTGGGGGGGAACCTGAGGCCTGGAAGGGAAAGGGTCATGCCCGAGGCCACCCTTGGTTGCTGGTGTGACCCCCACCAGAAGCCTGGGTTCCTGACATCCTTCCTGGTGGCCGAGGGATTAGTGGCGGGGAGAAGGCTGGCAGGGCAGCCTGGGCTGCAAGCAAACAGCACCTGAGAGGTGCTTTGAGAGTTTTTTCATCACAGGGAGAAACATCAGAACTGCAGATGTGTAAAACGAAAGTGAGAGCAACCCAGGGCTGCAAAGGAATCAACACTAAGTCGCACTGTTAGGGGAGTGAGGTGCGTACCCTACGTTACATCTGCATAGAAACGGGGTGCTCTCGCCCCCCGTGCACACACACGGAGAGGGGCGGGCGGGGACTCAGCACCCCACCGCCTTTGTAGACTCCGAATGCTTTTACCATGTGCACAAATTATTTTCCAAAGCACAACTTTATGTTAAGAAAAAAAGATGAGAAAAAAAGTCATTTGTAATCCATATATAATACGCCTGTATATACACACCTATACATTTTTTCAGTCTACAAACCTGACATCTTATAATTCTGTAATCTGATTTTTTTCACTCACCAGGATCATCTTTCAATGTCAATAAATATATTTCCATCTAAACAAATACTTTTATCCTATCTCTTCTGACGGCTGCATAAATTAAGAATACACCATGAATTATTCAATTAATTCCCTTCTACTGGGCATGTAGGTAATTTTTGTTTTTTACTCACATGAATAATGTTGCTGTAATTGTTCTAATACACAATTCTCATTATATGCAGATTCTGCTTTTGCAAACTCACCCACTTGCTAAAATGTGTCTGTAACCTCAGAATCCACAGAGGCATTTTCAAGGTCATTGTCCTACATGTGAAGAAGGTGAAAAACCTGAGTCACGTGCTGAGGTCACACAGGCGACCCTCCGCCTCCCGACCGCACTCTCAGACGCAGACGAGCTGGCGCAGCAGCTCCGCGCTGGGGCTTTGACTCACGGCGCCCGCTAGCAGAGCGGCCACTGAACACTTGCGTTCGTTTTTCCTCTTGTCTGAGGTGAAGAAGATCTACCAGGATGAGTTGTTTGGGGGATTTGAGGTCGGCATGTGTGTGTGTGTGTGTGTGTGTGTGTGTGTGTGCGCGTGCGTGCGTGCGTGCGTGCGCGTGCCTCCCCTGGGAGCAATGGCGCAGTGTTGCGAACTCCGTGCTCACTGCGACTTCACAGAGCATCACTCCCTCGCATGACGAGAACCGGCTGCGCACACGGGCGCACCCTGCTGACTGTGTCCATGGGACAAACGCGGGCACGCTGACTCACTAGGTCAGGGATGCACACTCACGGGGCCAGCGTGGTTTCGGGAGGCGGGACGGCCAGGAGGACACGGAGCAGGAGCCGTACCTGAGATGGAGCCTAGCAGGATGCTGCCCTTTATGCACCCGTAGACGTACTCGTAGCTCTGGGCTTTCAGCGGGGAGCCCGTGGACAGGATCGTGCGGAGCGTCTGCAGACTGTGGGTCTCCACTGGGGGCAGAATTGCCAAAAGAGTAAAACTAAACCCAAAACCTTAAGTGTCACTTGCATGCAAGGAACAGTCATACGATGGATTTAATTTACAGGGAACAGGTGCTTTAAGAGGCACACTCACCTGGCTTCATGTTTCTCTCTTCCAGCACGGACAGCCACTTGGCCCCCGTCCCAAGGATGGTGATGCTTAAGGGTGCGGGTGGGAAAGAAAACACCAGAAACCTTCAAGGATCTCGCATATTCCCGACACCAAAGCTTTCTGAAATTAGTGATTTATTTCTGACGAGTTTGCAAAAACCAAGGCACAGCATTTTTCTGAACTGAACGAATACTTAACATTTGCCTGAGAGTGAGTCCCAGCACCTGTGTTTGCTGCAAGGCACGACCTGACAAGCCTTTACATGGAGCCCCTGAGCACCTGGCCCCTTTGACACCTGGCTTTATTTATTAATAAAACATCATCTGCACGTGAACCCGTTCTCTTCCCAGCTGCATTTTATCTTGGGAGATCAAAGGAGGCCACAAAATCAAGACCCCCCTCAAATTCTAACCTCACACGTCCATTTTCCAATGAGGAGGAGATGGCTACAGAACTCTTTGTTAAAAACAGGTGCCATACTTCAAATTCTCTACCGATCCCCTTTTCTTAAATGAGTTCACGTTTTTATGAAACTTAGAAAACTGCAGCTCTTCTCTTCTCGAATACCGAGAACCCACAGTCCTCTATCCCTGTGTTTGCACTCAGAGAGCGACATGTCGCACGGAGAATGAATCATCGTGTTTTCAAGGGGAGCGTTATCAAATGCGCTCTCTCCTCCCCGGGGCTTCTTCCAGCCAGGCAGCCCTTCCCACAGAAACTCCATCTTCCCGACTAAAGAACAGTGTCTCTCGGGGCCCACAGGAGGCTCTAAAATCAAGATTCTCCTGTGTCACTCTGAGCAGTGAAACTCACTCCCGCACACTCGGGTGGAGAGATTCATCGCGGGAGGTGAGGCTGCCATGCTGCGCGCCGTCTCACGCTACTCACACACCACATTCGGGGCGGGTGGGTTTCCCTCGGAGCAAGGCGGTGGACGACTGTGGTCCTTCTACCGCCTGTGCCTTCCTTCTCACTTCACCAGAAGCACCTGCCGCTACTGAAACCACCACAACCCGTGGGCACCTCCTGGGCCACTGCACCCTAGAGCAGGCTGGGGTTTTGCAGCAGGTGCAGCATGGGGAACAGGCCCCTCCCACCAGCCCCCCACGCTTATTTCACAGACATAAGACTCGGAGTCTGATCAACCGCTTCAACATCATCTCCGAGGATTAAAGTATCAGCCCGACCAGAGACCTTGTGACTCCAATGGTGACCACCCACCCCAGACAGCAGTGACAAGCCCCCAGCTACAGAGCTCTCCAACCGCCAGTCACCCCAAACAACACACAGGTTTTACTCGGCTCATCTCCACCCACAAGCCCCCAAAACACTCGAAGGCTCTCTGTGGTTCTGAAGAGCGTTTGAGCACAGGTGAGGCTGCGAGCGCTGAGCTCGGCGGCGGCTTTCCCCGGGCCGGTGAGCCACAGCCCCGCCTTTCCAAAGAAACGGCAAAGTCCCCCATCCATCTCCGGGGCTTGCATAAGTGGTTTAAAAATGCACCAACATCATTCAGCTCGCGTAGGCATGGGAGCCCACATGCGGGCGCTCTGTGCTGTCTTATTTTTAGCAAGTACTGTGGGGAGTCGCAGCCCTAAACTGTTGGAACCCAGCGTCCCGGCCGTGCCTGGAGCTCCGCGAGGAGCCAGATGTGGACTGGCCCCACACACCGTGCCACCAGGGGCGCCCACGCACCTGCCTGAGGCTTCTCCTGCTTCTGCTCTCGCCCCACAATTCCCTCTCCACACGGGCACGACGCTGACCTTTCAAGCCGGAACCAGAGCCCGTCTCTCCCCAGATTCAAACTGTCGGACGGCGCTCTGTGCCGCGCGGGGGAAACTCTACCCTCCAAGCAGGCCCCAAGGTCCCTGCCCCAGCCCCACATTCACCCTTCACACTCAGAGCACGGGGTCCCCTCCGGCTTTCCCAACACAGCGATCCCGGTGCCACCTCCTGGCCTTGGCACCTGCCACTCTCCGGCTGGAACACACATCCCCGGTCCTGACAATGCAGCCCCTGAACATTCAAGCCTCAGCTCAAATGCCAGGACCTCCTTGAGGACGCCCTGCGCCCAGGTCTACAGAGCACTCTCCACGTCCCGAGGCTGTCCTCTCTGTCCCTCATCCTCCCCGTCCCAGTGCAGCTCCATGAGGGCAGGGCCTGCTCAAGCCTGTCACTGCTGTGTAGACCCGCAGGCTGCCGGGTGCAGAGCAGACAGTCCAACATGTGCAGGGCGTCGAGATGATACTGGCAAAGCCGTGCCCAACCAATTTGCTTTCTCAGGCCTCAGCCTCCCGAATAGCTGGGACTACAGGCGTGAACCACCACACCCGGCTAATTTTTCTATTTTTAGTAGAGACGGGGTCTTATTCTTGCTTAGACTGGTCTCGAACTCCTGACCTCAAGCGATCTGTATGTTCAGCCTTTAGTACACTTTATTCCTCGGTTTGATGAACCCTGGGTGAAACAATCCCCACACCAACCCTCGGCTCTCCTCTGTTTTAGTTTTTTTGTTTTGTTTTCTTGAGACAGGGTCTCGCTCTGTCACCCAGGCTGGAGTGCAATAGTGCGATCACAGCTCACTGCAGCCTCCAACTCCTGGACTCAAGCAATCCTCCCGCCTCGGCCTCCCAAATAGCACTGGGGTTACGGGAGTGAGCCACCGCGCCTGACTTCTGCGTTTTGAGCTTCTCTGGCGGTTCTTAGATTCCACAAGCATAGAGATAAGGTCAGTGCACAGCACGATGACTATAGTTACAACACTGCATTGTATGCTAGACACGTGCTAGGAGAGTAGATTCCAGGTGCTCTCATCACAAACATAATAATAAAAGTGTGAGGACAAGGATATGTTAATTTTCTTGACTACGGTAACCATTTCACTGTGTATATGTATAACAAAACATCATGCTGAATGCCTTAAACATACACAATTATTGCTAACAAATAATTTTTAAAATAAACATTTTTTAAATAAAAATAAATTTTTAAAAGTAAAAAAATGAGATCTTATCTCTTCTGATGCCCCTATGATCTTTCAAGCTCACTCCTGGGCCCCAGGGGTGGCCCTGTCACCCCACAAGAAGGAATCCTGGTCCCTCCTCAACAACTTCACCTCCGGCTTCTGGCTCCTCCCCCGCTCCCCTTCGAGGGGACATCCCTAAGGGCGACACCTTGCCAAGGTGGCACCTGACATGGTGACAGTGTCGAAGGCAGCTCTGTATCTGATCCTGACGCCAGCTTGGCCCTGTCCCTTGTCCTGAGCGTGGCATCGTGGTACCTACCCTATCCTGTCGACCAGGTCCCAGAGCACGTTGGGCGTCGGCACCAGCGGGGAGCCATCGTACAAGACAAGGGACGCGCCTATGGCGAGAGCCGACACCATCCAGTTCCACATCATCCAGCCGACCTGCGACAGAGGGAAGGAGCGTGTAAGTGGCGCCAGGATGGCTCCCGACTCCGCCACTCGGCCTCTCGTGCCCCTGCAAAACCACCTAGAACCCAGCCAAAGTTCGGCACTAACTGCCCAGGTCAGGGGCACAAGCCTCTGGCCCAGCAACTCCATGTCTGAGAACTGACCGTGCAGACGGGTTCACACACGTGCACGAAGACGTGCCGGAGAACGTCTGCTGCGGCCTTGCCGGTGGTGACGAGACTGAAGTGCCTACTGACGCTGGCATGGTCACGAGCGGTGCACACGCACGACTGAACACTACACACCCAGTTAGTTAACCCGCGTGAAACATCGTGTATGTTAACACACGTGGCACCAGCAACACTCAGAAGCCAGCCACTAAAAACAAAGAGGTCTGGACGGATGGGAACAGTCTCCAAGACGTACTGTTGGTGCAAGACAAGAACGGCAGAGCATGTGCAGCGTAGCCCCGTCAGTATAAAGGACACGCATGCACACGCGCGCGCGCGCGCACACACACACACACCCCTAAGACCTAGAAGGGCACTGGTTTGTGCCACAGGCAGACGTGTATGACGATGACCGATGTGGTTGCCTCTGGCCCCTGGAAGACACCAACCTGTCACCGCATATCCTACTGCTGCTGCTTGGAATTTTTACCATGTACAAGTAGACTTAAACTTTTTTTTTAATTTTACTTGAAAATGTTTGTTTAATATAAAATGTTTTTAAAAGCCAAGAAGGTGCAGACATGTTCCAGCAAGATTCCTGACCCTGAAGGACAATAAGAGCACCCCAACCCCACCACGTAAGCAGGCAGGACCCGGGGATGCGCCCCCGCCTGAGATGACTGGAGCAGGTGTCACTGGGGCATCCTGGGCACCCCCACATCCCCGAGGTCAGGGTCTCAGGAGGTGGGACCAGGCAGCCGTGTGAGGAAGCACCCCAAGTGGTCCTCGCACAGCCCTGGGTAGGAACCCCCAGATAAGAGCTCACAGGACAGACAGTAAAATCTAACGGGCAGGCAGAACACAGTGCCAAGCGAACGAACACAGTGTCACCTATGGCATGAGTGACAGGGTTTGGCCTGTGTCGGGAACCCATGCCTCCTTGCCAACCTTAGCTGAGGGCCGTCCCCCACCCGAATGGGCTACGATGATCCAAACCCGAAACCCCTCGGAGACCCACCCAACCTACATCCCCATAAGCGCCACGCACAAAGGCATGGGGCATAGAGCGCAGGGAGTGCAGGCAAAAGTCACAATTTAGTTGAGCTGCTTTTTGAACAGGTCTTAATGTCCCTGTTGAACTTCTTTTATTAAGGAATCAGTCCTCAGAGAGGACACCGGAGGCGAGCAGCCCCAGGCAGCACGGCATTCCTGGCCGCCTCTCCGTCCAACAAAGCTGTCAGGACAGTAAAGGACACAGCACAGGCCTGGCCCAGGCTGGGGGACACTTGAAACAGCTGCCACCACTTGCTCCGTGGAAAGATCCATCCGCCCGATCCTTTGCAGGCAGATGCTTCTGGTAAAAGTGAAATAAATGCCTTTGAGAAAACTGTTCCAAATTTTTGGGTTCTTCCCATTGTGTATTTCTTCTCACTACAAAACCCTGTCATTTTAAACTGCCGTGTCACAGGGAGGTGGCTGAGTCCTGCACTGGAGCTGCGGGGGGCTTGCTGCAATTCATTCTCGACACAGCACCGATGCTGCCTCCCTGGGCTCCCCGCCCTGAGGCGTCTGGGAAAGGACACGGCCTGCAGGGCCTACGGGTGGTGGCAGGGCAGGCGGTGTTAGGAAGGTGGCAGGGCGGTGAGAGCAAATCCCTGTAGCTGCAAGAAACTCAAATCATTTGGCTCAAGCCCCTTAATCCACAGCTGGGCACAGAGTGTGACGTTGCCTGCCCACAGTCACACACCAAGAGCCACCCAGGGTCCCCCTCCTGTGTCTGTGTGCAGTCCCGGGGGGCCCGTCCCACGGGGCACTGCTGGGGCCCCAGGCAACAACCTCTCAGGTCGGGAACACGCCTCCAGCACTGTTTCCTTTGAAACTCGGCACGAAAGCATCATCTAGGAAACGTAGCTAGACTGTTCCAGAACCTCTTGATAGTTGCAGTCTTAGAAAAAGCCAATTTTGAGTGCTCCTTTGGGGTAAAACACACTTCCTTTCACTTGTCCTAAACTTTCATCTTTCAGCGTTCGACAAGGACGGGGGTCCCTCCAACACTTGAACTCAAGTTCTGGTTTAACGACGTGTGACAGGGAGGAGCAGTGGCAGGGACACGTCCTGTCCTGCCCCAGGGTCCCGGCAGCGCCTGACAGAGGGAAGGGACCCGTCCCGACACCCGCACCTTCGGGAAGCCCCTTACCGTGGTGTAGTACAGGAGGACGTCGCCGCTGGACATGTCGCCATGAAGCAGGTGCTCCTTCAGGTGCTGGATGAGGGTGCCCTGCGGGGCGGAGACGCGGGTGAGGCGGCTGCCCCCTGTGGGACGCGCTCGTACGAAGGCACAGGCGCCGCTCGACACGCTGCCGGGAAGAAGCCCGCGCACATCTCCTTTCTCCTTCCCAGGGGAAGCGGACTTCGGAGCCCCGTGATAAGGAAAACCCCCATCTGTTACTTGGCGCATCAGCCACCTGAGACCCCCACCCCTCAGGGAAGACCCGCGTCAGCATAGTACTAACCTGTTACCTGGCCCATCAGCTAATCCACTACCTGGCGCGTCAGCATAACACTAAACCTATTACCTGACACATCAACTGACCTATTACCTGGCGGGCATTAACCACCTGACACCCTCCCCCCCGCACCACCACCACAGTTAATAAAAGTGGGAAAAATCGGGTAGGCGGGGCTCGGAATTTGGTGGCGAGGCCCCTCTGAGCCTGCTGGCGAATAAACTGATTCTCCAACTCTCCGTGTGCCGCTCGGTTTGTCCTCGGGACCACCCGCTGTGACACTCGCTCTAACACCCACCTTGGTGAGTGACGCTCCCGAGCTGCTCTGCCGCCTGATGCCCAAGCACAGTTCACAGCGTGGAGAGGAGAACCCTGGCGTGCTCCCGCCTGCCTCCAGCTCTCGATGCCCGAGCCAGTGAGGGCACCACGGAGACCCCCCAACTCACGCAGAAGAGGAGGGACCCTGACCAACAGCACAGTCAAAATTAAAGAGCAAAGGAACGGGGCTCGGTGCAAACAGCACGGTGAGACCGTCGCGGGGCCTCACGCCCACCTGCAAGCCTCGGATCGGAGCTCGGGGACGCCTCCACTCGAGGGTAGCACGAATCCCCCCTCCCAGCTAAGACGCCTAATCAGACCCCCTCCCTCCCAACCCTCCCCCACACTTTCTGTTACTCTCTAATTTTGGTGTTTACTGGGCGATACATTTGCACAGTCCAAAACTCCAAAGCTGCAGGTCCCCAACCCCCTGGGCCGTGGTCCAGTACTGGTCTGAAGCCTGTTAGGAACTGGGCCGTGCATCACCGCCTGAGCTCTGCCCCCCAACAGCCCCCCAGTCCATGGAAAAACTGTCTTCCATGAAACTTAGGAACTGGCCACACAGCACTTACGGCCGCTCCCCATCGCTCCCATCACCGCCTGAGCTCCGCTCCCTGGGTCTGCGGAAAAGCGTTTGGTTCCTGGTACCAAAGCGGTTGGGGACCGCTGCTCTAAAGCATACACTATGAAAGCCTTCCTCTCTTCCTACCCTGGACCCAGCTCTCCCCAGAGGCAGCCAGTGTTAGAAGTGTCCTGCGTATACTCCCAGGTCTATACCAGCATAAATGTATTTATGCCTTTTTTTTTTTGACACATGGTCCTGCACTTTGCCTTTTCCACCTAACACACCTTGAGATCTTGATCAGTGCACAGAGAGCTCCCTTGTGGGTTTTTCTTTTGTTTTTTGACAGCAATATACCTGAACCCACTCGTTCTAAGCACCTCTGTGTTTGCCTGGCGGCTGGCAGGGAGGACAGATGTTTCTCATCACTGAGCACAGTCCAGACAGCACAGCCAGTGGCACCAGCCACTTCACACTCTCAGCCTCAGTTCTCCCATCTTTACAATGGATCTCACACAAGACCGAGGACAGGCAGGAACGCTGCCCCTCCAATGCCCGGAAAGGGGAAAGCCAGCCTGTGGCCGGATCACTGCCCTCAGCCTGGGCCGCAGGTGCGAGCCCCGGGCTGTCGAGGAACCACCAGGGCTGGAGCAAGGAGCCGTGTATTAAAAACGAGCCTTGGGGCTGGGCGCAGTGGCTCACGCCTGTAATCCTAGCTCTCTGGGAGGCCGAGGTGAGCGGATTGTTTGAGCTCAGGAGTTCGAAACCAGCCTGAGTAAGAGTGAGACCCCCATCTCTACTAAAAATAGAAAGAAACTAATTGGACAACTAAAAATATATAGAAAAAATTAGCCAAGCATGGTGGCGCATGCCTGTAGTCCCAGCTACTCGGGAGGCTGAGGCAAGAGGATCACTTGAGCCCAGGAGTTTGAGGTTGCTGTGAGCTAGGATGA